>NC_140593.1:644728179-645073496 GCF_964204655.1 Triturus cristatus
GGGCTTGGGAGGGTTAAGTGGATTAGCGTTTAATGTTCGTGGCATAAGCCAGGTCACGCTGAACCAGAATATCGGAGCCGTGCTCTGAAGGCCTTATCCTCTCCTCTCCTCTGAAGTGTGTTGGGACATCTTTATTTTCCTTTGCAGGTAGGAAAGGGAGATTGAGGGGGTCAGGGAACATAGAACGTAGTAAGAGCGGAAGGTGTGATAGTCAGAATCTCATGGTGTCTCCTTGTTTCCCCCATAGGTCTCCCTCCCCGCAGTTCCTACCCTTTCCTTCCCCCGCTCAATTGCTCCAAAAGTCTGTGTGTGTTCACAGGGTCCAGACTTGGGTCAATTCAGAGGTGGGCCCCCTTTGAGCATCGGCACAGCCCCGAGGACACAGAACCGGAGAGCCTGACAGCTATGGCAATTCCTCTGGATTGGTGTTGTTGATATTATCCGTATGTTGCCTCCACATCTACAGTCTGGTTTCTGCTGGAGCTGACTGACCTTGAATTCTCTCACAAGTGATCTACCTATAGATGGTCGTGGATGGTTAGTCACTGATTGTGAGCTTGTTGCACTCAACAGCCTCCATCATCTGGTTTTGCCTGTTATCTATATCAATACTGTGTGTGAAATAGCTTCATACCCTCATTGTTTCCTGCAATATTGAGAATCTTATTTATGGGAAGAATCTCTACTTTTAAAAATCATCCTCATCCTCATCCTTGGCGTCAAGTTTATCTTGTCAAGATGGCCAATGACTCCATTTCTCTCACAAAGTCATCTACGTCTGGCAGCAAACCAAAGAGAGCTAAAAATGATCGTCCATCTCCAGTTCCGTCTACTTCCAATCCGGTCTTAGATTCTATCTTGGATGAACTATGAGCTTTAAAACCGTTCATGAATGCCACCAATGAAAAATTACAACTGATTGAAGACAGATGGATCAATATGGAAGGTGAAATGTCCGAAATGGAACGAACATATAAGTAATCTTCAAAATGTGACTACTAAAATACCTTTGCTGGAGCAAGTAATCCATAAACTTATACTCCACATTGAGTACTTAGAAAACCGTAACAGAAGGAACAGTCTTCGACTTTATGGTTAGCCCGGAAAATATCGAAGTTCCGTAGCTCCTTTCTTTTTTGAAGAAATTCTTGGCTGACCTCCTCAATCTTCAATCTTTGACTCCCCTCAACATTCAACGAGCTCATCGTCTTGGTCGACCTCAACCTCATTGTAACAAGCCACGTGGCATAATTATGCTTTTTCTTGAATTCACTGACCTGATGCATGTTCTAAAAATTGCCAGAGAAAAATGTCATCTTGTGTGGTCGGGAAATAACATCTTCATCTCACAGGATCTTTCTAATGCTACCAATGCTCGGCATAAAGAATTCCTAGCCCTCCGGCCACAAATGAGATCTATGAATATCCATTATGGCATCTTACATCCTTGTCTTTGCAAAATCACCCATGAAGGCGTATCTCGCTCTTTTGAAGATCCTATCAAGTTAAAACAGTTTTTGCATTCTATCACTAGAATACCTATGGACACAAATGTTCAATGTCCTTGGAAAACATCTATGCTTTTATATGATTAGACTGCTGTTTTACATTACATTTTTACTCCTTGTTTTGGTCTTTAATGTTCTTCATCTAATTATTATGTTTTAAGTGGTCTAAATAGTTTCTTTTGTACTATTTTATTTTCTCTATATTTCATATTGTCTTCTTTTCTATACTCTTCTTATCCTCTTCATCTCCACCTTTCTTCGTTGTCTATCTTGTCCATGAGTGCGAACATGCCCGGTTGTTGTCTCTTTCTCTGCATATTACAGATCTGGCTTTCTGTCCTTGATCTGTCTCTTTTTCCTTTTTCTAATCTTTTTTCAATTCTCCCTGTTTTGCTTCCTTTCCTTCATTTTCCCTCTCTTCGCTTATCTACCCTTCCTTCTTCTTACATTTGTATGAGTATTTCTTTCCTGTCCTTTTGTACGATCTTCTTAATTTTATCCTGTTGTCTGCTGTTTATTATCAATGTTTTTCATTTTTATTGTTGTTCTTGCAGTTCGTCACCATTGTGAGTATCCCCGTTTCTTAAACATTAACATATTTAATGTTGTATCGTGGAACGTTCGTGGTTTGGGTCATCCTGTTAAGCGTCAAACGGTACTTTCTCATTTATCAAAACTTAACTCTCAGATTGTTTTTTTTACAGGAAACTCATTGTAATGATGTTGAATCTCTCAAACTCAGGCGTCAATGGGTGGGCCAGGTTGTTTTTTCCCCTGCTGTTAACCGAAAGGGTGGTGTTGCCATCTTTGCCATAAATCTTTGAACTTACCAATTGTATCTACTGAAAATGATATGAGTGGACGATGGGTAATACTTCACGCCACTGTTTATAATAAACGTGTTACTTTTTTTAACATTTATGGGCCGGTTAAATCTGACCCTGATTTTTGGAACTGTATTAAATTAAAATTATCTTCAATTACTAACCCTAATATTATTGCTGCAGGTAATTTCAATAATTGACTCGACCCTTTTTCTGACAGGAAACCTAATTATAAATTTAAACCAGATGAATCTCATAAAGCATGTTAATCTACTATAGCCTCTCGCCCACTCTATGATGCTTGGAAGACTAGTAATCCTGATGATTGAGGATTCACGTTTTATTATAATGTTCATCACACTCTGTCCCGTATTGATTATGTTTTGATTTCAAAATCTTTACTTCCCTCGCTACAATCATCTGAGATTGGCTCCATTTTTATTTATAACCATGCCCCTGTTCCAGTTTCTATTGATTTATCCCTTACCACTTCCAAACATGCTAGATGGAGATTTAATAACTCCCTATTATCAGATCAAACTTTTATTTTAAAGGATATTTCCTTTATACAACAATTGTTTCATTTCAACAAGTCAGGTGGCACTTTTGTACACAACAACTGGTATGCATTCAAGGTCTCGTTCAGAGCTTTTACCATCGCATATACCACTAGAAAGAAAAAGTCACTGAACTCATAGTACCTCTCCTCACTTAGTCATATTAAAACCCTTGAACATTCTTATTATACTTCCAAATCCCCTGCTCATCTTCGTGACCTAATCAAGGCTAAATCTGATCTAAACAAATTAGCTACCATTGATGCCTGTAACATTCTACTTAGATCAAATCTAAATATCATGGGGGACAAAACAAAGCTGGAAGAATGTTGGCCAATTATTTAAAAGTCAAATCAGAAACAAAAACCATTGGTCGCATTCGCAACACCCTTAACAACACTCTACTACATTCCGATCCTGACATAGTTTTAGCATTTCAGACTTTTTATCATACACTATATACGAAAGATACCCATCCTACTGCAACCGATACTCAATTATGTTTGTATGGGCCCCCTTCTCCTTGCCCTATTCCGGACGCTTTGGCCTTCCTGGAAAAGGATATTACTCTTCAGGAGATTTCTGATGCAATTAAATCTTTAAAAAGAGCTAAGGCTCTTGGTCCTGATGGTTTTTCTATTGAACTTATATCCTCTTTTTCATCTATTTTTGCTCCACATTTACTTGTACTTTTTACTTCCTTTTCACTCCACTCTAAACCTGAAGGTTCTTTTCTTGATGCTCTTATCGTTATTCTCCCCAAACCTGACAAAGACCTCGCCCTTTGCCAAAACTACCGCCCATCTCACTAATGAATTATGATTTCAAAGTTTTTGCAAAAATTCTTGCTTCTAGATTGGAAGGTGTTATCCCCTTACTTATTAAACCTGACCAATCTGGCTTCATTAAGGGTAGGCTTTCCTCAGCTAATGCCAGAATGTTCTCCAATGTGCTCGCTTTGGGGAAAAGTTATCCTGAATCTTTAGCTGCTCTATCCCTCGATGCTGAGAAGGCTTTTGATCGCATAAATTGGCAATTCATGTTTAAAACTCTTCTGTGGTTTGCCTTTGGCCCCAAATTTCTTTCTTTCATCAAATTGTTGTATTCTGACCCTCGTGTGTGTGTTTTGGTTAATGGTTTCTTATCCCCTTATTTCAATCTATATAGCGGTACACGGCAAGGATGTCCCCTTTCTCCTCTCTTATTTCTTTTGTGTCTCAAACCCTTTCTTGAGCGTATTCGGCATAATCCTTTGATTACTGGCTTCTCACACAACTCGTGAAATTAAACTATCTGCTTGTGCAGATGATATTCTTGTCTATCTCTCCAAACCCCTAACCTCCTTACCTCCCTTTCTGCAGGAAATTGACCTATATTCTGAAATATCTGGCTATAAATTACATTTTTCTAAAACTGAAATATTGACCCTCAATTCAATTTGTTATCAATTCATGTTTGCTGATACTAACTTTAAATGGTACCCTTCTAAAATTAAGTATCTTGGTGTGTGGTTTTCCTCTACCATCCCTCAAACTCTCTCCCATTATATTACTGCTTTAAAACTTAAAATTCAAAATGTGCTTTCCTCATGGTCCCCACTATATTTATCCTGGTGGGGCAGGTTGAATACCATTAAAATGTTGATTGTACCACTTATTCTATTCCTACTCTCTATGTTACCCTTCAAAATCCCTAATTACTATTTTAATCAAATCAATTCCATTTGCACTAAATTCCTTGGGGATAGCAAACCGGCCCATATTGCTTTGCCTAAATTAGTCAAACCAAAAACCGAAGGAGGTGTACGATTCCCTAACTTTAAACTGTATCATACTGCTTTTTTAATTAGACAAGCATATACACTGAACAGACAATACCACGATGTTCCGATTCCTAGTTGCATCTGTTTTGAACACTCTCTTTTACATTACTTCTCTTTTTATGATATTTGTTTCATGTCTAATTGCACCTTTATATCTAAGCATCCTAGTCTAAAATACTCCCAGCACTTGTTACATTCACCGTATATAGATGGCTCTAACTTTCATCAAGCTTTCCTTGCATCTTCTATTTGGTACAACAAATTCATTAAGTTCCGCCACAAATCCTTTTATTTTAAACATTGGAAAGAAAAGAATATTCTATATGTTCACCAACTTGTATCTAATAACTCTGTTATTCCTTTTAGTACATTACAACAATGTTATGATCTACCCTCCTCTTGCTTCTCTCAATATGTTCAATTATCACAAGCACTTCAATAATTTATCGCAACCAAACACGTTCCAATCAATGGTACTCCATCTACTCCCCCAGCTCCTTTACACAACGTCTCCTCTGACTCTAACCCTAAAGCCTCCTTTATATACAAACTTTTCTCCAATCATACTTCTAAAGACCAAAATCCCCAATTGAACTTGCTTGGGAACTAGACCTCTCCATCACTCTCTCACCCACAAAATGGGATAAGTTATGGTTTAAAAAAAATCCACCTCTAGAGCTGCTAACATTACCCAATCTCTATTCTTTCTGTACAATAGAGCTGTAATGACACCAGTTTTTATACATAAATTCAACCCTTGTTCCTCTCCTTTCTGCTGGTCCTGTCTTTCCTTCAATGGTACTCTATCCCATTTGATATACTATTGTACCAATGTTCCCAAATTTTGGAAATCTATCTGGGCTAAATGTTCCAAGATTTTTCACTTTTGTATCCCCTTATCAATTCATAATGTGTTCCTTGGCTCCTTATCAGTTGATTTTCATGATACAGTGTTGAAATTGAAGTTGCTTGATCTTTTTATTGCGCTTGCATTTAAAGTTATTCTTACCTGTTGGAAGGATAATTCAAAAATGTGTATGTTACAATGGTGGAACCTTATTTGTGACGAACACAGAATATCTATTGCTTCATCTTTATCTTTACCCCCAAAATTAAGTCTGATTTACTTTGGTTACCTTTCACTACTTTTCTATCTTCATACCCCTCTTTACACTAATACTCATTTGACAATTATTCTGTCTTCCTTTCCTTTTTCTTTCTTTTTCCGTTCCTTTCCTCCTTCTTTCTTCTATCTCTGTGTTATTAAATTGTTAAATTAATTGTAATCCAGATGGTACCCTAATCTTTCTCTTCTCTTATTTTCACTTACTGCACATAGTTGTAATTAATAGTTTCTCTAATGCATAATTCATATTTTGTGCTTCCTCTTACTGTGTATTCTAATATGTCACTCGTTTTTCTTGTGCCTAATTATATTGCTGGTACCTGTTTACTTACTCAATAAAAATTATTTAACACAAAAAAAAGAACAATCAATACCCTTGAACAGATAAAGATGACTTTCATTTAAGAGACAGAGAGTGGTATCATTATGAACAGTTGAAACACTGGGCTATGCATAGTAGTTAGGCCAGACGCAATGCGAGAATTGATGCAATTTGAGAAACTTCTACAGACAGCAGATACTGACAGATTCCACATCCTGATAGAGGCTGAGGCTACCCAGTAGTGGAGCTTCCAGAATTTATAGGAAAAGGAATTGGGTATGGCTTTTTCAGATAAGACACAGGCTGACAATTTACGTAATGCATGTGGGGGCAGAGGTGTATCAGAGAAGGAGACAGTTTTAAACTCCTTGGTTGATGACACTATACACTTACTAGATTACACGCTAGACAGGAGAAAGACTGGGAACTGTGGGGGAACTGTGGAAGCAGAACGACCCTCACGCAAATCCCATAGACTGTGCGAGGATTGATAGATATTGGAACTGGCCTTGGATCATCTCCTACAGAAAACAGGAGTAATATTTGAAACTCAAGTTTTGATTGTGAAGTTGGGGTGGGCGCTGGAGATCAAGTGGGGGGTGATGAAAGGCACATGTAACTGGGTGGTGTTGCTATTACTGGTAAGCAAACCGATGCTACTCTCGAAGTGAAAGAAAACAGAGTACCAATGTTGTTAGATTAGATTAACATGGTGTGGCATAATCTGGCCACCATTAATGGTATTTTTCTCTAAGGATGCACTTTTACATCTTGACCAAGATCATTAGGGGCTCTTACAATAGAGCCAGTGAATGAGGTCTATGGGGGCTCAGGATAGGTGCTGGGATATAGAGTGACATTCTTTCGAATTTGGAATGCAACACTCTTGGGGATAGGCGGAGAAGGGGAAATAGGGTTTTACTGGTTGTTTATGTGGTGTCATCCCAAACAAAGATTGACTTGAATCTTAAAAGACGTAATTTACACTGTGCGTGCGAGCCATAGAAGAATTACTACCACAAAAAAGATTTCATATGACAAGGTGTGGTTTCCAGGAATAGACAGCCCAGTTAAAGAAATTGCACAGACCTATCATTTATGTCAGCGTACAAAAAAAGTGTTTTTTCAGGGGAACCTAAAATGTCTGAACTACCATATGCAGTTCGGACAAAACCAGCAACAGATTTCTGGACATTATTTGTTTGTGATTGTGGACGAGTATGCAATATTTCTACTAGAAAACAGCTGTCCTCAATTTTATATCCACAATATAACCTATTCAGAAATATATTTTGTCTGCATGGCGAATACACATTGGACTTCCTTTTAATGGAGAATTTCAAAAGTGTCTAACTTATATTGGAGTGATTCATAGAGGAATACCTCCACTTTGGTCAGAGGAAAATTGAATGGTAGAGAGACTAATGGTTACTCTTAAAAGAACACTACACAGGGCAAAGTTAGCTCAAGTAACAAAAATATAAAATCCTATGTCAAGTGTTCCAGAACTACAGAAGCACTCCAAATGGATTGGCAGAGGAATGTCCACGAAAACTCATCTCTGAACGAACTTAGACTCATCTGTCACAAGTGGCTGCAAAAGCAACTGAAAGTCATGAAGACATGCTTAAGCACAGAACAGTCATCTGGCAGATCTGGTACATTTATGAAATGAAACGGCAGACAAAGAAATCTGAAAGCAAATTCAATGCTCAAAAGCTCAATGGTTTGAGCTCAACCAAAAGGAGAAGGAACAAGTACTAGAAATACTTCATACTTTAAAAGAGTCAGAATCATGGCAAAGGAAGAAATTCATCTAATAACGGAGATAGTGCAATTGAAACATTTGGACCAATGGTGAAAAATATTGCATGATGACAAAATGAATGACACTCTTAGGAGAACATCAAGGATTTCTAAGAAATCCCAATGAACATTGCTAATCCAGTCATTTCGTAAAACTGATTTTTTTCCCGTCTTGGTGAAAAGGAAGGAAGATGTCCCATCTTAGTAAATACTGTAATAATAAGCCATCATATGAAATATTGAGAATATACTGCTTAGAGTATTCAGTATGGAATGTAGGTGAATGGGTGTTCTGCAGTTGCCATTTGATCTTAAGAAGGAAATGGTGGGCAGTGTGCCTTTCTACAATCGCAATGAACTTGGAGATGTAGTCTACATTAGTGGGTCCCACTAAAGTCATTTTGATTATGTCAGCACACTCACATATAGCTCACGCCAAAGAACGCCTGGTATTCCAACAAAAGGCCAGACTAACAACTAGTACACAACCAAAGATTGTCTTGTGTATTAGCAAAAGTGTGTGTCATGGAACTGCTCAAAAAGAAATCCTTGGGGCTGTGGCCAAGCAAGATGGCTGAGCGGATATCAGCCGCTTCAGCTCTGGTGCCCAGAGGCCGCCACGAGCTACAATCTGCGTAATTAGAGGACTACAATGCCCAAAGACTGCACAAGCGGAGCCCCGAGAGGACCGGGAATACCGTGAGCAGCCAAAGCTGGAGGTAGAGGCGGGAAACAGTCGGACTTACCGAGGGGGTCGAGCGAAGGCAGGAAACTCAAGTTGGCGCGGCGGAGCGCTGGGGGTGGGGCTGCGCCTGCGGCCTGATCAGTTGCGGGCCTGTCGATGTCTCTGTCCTCCGTCATGGGACACCGCCTCCATACGCCAATCCCATCAGACTGGCAGCAAAACTAAGCGAGATGGTCGTGGCTTTGTGGTGTGCGCTTGCTGCAAGGGTGGCCCTCCCAGGATATATGGGCACACGGTGACTAGGCGGGAGTGCATGATGCTCTGGATACTCTGACGGGGGCCCCGGGTGAGCAGGTCTCAGTGCCAGAGATAGCAGGACCAGCTCGAGCGACGTAGGGGGCCTCATGATATGAGAGCACGATTTCCAAGACGGTAATAGAGGAGCCCAGTTGAGATCTGAGAAGGAAGTCTCTGCCTGACCCCAAGATGGCGTCCGTCTGGAGGAGCTTCTCGTAGGCGAACGCATCAGTTACCAGACTTTTCTGGCTGATTCCATGTAAGTGAAGCTCCTTCCCCAACAGCGACGGCCCTGGGGGATGGAGAGAAGGGATGGTCACCCTGGGCTGGCTGCACTGATAGGACGCATGACACCTGACCTTAAGATGGTCCCCGCAGCTTCTTCCACATCAAAGGCCTGAAGCCACCTGAGCACACACAACCCGGGCTGTGGTTGCATTTAGGAGGACAGAGCACAGTGTGACGGGCCAAGGCTTGGTCCAGGTTGGAATAATTATCTGCCCTTATGCCACCAGAAAAAGGGACTAACAAGGTCTTCAGCTACTTTACAGCTACAGAGAAGGGCCCTTCTATCACCGAAAGGGATCAACCATTCAAGATGGTGCTCACTAGGAAGGACCTGGTGGCCTCCCTTTGGGACTTTAAATCAGAACTTTGCATGGAAATTAAACAAGATCTAAAAGCCTCCAAAGACCAATTGAAGGTTGAGCTTTCCGGGAAGATGAGGGCGCTTCAGCACGATGTGGATGCTGTGGGTTCCAGGGTTCAGGAGGTGGAGGAACAGGCACAGGAACTAGACGCTTGCGCCTCTAAACTACAGGAAACACGGCAGAATCTCAAGACTCAGCTTAACCAAGTCCTCCTGCAGGTAGAAGATTTAGAAAACAGGTCCCGGAGGGAGAACATCCGAATACAGGACCTGGAAGAAGGAGCGGAGGGACCGGACCTCGAAGCCTTCGTGGAGGGCCTCTTCGCACAATCTTGAGCCCTCGCCAGATGAAACTTCGGATAGAATGGGTCCATCGAGTGGGGCCTCCACCGGCGGGGGAGGGCAGATGTACCAGAGATGTGCTAGTCAAGATGCATTCCTTCAAACCCAAGGAAGCGACCCTAAGCTGCGAGGAAAAAAGGAGACCTCCTTTAAGGGCTACAAATGTGTGCTTTTTCAGGACCTGGCGCCCTCCACCCTCGCTCGAAGACAAAAGATAATGTGAGGTACCGCTGGACTTTTCCTTTTGGGCTAACCTTCGAACATAAGAACAAGTCCAACCACGTTACGGACCAGACAGACGGTTTGCGCATTTTGGGTCTCCCAATCCCAGAGGATGACAGCCGCCCAGATTCTTCAAAAGGCCCAGAGCCGACTCGGAAGGACACCAGGTCTTGGCACACCATCTCGAAAAACAAGACTACCCAAAAGTGAAGTATTGAGAAGGGTGATCTGTCAGTTTATGTGGAAGGACGCATAGACCATTGCAGCTGTTCAACGTTGAGGTGCCTGTCCCTTGGACCATGAAGAAGTGGAGAGGTCGGCCTGCAGCACCTGGGTAACTCCATGATACACCAGTCTGACTTTGGTTATAGACGCTATCCAGAAGTTCTCTACGTTTTCAATATATGGCGGGGGGGCCCGGGCCTTGTCCGTACCGCCCAAAATTATTCTAATCTTCCTAGAGAAGATCCGTGCTGAGAGCTCGTTGGCTACTCAGCCCAGTATTTCAAGCGGGAAGGGGAGGTTTTATGTTTGGGGAGGCAGGGTTCCTGGTGGTGGTGAGGAGGGGCAATCGGCTTATATACACTCGGGGTACAGACATCTAATGGTGGGAGGTCTACTCGAAGCTTGGGAACACCTAGTGGACGGGGCTTGGAAATATGGAGGCAGCTCGCGAGGGCAGAACAGAGGAGATGGGAGGTGGGGTCACTGTCCCTAATGGTGTCTATCGCTTCATGGAACGTTAAAGGCCTGAACCCGCCGCACAAGTGGCAAAAAATCTGGAAATATCTCAATGACCACCAATTTGAGGTAGTGGTCGTGCAAGAAACACACCTCAAAAAGACAGAGGAGCTTAGGCTCAGTCACAAAAACTATCCCTTAATCTACAAATCGTCTTCCAACACCAAGCAAAAGGGGGTTGCTCTTCTCTTCCATAGTATGGCGGAATTCCAACCCGAAGCTGCGAAGGCTGACCAGGATGGGAGGGTAATTATGGTGAAGGGGAGGCTCAGGGGTTTTCTAAGTACCTTCATTTCTATCTATGCTCCCAACTCAGGGCAAACATCGTTCCTGACCTTCACGCTGGACTTGATTAATGAGTTTGCAGAGGGGCCAGTGGTCCTCCTAGGGGATTTCAATTTGACTTGGCACACAGAACTCAATAGATCTCACTCTCACAGGGCTGCTATCAATAGCTTCAGCAAAGGGGTTAAACAGGAAATACACGCCCTAGGCCTCCGAGATGCATGGCGATCACTATATCCTGCTACCAAAGACTACACCTACTTCTCACACGTCCCCCAGTCATATTCCAGGATAGATTATATCTTTATCAGTCAGGCACTGCTTGGTCACCTCCGGGCGGCGCGGATATTTCCAATAGCATTCTCTGATCATAGCCTAGTGTCCATTAGCCTAGCCCTGGGGGGGGGGTGCAAAATCGGGTACAGCTAGATGGTACTTTCCAGCTTCAATCGCACGGGCCAAGACACTACGAGACGAATTGAGGGCCTCCATCAAGAAATACTTTAAACTAAATCTCTCGCAAGACACTAAGCCCCAAAATAATTGGGACACGTTCAAAGCAGTTCTCAGGGGCAAGTGCATCCAAATTAACGCAGCCCTGAACAGGCAGCGAACGAAGGAGCGAATGGCGCTCGAGCGGGAGTTGGAGACGGTAGAGAAGGCCCTGCAGAGACAGCTTACCACACTAAGAGGCAAGTTGCGTTCCATTTATAACAACAGAGCCGAATTTTCATCATTAAAATTGCGGCAGACATCATATGCCCACAGTGACAAGGTGGGGGCACACTTGGTCAGGCGACTGCGGGGAAAAAGGAAGGCGAATATATAGGGTGCATCCGGGACGGGGACAGCCACCTTACTCACTCCGATGCAACCAAAGCTAATATCTTTGGCAAATTCTACGGGGATCTCTACTTAGAAACAGCACCAGATACAGCCTCTGCAACAGCGCTACCTAGACTCTCTGGACCGCCCCCATCTCTCCCTCACAGACACGGAGCGCATAAACAGTACAATTAGGGCAGAAGAAGTTGGTCAGGCCATCGCCCAACTGAAACTTCACAAAGCCCCAGTACCTGACAGCCTGATGGCACAGTTTTATAAATGCTACGCGAACAAGTTCATTCCTCACCTTACTGAGCTGTTCAGGGTAATAGCTGAGGAGGCCGGGGTCACGCACACGATGTCAGAAGCGGTAATATCCGTTATTCCAAAGCCAGGGAAAGATCCTTAGAGATGTGCCTCCTAAGGGCCTATTGCTTTACTCAACCTCGATGCAAAAATATATTCTGCGATTTTGGCCGCCAGGATTGTAGAGCTAATGCCCACACTAATCCACCCTGATCAATCGGTCTTTACAAAGGGGCGGCAGACACACAACAATATTCGGAGAACTCTACATTTAATTGAGCAGGTTTCCAAATTCAAACTCCCGGCTATCCTGGTGGGGTTGGACGATGAAAAAGCCTTCGACAGGGTGAATTGGTCGTTTCTCTTCCTTACCATTTAGTAGTTGGCTTTGGAGAAGGGTCTTTCAATATGGTCAGGGCCAATTATCATTGCCCTCGCTCCTGTGTTCAAGTCAATGGGTACTCATCACTTCCCTTTGCCCTAAGCAGAGGCACGCCACAGGGGTGCCCGCTTTCCCCTCTCTTGTTTTCTCTCAGCATTGAACCCCTGGCAGTGAAACTACGAGCTAACGAGGAGATTAGGGGAATAAAGTTTGGGGGTACGGAACATAAAGCATCATTTTTTGCAGATGACATTTTGCTTACACTCACGGAAACAAGCTCCTCACTTCAGGCTATGCAGGTGGAACTGGGGAAATTTGAAGCAGAAGCGGTGTTTGAAGTTAACCTATCTAAATCCTCCATACTAAATCACACTCTCCGTGAGGGCGAAGCAACAAGACTACGAAGCCAGACCTCCTTCAAATGGGCTAAACGTTCCCTCCTATATCTAGGCATCCAACTCACCCCCAAAATTGAAGATATATACAAGGCCAATTACCCTGCTAACAACTTCAACAAGATCTTAAGCGATGGGGACCTCTGTATATCTCTTGGCTGGGACAGATAAACGCAGTCAAAATGACTGTGCTACCAAAACTTTTATATTTATTCCAGGCGCTTCTAATCGACCTAGATCGTGACCTTCTGCCACGGTTACACTCGATCATTACTAAATTCATCTGGCAGGGAGGGAGGGCACGGCTCCCCTTTCATGTACTACGCCGCCCAAAGGAATGAGGGGTAGTGGCATTACCTGACTTTGCACTCTATTACCAAGTGGCGCAGCTACGGGTGATCATGGAATGGTACCTGAGGGAATCCGACAAGCACTGGCTCCATTTGGACAGGGCGATAGTGGGTAGAACAGTCTGGGACGTCCTGTGGAAACAGAAAACAGATAGGCCAGCAAATGCATATCTTAGCACCCCCACACGCACCACACTTAGAGTCTGGGACGAGATCACGAAAACGGAGGGCTGGACCTCCTTTCCCTCCCCATACACCCGATTCATTTTAATCCTGCCTTCCCACTAGCGCTGAGTGAAGGTCCCTTTGACTGTTGGCGAGAAGGGGGTGTCTGAAGATTTCAGACCTGTTCCGCAATTCTGATGTGCTGACATTCGAAAGCTGCAAAAGGGACTTCCAGATCCCACAAAGTGAACACTATCATTATCTCCAGCTTAAACACGGGGATTCCCTTCCACACATAAGAGATGCCGCCACCAGAGAACATACACCAATTAGAGAAAATGGTACGGAGGGCGGGCACCATGAGGGGAGTAATCTCCTCTCTTTATGCCATGCTATTAGATACAATACATGCACCGCGGTCACGATACATGTCTTTCTAGGAAGAGACATCACAGAGGGCGAATGGAAACACGTATGGGGCGACCTCACCAGGCACAATCACTCAGTGGCTTTGAGGGAGGCACACTATAAGACACTACTAGAATGGTACCTCTATCCTACTAAACTCAAACGGATCTTTCCCGATTCCTCAGATCTTTGGTGGCGGGGCTGTGGCCTCCAAGGAGACTTTCGACACATTTGGTGGGACTGCACAGGTATTCAGGCCTTTTGCGACGAGATACTGTCACACATTAAAGACATGCTGGGGCACCCTATCCCGACGACCATAGAGGGAGTGCTGCTGGGCATTAGGGACCCTGATCTTGAGCACCAGACTAAAGCTGACAAGGCAATAATGTGGGCTTGCCTGGGGGTTGCAAAGTTCACATTAGCTGCAGCGTGGAAGAAAAAAGATACACCAGAGATATTACTGTGGCATGCTCGCCTATGGAGAATTCTCACCATGGAAAGGCTGACTGACATCTTCAGAGATGAGTACAAGAATTGAGTATAAGTGGGGCCCCCTGGTTACCTTTTTGTCCCGTGGCCTGCCCTGGGCGGGGTGTCCCCCTTCACTATGAGCCATGCATTTCTTCCAGTTCTAAAACGGAGCCGGGGGGGCCTCCGTGGAGCGCTGGGGGGAGTCGTAGTGCCCCAACGAGGATCAGTCGCTGAGTTTTTTTTACCGCCTTACTACTGGGACTTATTTAGAGACACGACTAATAACTTTAAAGACACCACCAACACCGGGAAAGGGGAGGAGGGAGGGTTAGGTGGGGTATGTTTCTTGTTATAGTTTATGGGGTTATTTTTCTTTTTTTATTGTTTGCTGTACTAAAAGCGGCATTCTCTGGAGCATGGGGGGTGACGGGACCGCTCAAAATGTGAAAATCGACTCAAATTGGCGACTTGACAGGTCTAAGGTCCTGAGCACCCTGCTGTGCACTCTGATGTATTTGATTTAAATGCTGAATAAAAAGAATTTTGACAACAAAAAAAAGAAATCCTTTTTTAGGACGAGACCCCTCACTCTCCAGAGGGTGACATGCTTCATCATAGGGTTCCCTCCTCACACCTGGACTGTAAAGTCCACGGTAGGGGCTACAACACTCCAATTAGGGAGGAGCAGAGGCGTTTTGATGAGCGATGGAGTGGGGTCAGTGAGGGACAGAGTGCATGTAAGTGTAATATGTGGTGATAGTTAAAACTACCTCCAGATGGCCAATTAACTTTACCAGTCCAAAGCTGTAATACTGTGCCTTGAGAGGTAAACGGCTTTTGTCATTTTTCAGCTTGGTGAAGATGGCACTTGCTAATCCTTTGCATAAAGGCTGCTGTAAAAATGACAAAAGGCTTTGCCCCTCTCTAGCTCAGCGTGCATGGCACTGTGTTAATCCTATGCATAAAATCTTTGCTATGCTAGAGAAACAGACATTTGAGGTGAGCAGATTTAGGAGCTGCTCTTCGCTTAAACTTGGGAACTATCCAGAGTATATATTTCGGCTAACGAACATGAATAAGCAATACAAATCAACTAACAAAGCACTTACTACACCACTGTCATACTCGAGATAACAATTATGAAATAAAGCTCTCCATTTAAAACAAAATAAAAACAAGAGCCATTAACAAGGTATGCATTTATTGGCACAATAAATCCCTCCTAAACATTATTTTGAACTTATAGTCTTGTGACTATAACTACATAATAAGGTAAACGCTGTAAATCTGTGCCAAAAATGCAATCCTAAAGCAATAATAAACAGCCATTACAACACATCCTTTACCAGGCGTGCCTATACCACGCAGAACCCTTTGTGCTTTTACCACACATGCCTGTATCACCCAAGATAAGCATATTTGAGATAATCATATATATGTGTGCGTATACATATAAATAAATATATATATATATATATTCACTGAAAAAACCATAGGTTTCACACACGTTATAGTTAGGAATTAGCATTTAAAAAACCTTGCAAATTCAATGAAAAAACCATAGGTTTCACAAATGTTATAGTTAGCTGGACATTTCGCTCGTAAAAAACCAATGAAATTCCCCCGTTATAGTTAGTTCAGCTAACTATAACTCGCGCACCCGCAATCCACTGCTGATGACGTCACATATTACATCACTCATGACATGGTCAGTGACATCACTCATGACATCACTGATGACATCTCAAATGACATCACTGATGACATCACTGATGACATCATCCAGTGAATGTGTGTTTTTCTGAAAATTAAATATGTTTTATATATGTATATCTCAAGGTCGATGGAAGAATAAATGGGTATATAAGTGTCTAAATGGATGATTTGTTTTGGAAATATTGATTGTGTAACTGACTGATTAAGTATATTATAGTAAATACATGGCTTAGTGAGTAATGTTTAAATATGTAAATATCTGTATCAGTCTCTCACTTTGTGTATAAGTGGCTGCATGGGTTGGTGAGTAGCTACATGGGTGTCTATATAGGTTATTAATTTGTTTTTTGAGTATCAGTTTGAGTGTCTGCATGGTTCGGTGGGGGGTATTACGTAGTGCATAGTTGCATGAATGAGTGACTCACTGTTTGTATGTGTTGAAGACAGCATGTGTGCAGGACTGTATGGGTGGATGAGTGTGTGTATGGGTGTGTTAGTGAGTGAATGACTGTCTCAATAGTGTCTTTATGAGTAACTACATATGTTTTAAACTAGTATATGTGACTATTGGTGTATATAAGTGAGTATATGTGAGAGTGAGAGATTGAAAGAGTTCCTGTATGAATAAGTATGTGTTTCTATAAGTGATTGTTTAAAAGACTAAGTATGTGTAAGTTTCCGTAGAAGTAAGTGTGGTGGTGTGTGTATAACTGTATATGCAAATAAATGTATGTTTGATTCTTTATTAGCATGAGTGACTGTGTGTGCGAGTAACTCTATGGATGAGTGGCATTGTGTAACAGGATGTATAGGTGTATGAGTACATATGATGAGTGAGTACATGTATGAGTGACTGTATAGGACTGTTGGTGAATGAGAGGATGTATATGTGGATCTTAGAATTACTGAAGAGGTTGTTGTAACTGGTATTGGTATGTCTGTTGTTTAGAAAATTTTAGTCTCTATTTTTGAATGTGTGTATCAAAGGTTATATTAGGGTGAGAGGAGGTCTGCCACTCTATCACAAGGATGATGTCATCAGTGATGTCATCAGTGATGTCATTTGAGATGTCATCAGTGATGTCATGAGTGATGTCACTGACCATGTCATGAGTGATGTAATATGTGACGTCATCAGCAGTGGATTGCGGGTGCGCGAGTTATAGTTAGCTGAACTAACTATAACGGGGAATTTCATTGGTTTTTTACGAGCGAAATGTCCAGCTAACTATAACATTTGTGAAACCTATGGTTTTTTCATTGAATTTGCAAGGTTTTTTAAATGCTAATTCCTAACTATAACGTGTGTGAAACCTATGGTTTTTTCAGTGAATTTGCAAGGTTTTTTAAAAGCTATTTTTTATATATAACGCGTGTGAAAGCTATATTTTATTTTTATTTTTGCATGGTTTTTTACATTTTTTTTTCCTAACAATAATGTGTGTGAAACCTTTGATTTTTTATTGGTTTTTTTTCTTTTTTACATCATTTTTTTCCTTTTTATTTTTTCCTTTAAACATTATTCTACCTATGTATATATTCATGGTTTTAATTCATTCTTCAATTTTTAAAGATTCACCTTTTTTAAATAATTGGTTAGATATAGTTGTATAACACAGTTAATATCTTCAGCAAACCTTTTTTTTTTTTTTATTTTTTTTTACCGTGCGCGTACGGTAAGCTTACCGTAAGCGCACGGTTCGCTTTATGTACGGTGAGCGTACGTAATATTTCTACTCTGTTTGCGTATGCTTATGCAATTTGCGTATGCATCCGTACTTTCTACGCGTAAGCGCATGCTTTACACGCGCACGCACGTTACGCGGAAGTGTACGAGCATGCCTGTAATGCGCATGCGCGCGTGCGTGTGTCTTTCGTACGCGCATGCGTACTTTTACCGTACGCGCTCGGTAAGCTTACCGTGCGCGTACGGTTGGTCATGTGATCAAGAAACAACACTTTTGATTGGTTTAAACTACTTTCAGTTCCAGAATCTTCCTACACCACACCCATTCCCCTCATTACTGCTTGTGAATTCTTAGGAGAAAGAGCTGAATTGTCTTTGGGATACAATGGCAGAGCAGCAGACCTCTTCTGGGAGTGAGCAGGGCAGCAGCATCATCAGGCAGAGAAGGAGGAAACAAAAGAATTCTTTTGTTTGGGAGTATTTTACTTTTCCAGAGGGGCAGAAAAAGGTAGATGCTCCATTAGTCACCTGCTCACTTTGTGAGCGTGTCTTATCTAGAGGTAACCCAAGGAAGAAGTATTCCTTTGGTAACCACACTATGGTGAGACACATTAGGGATAAACATCCCAGGACTTTTGCTCGATATTCTGAAGCAAATCCTTCAGAAAGTCATCCGAGCACACCCGCAGAAGCTCAGCCGAGTACATCTTCGGCAGCTCAGCTGAGCCCTTCCTCTGCGGTGGGAGCATCACCCTCTTCTGCTCCTCTGGAAATGAACCATCGATTTCTGAGGGTACAAATGAGGTGCACCAGATGTTATGGTCTAATTGTTCATGGGGAGAGCAGTGTTTCCCTAATAAACAATAGGATAGACCAGCACATCTGTAGTACTTATTAATATTCCCATTCTTTCTTTCCTCTGTCCCTGTATTAACACAACGGCTCTTTTAAGAGCCAACCTTACCTCACAACTTATTTTTTTAATAATTTTTTTTTTTAATTTTTTACCGTGCGCGTACGGTACGCGCATTTTTTTTTTTTAAATTTAAAAAAAACATTTTTTTTACCCTACAAGGTCCTTGAGGGAGTACAACGGAAAAGAGAAAAGCAGATAGAGGAGAAGTGAAAAAGAGGGAGCATGAAACTAAATGTGTGATAAATACAGAAATTACACACTTACCTGACCAACAAAATAACTTATTTATTAATAAAACCATCATATTTATAAAAAAAAAGCTGCCCCTTTCCTACAAATGCCATTCTTACAGAACCGGACCAACACAATTAAAACCTCTGACAACAATTCCTGTGTGTACACAGACTCATGGTTTGATTCTAGGCACAAAACATTATTCCTCAGTGATACCAGTACACCTTAACTTATGGTGAAAACATACTCCATAATATTTTACAAGTTCAAGACAGTTAAATATCTCCCAAACCACAAAATGTAAAACACAACTTTTAAAGAAGAATCACAATTCAAATTTTTATATCAAAATTCACCACATACATCCCCTCTCAAACTCATATCTCACCTTTAAAATTAGTTAGTTGAGAAAGAAATGTGGCACTCAAAAAGCAGATTATCAGAGTCAGAATCTCAGAGCTGTACACCTCTCTCCTCCCACCAGAACCAGTAAATGCCAATGTTTCCCTTACTTTTTTCACACATATACATGTTAACCCCTTCGGTGCTCATGACGGAACGGTTCCGTCATGAGCCACGGTTGAGCTGTGCTCATGACGGAACCGTTCCGTCATGACCACGCCCGCGCAAGAAACCGTCAGCACAGCGGCGGAATTTGCGCAGCATGGAAGGGGTTAATTACAAATCTCAGCGCTTCCAACATTTTTTCAAATGAAATCACACATTTCTATTGGTGGAAAACTGCAACCCCTTTCCAAATGAACCCTTCCCCCAACTTGCCTTCTGCCTGCTACCATAGCAACAGCTCATGGAACACTGGTGTGAGCAGAGAGGTCAGAAGTTCAGCACACAATGTTTCTATTCCAAACAGCAAGAGTGCTTCACCTGTCAAACCTAACAGCAAATCCAAATGAATCTTCTGTGGGAACACAATTTTCTGAACCAATACAAAACAGGCTTGTAAAAATCGAAACATACAGCCTAGTTTTTAGTGTTGAATGTTCTGAAACAGCCAATGAGTTCTTTTTATGAAAAAAATATCTATGCCTCCATTTTCCAACTGTCTTTCATTTCATATTGCCATTCTACTGAAAGACACCTCCTGAGTACAACCAGATCTCCTTGAAAGATGTTCACAGTGTGGATTGTAGGTCACAGCTATGTCTTCTGGAGTGAAAAGTATGCAGAAAAAAGAGGTATGGTGAGAGACCTTGCTTTGCCAAATGTAGACATTAAATGGATTGGTCAGAGAGGGTTAAAGTGGCACCAATTAATGCCTTTGGTGAAAACCTTTCTACATCTCCCACAGCCTAACCTTATTATTGTGCACGGTGGTGGAAATGACCTAGGCACTTTAACTGGGGTAGGTCTGGAAATGCTTATTAAGGACACCTTTGTGCAATTGATGTCGCTTTTTCCTCAATCTGCCTTTGTATATTCTAACATATGCCAAAGGCAAAAGTGGAACTGGTCCAACCAATTTTGTCCGCAGATTGACAAAGCAAGAAAGCACGTCAACAAATCTATTTCTGCTTTCCTCAGAGACTATGGTATGGGTTCTCTATACCACAACAACTTGCGTTACAACATGCAAGGCATTTATAGAGGAGACGGTGTACATTTCACTGATGAAGGCAACAGAGTCTTCCTCTTGAACTTTAAACTCTGCATCGGTACTTACTTGTAGGTACCGAAAAACACTTCATAAACACAACGGCTCTTTTTAGAGCCCCCTAATATCTTAACACTTAAATTTGTTTTTTACTTCTATTTTTTTTATTGGGTTTTTTTCTACCGTACGCGTACGGTAAGCTTACCGTACGCGCACCCCGCGATTTTTTTGTTTAAATTTTAAATGTATTTTTCATACTTTTATGAACTTCTTGGACCCCCTGACAAACGCTAGGGGGTCTGCAACTCTCTTCGTTGCCCCCTTTCCACGTTCTCCTCCTTTGTTTATCAGTGTGAGACACACAAAATGGCGGCCGACACTTCCTGATTTCGACCGATTCGAATGTTTACAGTCATGTAACCACCAATCAGAATTAAGCTCGCGCACGGCAGCGTGCGCGTACGGTAAGCTTACCGTACGCGCTCGGAGCGCGCTTATAGATATATATATTGATTTAAATGCTATTTTCTCAGCAAATACTGAACACATTTACACCAGACCTACAAAAGGCACATCCCTGACCTGAGGACTACCTCTCTGCCAAATTTCAAGTAATTCTGTTCAGCCGCTCGGCTGTAGCTTGGACTAAAGGTCCTATGGAAAAATGCATGGGGAAAACACGTTTTGGGACCCCCCCTTTTTCTCAGCCCCCGCTTGACGAATCCCCCCGAGACTTTCAGGGTAGGAGCGGAGCGCCCCACCTATTTTGAAAATTTCGCCAGGATTCGTCAATCTGCGCCAAAGTTATTCAAAATAGAATGTTGCGGATTTCCTATGGAAACACGGTCCTAACTATAACTACCTACTGGCGACCGCCAGTAGGTAATATATATATATATTTGTTCGTAGTTTACCTTCCTACATTGGAGATACTGGGGACTTTTTGACTAAAATAGAAAATCAACAGTGGAATGATAATTGTATTTTCTTGACACTTGATGTACAGAGCCTGTATACAAGCATTAGGCATGATGATGGTCTGAATGCTATGAAATTTTTCTTGAACAAAAGGCCATTAGAGTTGTACCAACATACAGCCATGCTACTAGACATGGCCAAGTGGTGTTTAAACAACAATGTTTTTTTGTATGACAGGCTACACTATCAACAAATTCAAGGTACGGCCATGGGTACTTGCTTCGCCCCCAGCTATGCTAATTTGCATATGGGCTGGTGGGAGGAGCGAGTACTCATGGTCGAGTACCCATCAGAGATACAGGAGAATGTGAAATTGTACACCAGGTATATAGATGACATCTTTATCCTGTGGGAAGGCACAGAACAAAGTGCCTTAAAGTTTTCTGAAGATCTTAACAACAATCAGTTAAATTTAAAATTCACTAGTACTGCCAGCAAAGAGTCAATTCATTTTTTAGATTTGGAACTGTTTATACAAGAAGGCAACATAGAAACACGATCTTACAGAAAGAGCACATCAGGGAATTCTATCCTACATGCCAGCAGTTTCCATCCCAGCAAATTGATTGAGAGTATTCCCTATGGGGAGTGTCTGAGGATGAAAAGAAACTGCAGTTCTTCTAACAGTTTTAACCAAGCTAAAGAAGAACTCTTTGACAGGCTTAACAACAGGGGGTACAAACCAGAGATCCTCTATAAAGCAGAAAACAAATGTGCCACAGTGGAAAGATCAAAGCTACTTAAAAGAGATAAAACTATTTACATTCCACCAGGCGACCCTCCAGCAAGCACACCACCTAGACTCATCACTGGTTACAATATCTATCACACAAATATTCGCAGAATACTCACTAAACATTGGCAAGCGGTAAGAAGTGATCCAACAATAGGAGAAATATGCAGCAAACCACCACAAATCACATTTAGACGAGCAAAATCAATGAGGCAGGAGCTAGTTTGTAATTCACCTAGACTAGACACCAAAACAGATTGGCTCAAAGCAAGAAATGGATTTTACAAATGTGCGAAATGTAAGGCGTGCAAGTTTGGGGTCAACACCCGCAGCCTTATTTTACCTTTTAAACACACTCCTTTTGAAATCCGCAGCAATTTCACCTGCAAAACAGAATTTGCAGTGTATGTTCTCAAGTGTACCTGCAATAAATTATACGTAGGTAGTACTATCCATCAAGTACACGTACGAATCCTGCAACACCTACGTGCTATCAATAATGATGATCCATCTTACCCTGTAGCACGTCACATAAACACTACACATAGTGGTAGAAGTGAGGATCTCACATATTTTGTGATAGATAGTGTTCCAAAAAACATTCGGGGAGGAAACAGATTACTGTCTCTGCGCAAACTCGAATCTAGATACATTGTGCTACTGAATAGCAGGATTCCAAATGGACTCAATGCGGACGAAGCTCTAAGTGTACATCTGCAATAATAAAAGTGAAACTAATGTAACACAGTTTATTTAGCATTTAGATAATACAATACTGTGTGTTCACCTGTTTATTTTGAAAGACTACTTCTTTTGTGTTTTTTGCTCACTCTTCTACAGCACAGGTCTAAACTTTTGGCACAAGCCTAGATGAATATTAGCTTGTTTTTCCTTAAGGCGGTATAAAGTTTCATTTTGTAGTCACAAGAAGCCACTACCCACTTGGGTTCAATTGATTGGTTAGCGAGTTAATGCAACTATACTAAAACACATATTTTAAATGTTTACATTTTATGTTCGACAATGAAATTAAATGCTTGCGCAAACAGTATTACTCTGTACATACATTTGGTGATTTAAAGTAACACTCGCAGTGACTCTTTCTATGTTTATGATTAACCGCCAAAAGTTAACTAGCCAAAGGTGTATTTAAGCACTGTAATAATGTCTTACCTGTGTTCAGTGACCAAGGCGGCAAGTCCGTCGAAACGCGTTTGGCTTTGGTGTGAAGAATAAAAACTTTTCTTGATGGATTTCCCACGGTGTCAGCGCCTCTTCAGTATCGCTTGAATTGGGTTGTACAATATATATATATATGTTTGTTTTTTTTTTGTAACAAGAGACGCCGCACTCTGGAACCAGTAATTTTCAAAGTTTTATTCAGACAAAGCCCAGTCTGTCGGATTTCATTCACGAATTCAGGCAAGCCGAGCTCGGGGGTCGCCGGAGGGCAATCCAGGATCTCAGGTGAGCCTGTCTGAGTGTTTGGTGTTTCCGTGACGCAAATCCCATCACTAGTGGCTTGTGGGAAAGGTAGTTCGCAACTGAGTAGCGAACAGTGGGCATCAAGAAGTATACATTTTCTTCAGAGCCATGGCAGAAGAGTGGGTTAAGAAACGCGAAGAGGAAGCCCTTAATATTTTCAGTGATGCAGATACAGGCGGGGCGGCAGTTACTGACAGTAGCGGAACACGAGCAACACAGCCAGTCAGTGAAGTCAAAAAATTAACATATGAATTGGAAAAACTACGCAAGTTGGAAGTGTCGAAATGGTGGGAATGTAAATCCTTGCAGAGGTACTTAGATGTCGGCCATGTTCCTCGAGGCTTGAGGATTTTAATTGCGCCAACATATGAGAATCCAGACCCAGCGATGCTGCAAATGTGGGCGGAGAACAGCGCGCAATCATCGAAAAACATGCTGCAAATTTTAATCAAGTTTGCAGCAAGCGACAGGATTAAGATCTTGGAGAAAATCACTTTGATCATGAAACAACTAGAGGAATTGACTAACCAGGATGAAGTTTCAAAATATTTAACGGATATAGAAAACAAAGTCTCAAAACATGAACAAATTATTAAACAAAGAAAAGCGTTGAAATTTCAAAGGGACAGAAATGATTACTTGCAAGGACGTATTTACACGTTTTCTAAGAAGTTTGACAATATTAGGAGACAGCAATTGTCATCATCGGCGGGGCAAATACCGAGAATGAGCGATCCAAGCGAGTCGGAATTGAGCTCCGAACTAGAATCGGACCCCGAGGGAGCAACACCGCAAGAACCGAGCTGCAGTGCGCCCACACCTATCCAAGAATTTGGTTTTTTACGACTAGAAAGGGTCATGAGTTTGAGACCCAGAACGTCGAAACCAGTACAAAAAACAGCTCAACAACAACAAAAAGAAGGAGCAGGAAAAACAGGAGATGGGGGAAACGTGCAGCAAAAGGCAGGCAAGCAACCATACAGAAAGAACAAACGAAACTAAAATCTGCAGAAAATGTGGACAACACAGTAATCAATCTGTCTCAGATGGAACTATCAGACAAAGAGAAAAATATTTTATCATTGGGACTTTCCTTTTGTTCAGTTACCAATTTCGACTATACTCAAACCAGAATAGACTTGTTCCAATATATTCGTAAATTGAAACTATGTAAATATTTTTACAATGTCAACAAAAAGTCAAATATCACGACAACAACAGACAATCTGAGTGCCACTGCCAGCGATCTACAAGTAGCAGATATGCCACTTTTACAGAATCTACAAGAATTACAACAAGAAATGAGCCAGATATCTCCGGGTGATGCGGCAATCAGCTCAGATGTTAACATTTTCAAACGGATGCAAAGTCCCTTCAGACCTAAATCCATCTTTTCTCCAGTTATGCCCAGGGATGGCATTGACATATTTTCGGACAATGTCATCAAAGATCTTAAAGAATTAGCTTTAATTAGTAATAAGAATTTTACTACGAATTACAACAATAGATCTTTTGAGTACAACGCACTAATCCGAAAAATTAAATCGAGAAAAGATATAATGGTCAGGTGGTCTGATAAGGGCGGCAACATTGTCCTATGGCCCACAGATATGTACCATAAAGAGGCAATGTCACAATTACAGGATGCAGATTGCTACAGCCGCATCAGCTCCACATACTCCACAGGGGTGAAAGAACGTTTTCACAGAGCCCTGTACGAATGGAAGGGAATGGGACTGTTATCTAAAGAAGAGATGGATTTTCTTAAAAATGATTACCCAGTAACCCCAGAATTGTATCTTATTCCTAAGATTCATAAAAACCCTATGTGTCCCCCGGGAAGACCTATTATTTCAGCTATAGGGGGTCTCTTCGAGAATACCAGCAGATACATTGATTATTTTCTCCAACCCTTTGTTCGTAGTTTACCTTCCTACATTGGAGATACTGGGGACTTTTTGACTAAAATAGAAAATCAACAGTGGAATGATAATTGTATTTTCTTGACACTTGATGTACAGAGCCTGTATACAAGCATTAGGCATGATGATGGTCTGAATGCTATGAAATTTTTCTTGAACAAAAGGCCATTAGAGTTGTACCAACATACAGCCATGCTACTAGACATGGCCAAGTGGTGTTTAAACAACAATGTTTTTTTGTATGACAGGCTACACTATCAACAAATTCAAGGTACGGCCATGGGTACTTGCTTCGCCCCCAGCTATGCTAATTTGCATATGGGCTGGTGGGAGGAGCGAGTACTCATGGTCGAGTACCCATCAGAGATACAGGAGAATGTGAAATTGTACACCAGGTATATAGATGACATCTTTATCCTGTGGGAAGGCACAGAACAAAGTGCCTTAAAGTTTTCTGAAGATCTTAACAACAATCAGTTAAATTTAAAATTCACTAGTACTGCCAGCAAAGAGTCAATTCATTTTTTAGATTTGGAACTGTTTATACAAGAAGGCAACATAGAAACACGATCTTACAGAAAGAGCACATCAGGGAATTCTATCCTACATGCCAGCAGTTTCCATCCCAGCAAATTGATTGAGAGTATTCCCTATGGGGAGTGTCTGAGGATGAAAAGAAACTGCAGTTCTTCTAACAGTTTTAACCAAGCTAAAGAAGAACTCTTTGACAGGCTTAACAACAGGGGGTACAAACCAGAGATCCTCTATAAAGCAGAAAACAAATGTGCCACAGTGGAAAGATCAAAGCTACTTAAAAGAGATAAAACTATTTACATTCCACCAGGCGACCCTCCAGCAAGCACACCACCTAGACTCATCACTGGTTACAATATCTATCACACAAATATTCGCAGAATACTCACTAAACATTGGCAAGCGGTAAGAAGTGATCCAACAATAGGAGAAATATGCAGCAAACCACCACAAATCACATTTAGACGAGCAAAATCAATGAGGCAGGAGCTAGTTTGTAATTCACCTAGACTAGACACCAAAACAGATTGGCTCAAAGCAAGAAATGGATTTTACAAATGTGCGAAATGTAAGGCGTGCAAGTTTGGGGTCAACACCCGCAGCCTTATTTTACCTTTTAAACACACTCCTTTTGAAATCCGCAGCAATTTCACCTGCAAAACAGAATTTGCAGTGTATGTTCTCAAGTGTACCTGCAATAAATTATACGTAGGTAGTACTATCCATCAAGTACACGTACGAATCCTGCAACACCTACGTGCTATCAATACTGATGATCCATCTTACCCTGTAGCACGTCACATAAACACTACACATAGTGGTAGAAGTGAGGATCTCACATATTTTGTGATAGATAGTGTTCCAAAAAACATTCGGGGAGGAAACAGATTACTGTCTCTGCGCAAACTCGAATCTAGATACATTGTGCTACTGAATAGCAGGATTCCAAATGGACTCAATGCGGACGAAGCTCTAAGTGTACATCTGCAATAATAAAAGTGAAACTAATGTAACACAGTTTATTTAGCATTTAGATAATACAATACTGTGTGTTCACCTGTTTATTTTGAAAGACTACTTCTTTTGTGTTTTTTGCTCACTCTTCTACAGCACAGGTCTAAACTTTTGGCACAAGCCTAGATGAATATTAGCTTGTTTTTCCTTAAGGCGGTATAAAGTTTCATTTTGTAGTCACAAGAAGCCACTACCCACTTGGGTTCAATTGATTGGTTAGCGAGTTAATGCAACTATACTAAAACACATATTTTAAATGTTTACATTTTATGTTCGACAATGAAATTAAATGCTTGCGCAAACAGTATTACTCTGTACATACATTTGGTGATTTAAAGTAACACTCGCAGTGACTCTTTCTATGTTTATGATTAACCGCCAAAAGTTAACTAGCCAAAGGTGTATTTAAGCACTGTAATAATGTCTTACCTGTGTTCAGTGACCAAGGCGGCAAGTCCGTCGAAACGCGTTTGGCTTTGGTGTGAAGAATAAAAACTTTTCTTGATGGATTTCCCACGGTGTCAGCGCCTCTTCAGTATCGCTTGAATTGGGTTGTACAATATATATATATATGTTTTTTTTTTTTTTGTAACAAGAGACGCCGCACTCTGGAACCAGTAATTTTCAAAGTTTTATTCAGACAAAGCCCAGTCTGTCGTACCGACGCGTTTCGGCCATGACGGCCTTTCTCACGGTAGGTTACACTACTATCAGCTGGTGTTATATGTCATTTCCTGTTAAACCATCACTCCCATTGACTTCTGGGAGTTGAAGTTCAATTAATTTACAAGTCACCTTATGACAGAAACAATAATTTGTGTGCCTTGTTAATGCGATGCTCACATTCACTAATACAATCGTGATTATGTTCTATTGTTGTGAGTGAATCATAAGAGGAACAAGCAATATACAACATAGCAGTTTTTAGAGGGTAATCTTTGTTTTATTGCAAGTGGAAACACTTCGCATATATATATACACATAGAGAGAGAGAGAGAGAGAGAGAGAGATGTATAGTTAGGCTCTTGTTTCCATTGTGTTTCTAATATTTTTGGCGCCGTTCGATGAATCTCCACTAGACATTCCAAAAAAGTGCAACTTTTTCACTAGTTTATACATGGAAAGTTTCAAGATGATCCGTCAAGTGGGGGCGAGAAAAAGAGGGGTCCCAAAACATGTTTCCCCCATTCATTTTTCCATAGGAATTTCAGACACAGGTACTGGCCATACGCCTGAAAGATTTTCCACCTAATTTGGCAGAAAGCTAAATCCTGGTCCAGAAAGAGTGCTTTTTGTGATTTGGTGAAAATCCGTTCAGTAGTGTTTGAGTAATTTAGGCTCAAAGCTTTCCAAGTTTCCCCCTATGGAGGCTCCACGTACCCAACAGATCTCATGCTGAGATTTGAATGGCTGCTACCACATTAACAAGGATATGGCAGCAGCCCATTTGGAATTTGGAACTTAGTCTGAGTCATAGAAAAAAGGTGAAAAAAAGATCTAAGGGGCAGGGTAGATAGGGACCATGCCTGTGGCCAAAAGCGGTATAAAAAGAATTTGCTGCAGATTAGAGGAGGATCCGCAAATCTGCGTCAAAATGAAAAAAAGTGCAATACTATTTCAAAAAAACCTTGATGTGGGCCAGAGCCCGGGGTGCTGCAAAGATTTTTGGGAAGGTGGGGAGAGGGGCATGTGGCCTCCCTCCCCGAGCCTCTAGAAATCCCTGGGGATCCCACCCTGCAGGGCAGTCATGTAAAATAAGTGCTTAATAGGCTCAGGGTACCCCATCTTCCAGGGCCGGTTCCCTTACTGTGTCCCAGGTGCCCACCCATGGGATACAGTAGTTTGCCTACCCGCAATAGTGCGGGAAGGAAAACATATGTCTGCTTTCATCTGGTGGAATAATTTCTAAAGTTCTTACTGGGTGAGAGCAGACATGTCTTACCTTCTTGCAAAACACTGGCAGGGAAAGCATGTCTTCTCTCACTTGGCGGGATGCTTTAAAAAGAAAGAGCCATGGGGGGGGGCACAGAGCCCCTCCCTTTCTAATTAAGGGCAGCCTTTAGGGGTTTGGGGTGTTTGGGACCTATTAAGGGCCTTCTCCCTTTTTGAATAGAATGTGGTCCCTGTGGACTTATACCGCTCAGGGAGGGAGAAATTTACCCCTCCCCTTAAAATATGTTTTGGCCTCGGGGCTGCAGTCTACAGGGCCACTATTGTCTCTGGGAGCTGGACCACGTGGCCCTTCCCTTTTACAAATATCTTTTGGCCCCATGTGGTGGGGTTCCCAGGATCCCATATTGTCTCATGGATGGGGGCTGTGTACCCCCTCCCCTTAATGTAAACAAGCATTGTTGTACACCTGCGTGGCTGCTGTTCAGCATGGCTAAATGTTACTTGTATAGAGGAGAGTGGCATGGAGTGTTGTACAGTGGGATGGCGTAGAGTGGAGTGGCATAAAGTGTCATGTAATGGAGTGGTATAGAGTGGAGTGGCGTAGAGTGGCATATATTGGAGTGGTGTAGAGTACAGTGTACTGGTGTAGAGTGCACTGGCGGAGAGTGTTGCAGAATAGAGTGGCATAGAGTAGAGTGGCTAGAGTGGTGCAAAGTAGTGCAGAGTAGAGTAAAGTGGCAAAGAGTGGAGTGGCATAGAATGGAGTGCTGCAGAGTGAAGTGATGCAGAGCAGAATGGCGTAGAGTTAATTGGCATAGAGTGCAGTAGTGCAGAGTAGAGTGGTGTAGAGTTCAGTGGTAGAAAATGCAGTGTTGCAGAGTAGATTGTCGTAAAGTGCAGTGGTGTAGAATGCTTTGGCTTAAAGTGCCTTGGAGTAGAGTACAGTGGTGCATAGTGGAGTGCAGTGACGTAGAGTGCGATTGCTGGAATGCATTGGCAGAGAGTGCATTGGTGTAAAGTGCACTGGGGTAGAGTGCAGTGGTTTGGATTAGAGTGGCATAAAGTGCAGTGGCATAGAGTGTTGCCGCCCCTAGGGCCACTATTGGCTCAGGGAGCAATGCCACGTGCCCCCTCCTTTTTACAAATAGTTTTTGGCCCTGGGGGATTGGGTCCCTTGGGACAATATTGTGTGGAGGAGGTGGTCTTTGCACCCCCTTCCCTTTATCATAATAAGCACTGACAAAGCCAATAGGTAACGCCAGTGTAGGAGCTATTGGCTTTGACAATGTGTTTTAGCCATGTTGTACACCTGTGTGGCTGCTGTTCAGCATGGCTAAAAGTTACTGGCATAGAGAAAAGTGGAAGGGCGAAGAGTGGAATAGATTGTTGTAGAGTGGACTGGCATAAAGTGTCATGTATTGGAGAGGCATAGAGTGGAGTGGCGTAGAGTGGCATATAGTGGAGTTGCGTAGAGTACAGTGTACTGGTTTAGAGTGCACTGGCGGAGAGTGTTGCGGAGTATGGTGGTGGATGAGTAGAGTAGAGTGGCATAGCGTGGTGCAGAGTGGTGTTGGCTACAATGGCAGAGAGTTGAGTAGCGTGGAGTGCTGCACAGTGCAGTGGTGTAGAGTGCAGTGATGCAGAGTGGCATAGATTGCAGTAATGCATAGTAGAGTGGTGTAGATTGCAGTGGTAGAAAGTTCAGTGTTGCAGAGTAGAGTGTTGTAGAGTGCAGTGGTGTAGAGTGGATTGGCGTAAAGTGCATTAGTGTGGAGTGCAGTGGTGTAGAGTGGATTGGCGTAAAGTGCATTAGTGTGGAGTGCAGTGGGGTAGAGTGCAGTGGTTTAGAGTAGAGTGGTGTGGTGCAGAGTGGAGTAGAGTGGCATAGAGGGCAGTAGTGTAAAGTTGATTGTTTCAGAGTAGAGTGAAGTGGCATAGAGTCAAGTGGTGCTTGGTAGAGTGCAATGGGGTAGAGTAGAAAACCATAGAGTAAAGTGGTGTAGAATGCAGTGACATAGAGTGCAGTGGTTTGGAAGGTATGCGTATCTGAAAACGTATCTATTTTCTAAACAAGAGCAATCAACACCCCTCATCCCAAATGGTCCTGTCCTTAATAATGTAAAATAGCATCCAAGCCAACCAGCAATGGATACAAACAACCCCTACTATGTTTTCTTCTAATTAGAGCTCATCAGAAAGCTATAGGTTCATCCAGACACAAGGGAGCACTCATCATAAATCAAGACAATGCCCTTTCAGGCTTAGAATGTTGCATAAATTATGAAAAAAGGAAGTAAGGAACTCTGGGTAGTTCCTAAGGTTAGATGGAGAGCAGCTTCTTTATATGAACCACCCTACAATTCTACTGACAATCTGTGAGAAATCAGAGCTGGCGCTAGGAATGGGCAGTATGGGCAGCTGCCCAGAGCCCCACACTAGTGCATTACAGCCAGGCCATGGCATACTGGTCCTCTCCTGACCTCTGCTCATCTAATTTGAGAGCAAGGTGCCTCCTTCCAATTGTGTTCATGGGAGGGGTCCCCTCCTCTGTGCCTCACAACTATGGTACAGTGAGGCGAGACCAGCAGGCCCCTCCTATGGGCCCAGTTGTGGCTGCAACCAGATTCAGGTGTGCTGTGGGGAGGGTGGCGGGGGGGATTTAGGTCGGGGAAATGCAAAGGATAAAAAAAAAATAGGAAAAACACTTACCTGACTACGGCCGGTGTTGCCGCCGACTCTTCTCTGATCCTCCGCATCTTCTTGTCTTCTTCCTGCCTGGAAGTCAGCAGCAGAATGCACCTGGCTCCCAAGCTCCCTGACCAATCACAATGCTGCAATTCAGCGTTGTGATTGGTCCAAGCGCCGTAATTCGGGCTCAGACCAAGCTTGGGAGCCTGGGGCATGTTCTACACCCAGGCTGTAATGCAGCCTGAATGGAGAACATGTCAAGACTGTTTTGGGCGGCCTGAGCGTGCCAGCCAAAATGTCATGCAAACTTGGCGTGCCACCTCTCCTTCCCCTGCAGTGCCCTGGGTCACGGGGCCTACCCTGCCCCAGGAAACAACGGACCCATTGCAGAAGGAAAAAGAAAATGATAATAACATTACATTATTATCATTTTTTGTTTCCTTTTATTCACAGCTCGGAGAGCAGAGGGCGACGCTCCTCCGCCTTAGCGGTGGAGCCGGCACTGGGAGTTTCAAAGAGACACATTCTGCAGGGTTGTCCTGCAATCAGGCCTCCGGTCCTGCTGCCCATTCACAGGCACCGTGGGACGCCCATTGCATTGCAGTTTTAACCCTTTCTGCTCTCACATTTAGACCTTTATGATCTGCTAAGAGGGGCTTGTAGGTGGCTGCAGCTCAGGAGGGGTCTGCACATAGCAGCTTCAGGGGTAGAGTCCACTATAGAGAGGTAAACAGACCTGAATGTGTTAGCTTGTAAGGCAATTGAAGGGGGGGGGGGGGGGCAAAATCCTAGAACCGTGCCTGGGAGAAATTTAAAACATTTTACGCGGAGTCGGAGATGAAAAAGATTATCAAAATGCACACTCCCCTTCAATAAAGTGAAACACAATTGCCTTCTGTATACACGGTCAACGATTTTCCGAGAGAGAAACGTAAGAAACGGATATTTGCGCCGGAAGACATAAATACCTCAATAAATAATAATTTAAAAAGTTTTCCGAGAGAGAAAGCTAATAAAATTATATTTACGCAGGAAAACATAAATACCTCCCCAAATAAATAATTTAAAAAACACGCCCCGCCCCGCTCCTAATTCGACGTCCAGGTGTGGTCCATGAGCGGCCGGAGTAGCTCTGCCGTGGTCCTCACGCTCCAGGGTTGTTTGTACACATAGACCGCGAGTATCGTCTGCACTGACATCACTTACTCATAAGCATGTGTTTTGTCGGAGGCGCCGTATTGTAAGACACAGCACTAGCATGTTTTTAAAGCACTCACCTGCTTCCCACCGTCCCAACTGGAGCCTCCTTTATACAAAGGATCTCGCACGGCCTCTCTTGCAGGAGTATTGCTGCTAAAGAGCTCCCTTCCGAAGGACCCCTGTTTCTTCCACCTCACTGCAGGTGACAGGTTTGACCTTCCCACACAAATAGGTTTTTCTGTTCTAGTAAGATGGCGGCGTTGCTGAGGAAACCGGACGCCCAGACTGGGGGAGGTGGGGTGAGAAGGCCAGTGAGACATGAGACGGACAGAGACACAAGCATCATCTCAACTAGTTGCTTAGAATGGACTTTGTTTCCAAAGTCAGCAAGACAAGCAAACAAACCGGTTTCCATAGCCACAGGCCAGCATGGGCATGGAGCCAGCGGGAGGGAGGAGGGCACGCTGTACGCTGTAAACTCCTGACCAGCAGAGGAGTGCTTGCAACACTGTCAGTTCCTCTCAATCGGCTCAAAACGTAAAGATCTCTAGTTGTTTCATATCAGCTACGAGTAGTTTATCAAGTCGCGTTATTTTGGCACCTCTTTGAACGGTGGTTGAATTTTTGCTGTTTGCGACAGACGCCATTCATTGCTTTATTTGTACTTTGACCTTTTCTTTCATATTCCCTTAAACTGCAATTACTAGAATGCAACAGCAAATACGCACTGGTAAAGCCCATAGGTTTGGCTTGTATTTTTAGTTAAATGTCGCCCACAATATTTTGTCTTTGCTGGTTAGAAATGCATCCCGTTTGTCAGATTGCAAAGGATGCACGTAACCCAATTGAATTGGCAGTGCTAGGGCCACTGGAATTATGCGTCAGGGGTGGGTCAGATTATGCGGCAGGGTTGAATAAATTATGTGGCAAAACAAGGCAAATTATGCAGCACATTTTGTGATTGTATTACTTCATTATGTCGTCATTTTTCCACCTTTTAGCATTTTCTGGGCATTAGTTGTACCTCATTAGTATCAGTATAACACCCAAATATAGCAATAAACTACAGAAAGGTGACCAGTCACTCTTTCCAAAGGGCCTTCCACTGCGCAACCACATGATTTGCTGCGTTCTTGATAACGTTTGAACTGTTGGAGCTAGACATAATTTTTATGTTAAAATTTGCAGATTATGCAGCAGATGATGAATTAATAAGGAAAGAAGACAACTCGACTATATGAAAGATCATGGAGGCAACACCCATCTCCCTCTCCTCTTACCCTCCTCAGATCGGCAAAACAACCTATAAGAAGCACATTTTCAATGAAAAGGCTTGTTTCTTTCGTGCACAACTTGATTGTGCCAAAAATAGGCCCACAGAACTCTTCAACATTGTCAGAAAACAAACGTCATTTACCCCTCCAGCGCTGACAGCCTCAATTGATAGATGTGAGGAAATTGCCAATTTCTTTGCAGAAAAAAATTATCAAAATTGATCAATCCTTCATTCCAACTCTGGCCCTGCCCAGCCCCCAATGGGACATTGACTTTCCTCTGCTATCGACACCGTCCTTCCCACCTAATCCGCCCACTCAACTACCCTCTACTACTATTTCTAGTGACTTCCTTTACAACTTGAAACTGAAAAATAACGCTTCCTGGTCTAATTTCCATCCTATGACTGAGCTCAAAGTCTTTAATATCATTTTGAAATTAAAGCCGACCTCGCACACCAAAGATCCTCTCCCATCTACCCTAGTTCACAACCTTAACCGCATTATCGCCCCATGTTGGACTAAAATTATTAACACCTCTTTTGCCACCGGTTGTGTACCTGACTCCCTCCTACTAGGGCTAATCACCCTGTTGGACTTGGCCCTTTTTCCCTCATTTTTTTCGTTTTTGTAGTGTTAAGGTGCAGGTGCTTACTTCTCCCAAGATGGCTGCCACAGACCCCTGCTACTGCAGGGTGGTCGTTTTTCATAGTAGCACCCTAGCTGCCAGGAGCTGGCTGGGACCCACAACAATGTTGCGACACCAGCCCGCCTTTTTGTCCCATAGGTAGAGTGGGGAAGCTCCTGGAATATGCTGGAACCTTCTAGAAGGGAGGTGGGGTTTTACTTTTGCCGCCTTGGCTAGAGGTCACCTGACCTAGGGCTACTTAAGAGTGGGAGGGAAACTTTTGTGGTGAGTTGGCCATTGGGGTGAAGCAGAGCTGGAAGAATCCACCAGGAGTGTAGGCGGTAGGGCCTAGCCAGGGACTTATGCCTCTGAGAGTGACAGGATTTAGGTACTGCCTCTTAAGTGAGTGAGGTGCCCTGTGAATCCCACTGATCTTGCCCAGTAGTAGGAGGACCCAGAGACTCTCTGCCAACCTGACTAGGAAGGACCTAGTCGCCCTCTCCATCCCTACCCCTGTAACAGAACCCCTTAAGGGCGCCAGATACATCTGCGCCAAAAGACTTCATCTGTCAACTGAGAACTGAAACCTAACTTTAAGAACTGAGACTGCATGACAAGAGCGAGCTGTAAACCTTGAATGCCAGAGCTGAGACTGCGTGTCCAAGCTACCCTATTGAACAAAATACTAAGCCGATTGCCAAGTCACCGGGGATCGACCAGGTACTAGCGCTGTGACCCCCGCGCTCCCTGCCCTGGTCTGGGACCCCCGGCAGCGTGCTCCGCTGAGCACTTTACCCCCATCCTTAATTTGAGCCCCCCCCTGCGACGACGAAGCCAGCGCGCTCACCGCCGCGGCCTGGAGGCCTGGAGGAGTGCCCTGCTGTGTCGCGAGGCCCAGGTGAAGTCCGGGGCCCCGTCGCTGCCGTCGCAGCCGTGTGAGGAGGTGCGCAAGGTCGGGGCCGAGTTCCCCCAACGTCGTGAGGACGGACGCCTGCTGACGCCGAGACGGAGGTAAGCCCGGAGGCCGAAATCCCCCCAGGTGCGCCCCCTGCTGGTCTGGAAACCACACCGCACGTGGCCCGGGTTGCCCCCTCCGTGGGAGTCCCCTCCCCTGCCTGCGCGACGGAGAGACCCCGCCGAGGGATCCTGTCCGTGTCCCCCCTTCTGTAATACTGAGCGCGGTGCTCTGTGAACTGCACCGGAGCATAGGGACCCGCTCCTCAAGTCCGGTCACCCTCCCCCCTGGAAGCCGCCCAAAGAACTGACTGACATTACCCTCGTGTGGCGCTTCACGCCACCGACCCTGCTTCCCCATCCGGAAAGACCAGGAATGCGAGTAGCGCACTGTGTTATATGCTCTGCTCGGAAGTAAATTACATGCCAAGGAATGCGAGTAGCGCACTGTGTTATATGCTCTGCTCGAAAGTAAATTACATGCCAAGGAATGCGAGTAGCGCACTGTGTTATATGCTCTGCTCGAAAGTAAATTACATGCCAAGGAATGCGAGTAGCGCACTGTGTCATATGCTCTGCTCGAAAGTAAATTACATGCCAAGGAATGCGAGTAGCGCACTGTGTTATATGCTCTGCTCGAAAGTGAATTACAGGTCAAGGAATGCGAGTAGCGCACGGTGTTATATGCTCAGCTCGAAGGTAATGATATGCAACTGATTACGAGTAACGTGTTGTGATAACTGTTCTACGCAAACGTTTCCACATGCAACTGATTGCGCGTAGCGCTGTGTTTTATATGCCTTGCTTCACAGTACTAGGGGCCAGTGGTCACGAGGAGCGCTCAGTTCGACAGGCGCCATGTTGATGAACCCAATGTTCCCCCTTACAAGTATTACGCTGTGTTAGACGGCCTGTTCAGGGAAAGACTTCACATAAGCGCGCACCGCGCTAGAATCTCCTGCATTTAACCAGCGGGCGTGGGTACATGAACGAGGTTAGGCACTGCATAGATATCACCCAGAGTGTCGCATTTACTGAACGATGGCATTATGATTCATGTATTACCTTGTTATTTCCTGAACTGCAACTGACCAGCTATACTTGGATAAACTTGAAGTATTTGCATAATTTAAACGGTGTGGCGTCCCTTATTGTGTGTGACTCTAGTCCATGAGAAGCGTGTGGTGTATGGTTGCTTAACACATAGCCCTCTGGTTGCCCGACCGGCTCGCGCCACGTTACCGCCCTTAGGGCCTGGTGACCCCAGGTTCCTACATTGGTGGCAGCGGTGGGATCCTTGGGACCTGTGACCATACAGCACCCTTCCGTGAGGCGAAGGGCGCCACAATTAAACGCCTATTGTGTTCCAAAGCTCTAAAAACATTGATTGCTGCATTGTTAGTTCCACTGTCCAGGTTGAGAGTGCAAGAAGCCTGGTGAGCCGTTAACTGTTGCCTATACCCTAGGAATTTTCTCCTTAGTGTCTAGGTCCCCACCTGCTAGAATGGAATTCCGGTTAGCTGACCTCGAGGGGTACACTGTGAAGCAACTAAGGGAGTTCGGGCAGGGGATGGGGGTGCCTGGGATGCGGAAGGCCAAAGGACCGGAACTCCGCACCGCCATTAGGGCATGGGTAGAAGCCCACCCAGAAGGGAGAGGGGATGAGGGGCAGGAGGCGCCAGATGCTCCTCAGGAGGAGAGCGCCCAGGAGGTGGTTGACCTCTTGAACGTGGATATGTCTGAAAATGTGCCCCCAGGGAGACGTTCTGGGGCCAGTAGTAGGACAGGGTCTAGTAGGAGCGCGTCTCCAAAGGAGTATGAGGACAGAAGGGAAGAGAGGCAATTAAGATGGGAACTAGCCAAGTTGGAGCAGGAAAGAGAAAGGGAAAGGGAGAATAAGAAATGGGCAATGGAGGAGAGGAGGATGGCGCACGAGCTTCGGATGAAGGAGTTGGAGCTGCGTGCCCTCCAGATGAGTGTGTCCAGTGAGGACACTGGTGGCAGCATACCGGAAGCTCCACAGGAGCTAGAAGTTTATTTACCCCAGGATGACATCATCAGGGTGTCTGAGGAGGCATTGGTGGGTGACCCTGAAGGGGGTGGTGCAGGGATCTCCCAACCCAGCGAGGTGGGAGAAGTGGCAGATAGCCCAGCTAGGTCCCAGGGAGAGAGGGTTGTAGGGCCTCACGACCTATCTATAGGAAGGCGTGAGACGGGGAGGTGTCCCGAGGTGCCCCAACCGCAGTCTCAGGGCCTGGAGAGTTCCGCAAGGGAGCCCCAGGTTGGGAGCCTAGGCTGTCCCAATGGGCCATCCAGTGCAGGGGAGCCCCTAGTGTCAGGAGGACCCAGGGCGACTGTAACCAGCGCTCCTGAGGCTCTGGGGTTGGCCCAGTTGCAGGGTTTAGATCCTGTGCTGGGATGCCAGGCTCAGGGGTTGCCTGACCTGGCGGGTGGAGCCTCTGCTAACAGGGTCCCCCCGAAATTGACTTCCAGGGGTACTTTTCCCATTAGGAGGGTGCTGAACTCTGGGAGGGGGTGCAGAGGGAGGAAGGTCTCGCCTCGGGCACCGACTCAGCCTAAGGGTTTAGACCCTAGGTTGAGGAATCAGTTGAAGGGTCAAGGCCCTAGACTGAGGAGGAAGTGGTGGTCTGAGGGTGCCTCACAGGGTAGGGTGAGGGACCCCAGAAGGAGAGTTAGGGGGAGGAGAGCCTCGCCCCTGAAGGCTGGTCAGCCTAAGGGTGTGGACCCCAGGTGGAAGGACCAGAGGCAGTTTAGGACTGCAAGAAGTAGGACCGGAGTGGTCAACAGGCACTACAGGCCTGGGGCTACTGCCCCCCACTCCGCGAGATCACCCGGGCCAGAGACATCTGGACGGCCCAGGGGCCGGTCCTGGCCACAACTAGCTAGGGAGCCCCAGTGGGGTGGTTTCGTTGGTCCAGGGAGGTTTGTTAGGGAACCATTGGGTTCCAGAGCGGCGGAGAACCTGCGGGTGCTCCTGCCGTTGCGGGCCTGCGTCCTCCTTTTCTCGCCCCAAGCAGGGAAGACCATCAAGGCATTGATCGGTCTACCCTGGCTTTCGGCTGGAAGGGGGTTATGTTGGACTTGGCCCTTTTTCCCTCATTTTTTTCGTTTTTGTAGTGTTAAGGTGCAGGTGCTTACTTCTCCCAAGATGGCTGCCACAGACCCCTGCTACTGCAGGGTGGTCGTTTTTCATAGTAGCACCCTAGCTGCCAGGAGCTGGCTGGGACCCACAACAATGTTGCAACACCAGCCCGCCTTTTTGTCCCATAGGTAGAGTGGGGAAGCTCCTGGAATATGCTGGAACCTTCTAGAAGGGAGGTGGGGTTTTACTTTTGCCGCCTTGGCTAGAGGTCACCTGACCTAGGGCTACTTAAGAGTGGGAGGGAAACTTTTGTGGTGAGTTGGCCATTGGGGTGAAGCAGAGCTGGAAGAATCCACCAGGAGTGTAGGCGGTAGGGCCTAGCCAGGGACTTATGCCTCTGAGAGTGACAGGATTTAGGTACTGCCTCTTAAGTGAGTGAGGTGCCCTGTGAATCCCACTGATCTTGCCCAGTAGTAGGAGGACCCAGAGACTCTCTGCCAACCTGACTAGGAAGGACCTAGTCGCCCTCTCCATCCCTACCCCTGTAACAGAACCCCTTAAGGGCGCCAGATACATCTGCTCCAAAAGACTTCATCTGTCAACTGAGAACTGAAACCTAACTTTAAGAACTGAGACTGCATGACAAGAGCGAGCTGTAAACCTTGAATGCCAGAGCTGAGACTGCGTGTCCAAGCTACCCTATTGAACAAAATACTAAGCCGATTGCCAAGTCACCGGGGATCGACCAGGTACTAGCGCTGTGACCCCCGCGCTCCCTGCCCTGGTCTGGGACCCCCGGCAGTGTGCTCCGCTGAGCACTTTACCCCCATCCTTAATTTGAGCCCCCCCCCTGCGACGACGAAGCCAGCGCGCTCACCGCCGCGGCCTGGAGGCCTGGAGGAGTGCCCTGCTGTGTCGCGAGGCCCAGGTGAAGTCCGGGGCCCCGTCGCTGCCGTCGCAGCCGTGTGAGGAGGTGCGCAAGGTCGGGGCCGAGTTCCCCCAACGTCGTGAGGACGGACGCCTGCTGACGCCGAGACGGAGGTAAGCCCGGAGGCCGAGATCCCCCCAGGTGCGCCCCCTGCTGGTCTGGAAACCACACCGCACTTGGCCCGGGTTGCCCCCTCCGTGGGAGTCCCCTCCCCTGCCTGCGCGACGGAGAGACCCCGCCGAGGGATCCTGTCCGTGTCCCCCCTTCTGTAATACTGAGCGCGGTGCTCTGTGAACTGCACCGGAGCATAGGGACCCGCTCCTCAAGTCCGGTCACCCTCCCCCCTGGAAGCCGCCCAAAGAACTGACTGACATTACCCTCGTGTGGCGCTTCACGCCACCGACCCTGCTTCCCCAGCCGGAGAGACCAGGAATGCGAGTAGCGCACTGTGTTATATGTTCTGCTCGAAAGTAAATTACATGCCAAGGAATGCGAGTAGCGCACTGTGTTATATGCTCTGCTCGAAAGTAAATTACATGCCAAGGAATGCGAGTAGCGCACTGTGTTATATGCTCTGCTCGAAAGTAAATTACATGCCAAGGAATGCGAGTAGCGCACTGTCATATGCTCTGCTCGAAAGTAAATTACATGCCAAGGAATGCGAGTAGCGCACTGTGTTATATGCTCTGCTCGAAAGTAAATTACAGGTCAAGGAATGCGAGTAGCGCACGGTGTTATATGCTCTGCTCGAAGGTAATGATATGCAACTGATTACGAGTAACGTGTTGTGATAACTGTTCTACGCAAACGTTTCCACAAGCAACTGATTGCGCGTAGCGCTGTGTTTTATATGCCTTGCTTCACAGTACTAGGGGCCAGTGGTCACGAGGAGCGCTCAGTTCGACAGGCGCCATGTTGATGAACCCAATGTTCCCCCTTACAAGTATTACGCTGTGTTAGACGGCCTGTTCAGGGAAAGACTTCACATAAGCGCGCACCGCGCTAGAATCTCCTGCATTTAACCAGCGGGCGTGGGTACATGAACGAGGTTAGGCACTGCATAGATATCACCCAGAGTGTCGCATGTACTGAACGATGGCATTATGATTCATGTATTACCTTGTTATTTCCTGAACTGCAACTGACCAGCTATACTTGGATAAACTTGAAGTATTTGCATAATTTAAACGGTGTGGCGTCCCTTATTGTGTGTGACTCTAGTCCATGAGAAGCGTGTGGTGTATGGTTGCTTAACACATAGCCCTCTGGTTGCCCGACCGGCTCGCGCCACGTTACCGCCCTTAGGGCCTGGTGACCCCAGGTTCCTACACACCCCCATCCTAAAAACCCTACGGCTGACCCTAACGATCTGAACAACCTCCGCCCCATCTCCAACCTCCCACTACTAGCTAAAACCGTAGAAAAATGCACCTTACTTCAATTGGATAACCATATAAGCAATTTCAATTTACTTGACTCCCTTCAATCTGGCTTCAGGAAAGCCTGCAGCACAGAAACCGACATGCTCAACATTGTTGACGACATTCACTGCTCTCTTGACAATGGTGAGGCTTACATTCTTATCCTCCTTGACCTCTCTGCAGCATTCGATACAGTCAATCATTCTGCCTTACATATGAATCACTCAAAGCTCGTTCTGGCCTTATTGGCTTGGTCCTTAAATGGTTTACTTCCTACCTCCAGCACAGAACACAACAAATAAAAATAAAAATAAAATCCTGCCTCTCCAATCTTACCCCTGTCTCCCTGGGTGTCCCCAAGGGATCAATACTCTGCCCCTCTCTCTTCAATCTCTTTATGGAACCCCTTACTCTCATCTTGCAACAAGCCGGCATCAACTATCACCTCTATGCTGATGACACCCTACTATAAGATCAAATCCCACTCTGATGTTCTTCACTTAAATAACACTCTGAGCAAGATTCAATCCTGGTTCTACTCCAACCATCTTAAACTGAACCCTAACAAAACAGAAATCATTCTTTTCTCTCCAAAAAGCAACCATCTCCCCGTACAAGACTGGATCTCTGCCCTCAACTGCCTGCTCACCTTATCCAGTTCGGTGAAATTCCTAGGCTTTATTCTTGACAAAAATTTGACTTGGATTGGCCATATAAATAACTCGGCCAAATGAGCACTGTCCACTCTCAGGCACCTCAAGAAAATCAAACCCTTTATCCCTCTAGATGACTTCGAATGGGTCATACAATCGCTAGTCCTCTCCAAACTTGACTATGGCAATGCTATCCTCACTGGAACCCCTAAAGTCCACCTAGCCCTCCTTAGAGCCGTGCTCAACTTGGCGGCCAGGCTCATTACTGACTGTAAACGTTTCGACCGCATCACACCTGCCCTCACATCCCTCAATTGGCTGCCCATCAAAGGGAGATGCCTTTACAAGACTGCCTGCATCACGCACAAAGCTCTCTACCAACAATCCCCCTCATACCTAGCTAACAAACTTACAAAAGCCGGCTGCTCCAGATTGATGAGAAGCTCCACTGCGCTCCTTCTCATCCCCCATTACTAAAAAAAAAATCCACTCAAACCCGCTCCTTCTCTGGGAATGCTCCGAACATCTGGAATGCCCTCCCGAGGGATGTGTGCTGCAACCCCTCCTACCTTAGCTTTAAAAAAGAACTAAAATATCACCTTCTCAACAAATATTGGAATCCTTAATTGGCCCTGCTGTCCTTGTCCTTGCGCTTCCCCCGCATTGGTTATCTTTCCACATACCTGGCTCTCTTTTCAATCTACTTTTCACTCTTCCTTTTATGTATCCTAACATTAGCTCACCCCTGCTCGCTGCTACCCTAACTGCTCCATATTTCCATGCTGTTTAGCAGTTTGTTGGGCACTCACACTTGTCTTCACCCCCCCTTTCCTACCCCTGCCCCCTACCTCTTTAATTTGATCTTTCCTGTTGACTCTCTTCTTGTGCTCTGTGTAGTTCTCCCACATTGCATTATTCAGATGTTTTTTAACCTAATTTGCGCTTTGTGGCGTCCTCGAACATTGCATTATTCAGATGTTTTTAACCTATGAATCCCTCGGAACTCTGCTGCCCTTGACTTTTGGATTGTTGTGCTTCTCTTGATTATTTTTTGCTCTGAATTAATGCTTTCTTTTTCTGGTTTTGTTCCTGTACATGTAAAGTGCTCTGATGCCCATGGGTCTAGCCAGCGCTATATAAAACCTTACAAATAAATACAATAAATAAATAAATATGTGGCAAATGTGGCAAATCTCTAATTATGCGAAAATCGTCACAGCCGCACAATCGCATAATTCCAATAGCCCTGTATATAACTAGCAATTTAAGCAATCATGTTGTCACCAGGTTGTATAAGCAGCACAGTGCTTTTACAGTCTCTGCTTCGCAGGCCACATGCACACACTCCTTACACTCCTAGCAACAAGTACACCCTAACACACCCATTTAAGTTCCCACCAATTACCCACTTACACCAGCACATGCATTTACTCACTGTATACCCACTCATACAGAACGCACATGACCTTGACTGATGCACTCACATCAAACGCTCATGTACTCACTCATTTTTTCAACAAGCATCCACGCACACGTCACATGATACACATTCAATGCACTTGCTGACACCACTGCACTCTTGTATCCTCTTACTGTATCAACATGCACACACTAGCCCATACACGACTTTTGATCTTGTAATCAATCATAGCAATTCTTCCACTCACATCAGCTCACCCAGAACTCCCACTTATGCTCCCATTCAAACAAATTCACTCATGCATTCATGCATTCACTTACTGTCTCACCAAGCACCCATTCACACCTATTCATTCATGACAACCACTGTTGCACTCATATCAGTGCACTCATACATTTATTCACTGTTTCACAGAGCACCTACTCACACCAGCTTGCCCTTGGCACTCACTCCCTTATGTACTCGCTGTGACCAAAGCACTCTTAGCTTCACTCTATGTGTTATCATGCACACACACAGTAATGCAAGCATGACCCTCATGCATGCACTCACTCATTGTCTCACCAAGCACCCATTCACACCAGCCTAAACAAGACATAAGCTTCATGCAGGCATGTTAGTCAACACCTGAATGCAGCCACTCACTGTCTCACAAAACACCCATCCAAACACGCTCACTCATGCAATCATTCACACCAATGCACTCAGGCAGATGAAAAATAAACTGAAAGAGGCCTTCTGGCCAGATGTGATGTGTGAAGGGGAGCTGCAGGTTTGAAGGCAGTGGTGTAGCTTAATCAGTGAGTTTCAGGGGGGGGGGGGGTACGAATCTCAAATTTCCCGACTAATAAAAGCAGTGGGCCATAGGGTGTATGGACGAGATAACCAGGGTTCGGGACGGACTGGAGCAGGGTCAGTACTTTTTTGCATTTGGCGGGTCTCTGGGGCTGACTTAGAGGTTGTCAGAATAGGTACGCCGTCGGAAAGGCAATGCAGTACCATGTCCGCCAACTCAAGGTCGGTGTGCCTGCTTTTGAGTTGAGCAGAACACATGTTTTATGTGGGTTATCGGTGTAAAACTACCTCTGATGGCCCAATGAAGTAGGAGCCATCAGAGGTATGCCATCCAACCATCCACCCTATTTCAAGTGGACAGTTGGAGAGTTTTTAGGTCTCGCCTAGGCAGCGCGCGCTACCTAGGAGATGACCTTTAGAAATCGGTCATCTCCTTTTCAAGCACACTCGTGCTTGTGGTGGCATCCACCTTGCGGGAGCGAGCAGCGACGCGCCGACCATCTATTAGCATGGACGCACGCTGCTGCTCCCGCTCCCGCTAGGGGCAAGCTAGCACAAGCACGAGTGCTTTAAAGCAGCAGAGGTGCGCCGACCATCTTTTATTTTTCATTTTAATTAGCATGGCCGCGCACCGCTGCTCCTGCTAGCAGTTATATTTTTTTGGTACTGTATGTGATGTGGGATACACAAGACTCATTGAGACTTACACTGAAGGGGCTATTTTGTTCTTTTTGTTTAAGCACTCTGTGAGAGTGCATGTTGTCTCCTGATGTCTCAACACTGTGCTTTTCTTTCTCTCGCCGCACTGCTGTCTCTCACCTGTGTGCGTCTCTCCCACCTCCCCTTTGTGATGTGCTTGCCCTTGTGTTCTCCAGTCTCCCACTTTCCTTTTTTTGCCTATGTGTGTAGGAGAGTAGGATCTGCCGCTTATGGTTACCCCCACATTTTGCTGGTGTTTCACTGTTTTTCGACTTTAGTCTGGCTGGGACCCTGCTATTCAAGGTACCAGCCTAGCTGCTTCCTCTCTAAATTGATTGCATGTACTTTAGGTACACCACAGATTGGATCCTGAGGTACCGTTGTGAGTCCCTAGTATATGGCTTACTATATACCCAGGGCATAGGTACCCCAGAGACCTACCAGGGGCTGAAGCATGTATTGTGCCACCACTGGAAAGCCCTCCAAAATGACACCACAGGTCTGCTGCTGCAGCCTGGGTAAGGTGGTGCATGCACCCCTTACTGAGGTATAGGTTCACTATACCTCACCTATCACTGCACATAGAAACCTATCAGTCACCCCCTATGGCAGGCCTTATCAATCCTGAAGGCAGGGTGCTTGGTTATATGTCAGAGGGTGCCCAGGCATGAGCTGAGCCCCTCTGCAGCCTTCGGACTCTCTTCTCCAGGGTTGTCAGTGGTGCAGCCTGACCATACACTCTTAAGTGCATTATAACCAAATGGTAAATGCTAACTTTGGACTGGCTACACGGAAACATGTCGTGTTTGGTGTCAAACACCTTAGAATCATACCCCCACACCGGTTACTGGTGTGGGAGTATGAGCCCACCCTTCTAGAGGGAGAGACATGGCAGTACTGGTATACCCGGTAGAAACTTAACAGAGCCCTGCCATCAAAAATGCCTGCTGCAGCCACAGACACGGGTTTGGCCTCCTGCTGCTGACCGAAACTCCGGCAGGGGAGGCCTGGACAATAGGTTTCCTGTCACAGGGAGGTGTAACCACCTCCCAGACAGGATGATGTGTATTGGGGCTGGGTGGGAGCACTCTCAGAGTGCTTTGAAGTCCTGCACTGGGGGCACATTTGGTGTCCCTGTGCATAGTCCAGCTCAAACCGGTTCAGGGGCTTCCAGCCCCTGCTCTGGAGCGAAACTGGACAAAGGAAATGGGTGTAGACACCCCTCTTTCCAAACCCTCCCATAGGTGGGTCCTCAGAGCTAGTCCAACCCTTTCCTTAGGTATAAGTAAGGTACCTCTGTAACCAGAACTTTAGATATCCCTGGACGAAACTCTGAAGCTGAATCCTGGAACTTCGACGCTCTACTAAAGACTAGAGGACTGAAGAAATCTCCCTTGGGGTCAAGGAGTGACTCCCCTGCTTGGCAGGCACCAACAAAGCATTTTGCCGGTCTATATTTCTGAAGCTCCCGCCGGACTCTGAAGTATTTGCAGCCCAGGAAGAGGATTTCCAGACATCTCAGAGGTTGACCCGAGTCCCCAGCAAAGCTGAGACCTGCAGCCCTCGTGAGTAGCGTGGAACCGGAACTCCTGGTCACCATGCATTTTAGCAAGTGCATTGACTTATCGACGTCTCTTGAAGTCGTGCTTGGGGTTAAGTGTAGCCCCCACCTCGAGCAGAGAATCCACTGAAGATTGTTGGCCTAGTCACCCCGAGTGACCAGTGAGCCACCATTTTGTGTTTCCTCTAGGTCCCTTCGCGATCCCTGGTCCGTCGACTGGTGGGTCCCTGAGGGGGTAACTTTGATTTTCCTTGGGCTTCCCTGGTTGCTCCAGATATGCCCTGACTCCCAACCAAGTGGTGAGTCCCTCAGACCTTGCTGGTCTGCACCAAAGCATCTTTCTCCTTTCTGCATGGGTTGCAGTTGCCAAGGCTTGTTGTGTCCAATCTGGGCACTGACACTGCAGCACTCGACATCCTTCGTGGGACAGCTCAAATCCAGCTCCTGGTTGTCCTCCACACCTCCTGGTCCTCGTGGCCGAAGGGTCAAGCTTCACCTTCTTCACCTGAAACACCTGACATCGGTGGGCATTGGGCTATCGTCTTCCTGGTCACTGGCAAGTGACCCAGACTCTGTCCCCTCTGCTTTCAGGTTCTTCTCAACTTCGATCCAGGATTTGATCTCTTCGGACCCTTTGCATCTTCCCGGCAGCAGCACTTCTTTTCCAGCTCCCATTGAAATCGACGACGCGACCTGACACCATTTGACACCTATGCACCCGGCTTCCCTGGGTGGGGTAACACGAGTACTCCAGTGCTCCCATGGGTGTTGACCCTAGAACTTCCTAAGTCCCAAAGGGTTTGGTCCTGACTCATTTCTAAGTGTCCCTAATCTTTAAAAATCTAATCGCGAGTTTCCCCATAGAAGCTAACGGGAGCTCGTGGCTGTACTCTCCCACTGCACACGGCCCCGTGGGTCCTCAGTGTCACTACCTTGGGTGGGTCCTTGGGGTCCCATCGATTCTACAGGCTCTAGGCCTCGTGTCTAGTTAAGTCGTGGTTTTATACCACTATTTTAGTATATGGTTTGGCTCTCCCCTAGAGCCTGATGTGTACTTGTGCTATTTTACTGTCATATTTGAAGTGTAACATGTGTTTTGACCTCAAGCCTCATAAAGAGACTAGGAGGGTGTGTTTAGAAATAAATACATATATTTTTTATATATACCTGGTGAGGTTGTCTTTCATTTAGCCATTCAAGAGATGATAGACTGTTAAAACAAGCTGTACTTGACAAAAAGAAACCACCACGGCTGACCACTGGTTCAGCACCTCAAACCCAATATGTACAATAGTAGATGTCCTGTGCACAGTTCTTCCAAAGTCCGCCGCAGAAGGACTCCACTGAAAATCAGATGAGAAAGAACTTTTTAACAAAAAAGGAAGGTGCACCAGAGAAAAGTCCAAACTTGAGTAAGTCCTTAGAGTTCCTTTTAATTTTCATATATGTTTTTTCATAGAGTAAGAGATCAGCCAACGCGTTTCGTTCTTTAAGATAAGAACTTCTTCAGGGTAGTATCTACACGTAGTAGAATAAGTAAAAATGGTCATCCAGCAGTCTGTAATTCATACGTCGCCGTGCAATCGATAATAGGAAAGTTCCTTAATATAGATTCAAATGGATAGTTCGTAGAGATTCCAATATACTAAAGTGGGAAGGTGCTAATCAATACAAATCACTTCACGGCGAAAGATACAAATAAGTCCATATCCTCAAGATCCCATAATACGGATTCGAGTGTACGTAATGTGTAGATTCCACACACCAATTCAAATGCGAGAAGGCGTGGGACCGATACCGTAGTCAGATCGGCAATTACAGACTGCTGGATGACCATTTTTACTTATTCTACTACGTGTAGATACTGCCCTGAAGAAGTTCTTATCTTAAAGAACGAAACGCGTTGGCTGATCTCTTACTCTATGAAAAAACATATATGAAAATTAAAAGGAACTCTAAGGACTTACTCAAGTTTGGACTTTTCTCTGGTGCACCTTCCTTTTTTGTTAAAATGTTAAAACAAGCTGCTTTACATTACTTCAAGACTTAGCCTGAAGGCTGCTCTAAATAGCTACCACCAGGATAGCTTTCAGTAAAGGTTGTCCTTAACCTCTCATCAATAAGGGGTTGTTTTGACTGGTACAGGGTGCCCACTATAACTAGTGGACAGCATATACCAGGCCAACTTCTCACAATGTGCTTTTACCCTCTCCCAGCTCCAAATACTCCCTTCACCATGGTCTCCCTCTCACACATCGATCCCCAATGCGCACCCCGTGTTGCTTCAATATGCCCTCCTGCGCTCTCCGTGCTGCTTCCAGCACCATGTTTTGCTTTAGTCCCCACCGGCCCGCGTGTTGCTTCAGCGTCCCCTTCCGTGTTGTTTAGGCAACTTCATGCCTAAGTTGCTTCCCCCCAACAGTTTTTCAAATCATTTTTTTTTCTGTTTAATTGCTGATCCGAGTTCGACCTACATTTCATTTTATGGGCACGTGCATGGTTGGTGCGCACACCACAGTATGATGCAGTTTTTATTTTTAATGTAGGCATGTTGCAGTGCATCGGAGATGTTATACAGCATAATTAACAAGCATTGGCATAGCCAATAGGTCTCGCCTTTGGGACCTTATAGGTGTTTAGCCATGCAACAGTTGATGTTGTTGCACCAAGGATATTGTACTGCATAACTAAATACTTATAAGGTTCCAAAGGCGAGACCTATTGGCTATGCCAATGCTTGTTTTTTTTAACTGTCTGTCCCTACCAGTTGTATCATGGCGGTAAGGGATAGAAAAATGATCACCATACCATGGAAGTAAACTCCCATGGTGTGCGGCTTATTAGTTTTTAATATTTTAAAAACAAACTCTTGCTTTCAGAGTTCGTTTTTGATAAATAAAAAACTTTGGAAAAGTTTGGCGGCGCCAGCCATCAAGCTTTTCATACACTGACAGGAACCACCATGAAGGCGGTTCCAACCATTGGATAGAGATGTCTGCCGGGTAGTAGTAGTATGCTTGGAAATCTGATGCTAGTGCGGCATTCCAATGTTTGTTATTTCCAAAAAGTAGTACATTTGCATCCATTCAAGAAGTACTTCCATGGGTGCAGATTAACTAATTTTTTTGTAAACCAGTCTCTAGATAGATTTAAGTTCCTGATCCAAAAAATGAACAAGTTTAAACCTCTTAGTGAAATCAGGAGAATGAGAAAAAACAATACAGACATAGCAGACCTAACTCAGAACCCCCAGACCCAACTACCAAGCTAAGCCAAGCCAAATAAACATTTATTTGAGGGCTACCACACCCCACACACCTCACGAAGCTATGCCCCTGCATGAAGGAGCGAGCAAGGAGGGCGGACGGGGCAACAAGCTGTGGGAAGGAGGAGGCGGGTGGAGTAGCTGGAGGTAGGATTGTAGTCAAGCAGAGTGGTGGAGGCATCCTGAGGTATTAAGGATGGAGTGGGGAAGCTCCATTTGATGCAAAGGACCAAGAGAGGACAGCAGCAATAGGCAGGAGGAAGGGGTAGCAACAGGAGGTGAATGTAAAGGACTGAGTAGAAGAATCAGCAGTAGGTGCCAAGAAGCAGAACCGGGGGACAGCACAAGATGTGAAGTAGCTGATTGTGGGCAGCTACTTGGCTGCCAAGATGCAGCTTCACGCATTCTTACCAACTTAAACATCACCTTCTCTCGTACTCACGCTAATGCACCCATGCATTCACTCAGCTGTCTCACCATCACCCACTCACAGCAGCAGCTCATCTAAGACTCTTACTCATGTAAAAACAGAAATTTGCTCACTGTACAACCACTCACCAGTTCATCCATGACTCTCATCCATCCATGTACTTACTGACACCAGTGTTCTCTTTCATTCACTCACTGTCTCAACATTCACACACTGACACAAACTCCAACTTTGCTTATGCACTAACTCACAGCAATGCTCCCATGAACTCTCATCAAACACCCACTTACAGTAGCTAATCCGAAGCCCCCACTAATACACTTATTGACATCAATGCACTTATGCATTTACTCACTGTCTCACCAAGTACCAGCTGACTCATAAGCCTCACTCACTCACTGAATTAATACAAACATCAAACAGGCCTCGCAGGAGACATGCATGTGCCTTTTCTGGAAATCATGATGGGCATGTACTAGGCTTCCTGGTCCAATTCCACATACCTCTGGGCCCACCAGAGGAATGAGCCGAAGCACCCAGCCTACCTGAACACAGTCACAGGAAGATTGGGTTAGCCGCACATGTTACAGTACCACCAACTACAACTAGAGGTAGTGTTCATGCACCTCTAGCAGCAGAAAGCCTACCTAAATAAACAGATACGGTGGCAGTGAACAGCATCAACTACAGAAAGATGTACAGGTGAGGAGATGGAGGAAACATTATAGACTCTCTCTTATAGTCAAGTCACAAAGACTTACATTGGTACAGGAGAGAGAGACACTGCAAGACAAATGAGCGACCCCGGGGGAGGAAGACAAGGGCACTGCAATATTGGGACTTTACTAGGCCTGGACTGGGATACTGCAGTGCTAGCAAAGTGCCTTTACTGGGACTAGAATGAGAGACACTGTTAGCAAAACGTAGTGCATGTACACCTACAGGTCTTTATGTACCGCACAATCTTTAAACATTGAAACAAACTTCATGAGGAGACGTGGCTTCCGTGCCGATGTAAGATGGTGGCAGACTAACCTCCGCTATGACTACAGAGCTTCATCTTTGTTTGTAGCCTTACCGCGACATGCCTTGCTTCTCCTGACACTGACTCCAGCAGCCAAGACTTCCAGCAACCTCCTGCACCAAAAATGGATTGTCAGAGGTATGATTTTGAACCTCTGGTGCTGCGGTGGTGATTTCTCCTCACATACACGAACAACCATTTTATAACGTGCCGCTTGTGTCTTAATCCTTCTGCCTCCACAGACTTCGCCTGAGAGCCACAGTACAGACCACACAAGCTCTGACCAAGGGTATTTTAACTCCTGGTACTGCGGCGATTATTTTTTATTTTTGCATTCAAGCCAATGGTCTTCTAACCTTCTCAGGTTGTAAGTAACAGCCGATCTCAGAATGCTTTTCTTGGAAGGTAATCCCAATATATAATGCCAGCCTGCTACTTACGCTCACAAGAATTATAAGGAGTCCATGATATATATGGTATAACTTTGCTTGATATATTCTTATATATATACATTTTGTGTCTCATTTTTGGTGCCTCTATTATTCCTCAGATCACTTTCTTCAGTGTATGGGCAGAACTCATCCCTTGCGTCAGCTCATGCAATGTTCACTTCATTTTATCAAGATGGGCAGTGACTTACATACATCTTCCAAGCCGTCATCTTCCGGTACAAAGCCAAAAAGACCAAAAAATGACCCTCCTTCTTTGATTCTATCATCTCATAATCCTGTTTTGGATTCTATTCTGGATGAGGTGCGCAGCCTTCCGCCTTTCATGTGTGCAACTAGCAAAAAATCACTACAAATTGAAGATCGTTGGATCGTGATGGAAAGTAAGATGTCTGAGTTGGAACAAATTGCACACCAAAGACCTTGAAAATCGAAACTGAAGGAACAATCTCCACCTTTATGGCCTAACAGAGAATCTTGAAGGGCCTGATCTTTTGACATTTCTGAAGACATTTCTACCTGATCTTGAACTTCAAAATGCACCTCCTCTTAATATTCAACAAGCACATTGTTTGTGTCACCCTCAACCCAACTCCACTAAACCACGTTCCATCATAATGCTTTTTAATTCACTTACTTGATGCACGTCTTGTGGGCTGCTAAGGAAAAACATCCACTGGTCTGGTCCGGCCATAATATATTCATCTCTCAAGAAATTTCCAACCTCAACCAATGCTCATCAAAAATAATTTCTAGCTCTTCAACCCCGGATGAGACAATTGAACATTCGCTATGGCATTCTAAATTCATGCCTCTGTTAAATCAGCCATGTTTGTGTATCACGATCTTTTGAGCATCTGGCTAAACCAAAAACTTTTTTGCTGAATATTACAATTCGGAATATGGAGGCTGATGCATTATGTCACTAAATATTCTCACCTTTACGCATGGTTGTGTCTTAGTCTACTCTTTTGTTTCTATGTTCTCTTTAAGTCTGTGGCTACACTTTATAAATTTTCCAGTCTCCTTCTCTGCTGCCATTGTTACTCTTGACGCAACATACCCTTCGCTTACCCTTTAACCTCTTCACTTCAGATTTGTATTTTTATCCTTGATCTACCTTACATTTCTCTTTCTCTTATTTCTTTCCCCTCATTTCTCCCTATCTCTTATTTGGCTTTCTTCTTTCTTGTCTCCTCTTCTTACTTCTCTAGATTTTACATGAGTGTTTTCTTAACCCTTATTTTTATTTTCGCAATAATCGTCTACTTTTATTATTTCATGTTGACAAACGGTGTCTTTCTGTCTTTTTTATGTGTCTTGCAGCCCATTGTGCCTGTTCCCCTATGCTTTTCCTCACCACACAGCATGTTTAATGTTGTCTCATGCAATGTCCGTGGTCTGGGTCATCCCGTCAAGGGTCAAAAGTTACTTTGTCATCTATCAAAATGTAATGCACATGTTGCTTTTTGCAGGAACCACAATGTAATGATGTTGAATCACTTAAACTTAAGCATCAATGGGTTAGTCAGGTTGTCTTTTCTCCTGCTGTTAACCGTAAAGGTGGTGTAGCTATTCTATTCCACAAGTCATTGAATATTCAGATTCTATCAACTGAATGTTATACGAATGGGCGATGGGTTTTGGTTGACGCTATTATATTTCAAAAGCAAGTTACTCTCCTTAATAATTATGACCCTGATTTTTGGCAAAATGTTAAATTAAAACTTTCTTCTATTTCTAATCTTAATATCATTGTTGCTGGTGATTTTAATGACTGGTTAGACCCGTTTACTGACAGAAAGTCTACTTGTAAATATAAACCTGATAAATCTCACAAAGCATTCAAATCCGCCATTACCGTATAACCCTTGCATATATGAATTCACATTCTTTTCAAATGTGTAAATGTAAAGGTGTGTAAATGTGTTTGTACTTGTATAGCGCACTGTTACCCTAGGGTGTCCTGGCGCTTGTACTCATACCGCTGTGGAACCCTTCCTGGCTTTTCCCTGTGAAATATCCACTCCTGGGCACACCCAACGTGAAGCCAGGCATCCCAGCGCTGTTGGGGCCGTTGTGGAGATTAAGCAAGCTATTGCCCAGAGTTGCAGAGTGGGACCCATGATTAGAATAGGCACCGAGGCGAGAATTAACAGGTCTGAGGAAATTGAGCCCAAGACCTGCCATGGCGGGAATTGAACCCGGGTCCCGGGCCAGACCTCTGCATCAGGGTCTGCCGCTCTAACCATTGAGCCACACTTCTCCACCAAATGTACATCACACTATGTCTCGTATTGATTATATTTTAGTCTCTAAATCATTACTACTCACTGTTCAATCATCAAGAATTGGTTCTATTTTTATTTCTGATCATGCCCCTGTTTTGTCTTCTTTTGACATGTCTTTCAATATTTCTAAATGGGATGTTGACGTTTTAATAATTCATTACTATCTGACCAAACCTTTATTTTGGAAGTGACCTCTTTTATTAACCCATTTTTTCAATTCAATCTATCTAAAAATACCTCTATTCATAAAAAGTGGGGCGCTTTTAAGGCTTCTTTCAGGACCTTCACTATTGCCTAGTCAGCCAAAATGAAAAAGGGATTGGATTCTAAAAACCTCTCAGTTCTCCAACACATTAAAGTTCTTGAACATACCTACTTCACCTCCAAATCCTCCTAGAGACTACAGGAATTGATTAAAGCCAAGTCTACCCTGAATAATATTTCTACAGTCGATGCTTACAATGTCCATCTTAAAATGAAATACAAATACCAGGAGGCCAAAATAAAGCTGGTAAAACGTTGACCAATTATTTAAAAATCAAATCGGAACGGAAAACTATTGGCCCTATTCATAGTGATCACAATAACAACATGATGGCCTCTGACTCTGACATTATTAATACCTTTCAATCCTATTCTGAACTACTATATACAGAAGATGCAACTTCTTCTGAGTGTGATATCACAACTTTTTTTTCCTGGACTCCCTAACCCTCCTTCCACTCCTGATACTCTTTTAACTCTTGAAAAAGATATTACTCTTCAAAAAATTATAAATGCTATTAAGTCCCTCTTTTCCCCTATGTTTGCTCCTAAATTACTAGAACTTCTTAATTCTTTTTTTGTCCAGCTTTAAAGCCTGTGCCTCCTTTTTGGATGTCCTCATTGTCATTATCCCTCAACCAGATAAGGATCCCACTCTCTGTAAAAACTATTGTCCAATTTTGTTAATCAACTACGATTGTAAATTTTTTGCTAAATTGTTCGCATTTTGTTTGAAGAATATTATTTCCCTTCTTATTAAACCTGACCAGGCTGGTTTTATTAAGGGTAGACTTGCATCTGATAATGCTAGAATGTTTTCTACATTCCTGCCCTTGGGAAAATATATTCCTCTCCCCTCGCAGCCCTGTCCCTTGATGCTGAAAAAGCTTTTGATCGTATAAATTGGCAATTTATGCTCTCTACTCTTCACTGGTTTGGTTTTGGCCCAAAATGTATCTCTTTTATCAAATTACTATAAATTGAACCACGTGCTTGTGTATTTGTTATTGGTCATTTTTCCCCTTACTTTAATTTGCATAGAGGCACTAGACAAGGTTGTCCTCTTTCACCTTTGCTTTTCCTCTTTGTTTAGAAACCTATCTTGAACGTATCAGATGTAATCCCTGTATAACTGGTTTTAAATTCAATTCCATAGTAATCAAACTCTCTGCCTATGCAGATGATATTCTGGGCTATATGTCTAATTCATCCACTTCCCTGGAACTTTTCTTGCAAGAGATAGGTTTGTATTCTAATGTTTCTGGTTACAAACTAAATTTCTCTAAAACTGAGATTTTACCATTAAACTCATCCAGTTATCGTTATATATGTTTGATAATACAAATTTTACATGGTGTCCCTCTAAGATTAAATACTTGGGGGTCTGTTTTTTCCCCACAATATCCAATACACTCGCTCATAATTTTACTGCTTTAAAACTTAAACTTCAAATTCTATTATCTTCCTGGTCTCCTCTTTTTAAAATCTTGGTGGGGTAGAGTGGATACCATTAAAATGATGATTGTCCCTCATGCTCTTTTTATGCTCTCGATGTTACCCTTTAAAATTTCGAATTATTTTTCTCAAGTCACTTCTATATGTACTAAGTTTCTTTGGAATAACAAACGTGTCCATATTGCTTTATCTAAGCTAATTCGGCCAAAGACTGAAGGTGGTGTACGCTTTCCCAAAGTATGTAAGTTGTATCATACTGCCTTTTTAATTCGACAATTTTATGCTTTGACCAAAGAATTCCATGATTCTCCCATACCAACATGAATTATTTTTTAAGCCTCTTTATTGCAAGCATTTTCTTTTCATGATGTTGTTTTCATGTCTAATTGTACATTCATATAAAAAAAAACAATTTAAAAATACTCCCAACATCTATTACATACCTTATTTACCCAAGGATATGATTTTTGTCAATCTTTCCTTGCATCTTCTATTTGGTACAATAGATTTATTACATTTCGTCATGAATAATTTTATTTCAAACATTGGAAGGAAAAAGGTATTTTTTATGTTTATCATTTGGGCTCTCAAAATTCCATTCTCTCTTTTCCTCAGTTGCAAGAAAAATATACCCTACCTTATTCCTGACTGCTACAATATAACCGACTATTTACTGTGCTTCAGTCCTTTACTAAACAACTTTACATTTGACTGTGCCCCATGCACTTCTATGACACCGTTATACAATATTTATAATGATTCTATCCCCAAAGCACCTTTCATATATAAATCTCTGTCTTTCCCTATCCGCAAGAGGAATAAATCCACTATCGAACTTTTATGGGAGCCAGAGCTATCACAATCATTATTTGTCCACCAATGGGACCAATTGTGGCGTAAAAGTTTTAGTACCTCCAAAGCTGCCAATATTACACAGTGTTTATTTTTTGTATACAATAGAGCTGTTAATACTCCTTCCCTGATTCATAAAATGATTCCTCTATCTCTCCCTTATGCTGGTCATGTCTTTCTTCTGATGGTACTTTGACTCATCTATTTTATTATTGTTCTAAAGCGAATGCATTTTGGAAGTCCATATGGTCAAACTTTTTATTGATTTTTTCATGCAATGTTACAATATCTATTTAAAATGTTTTCGTGGGACTATATCTACTGATTTTAATAATCGTTCTTCAAAACCTGTATTATTTGATCTTTTTATTGCACTTGCTTTTAAAGTTATACTAACTGGTTGGAAAGATAACTCTAAATTATGTATATTGGTTTGGTGGGATCTTATTTGTGATGAACATAGAATATCTACTGTCTCATCTTCTTCGATATCTCAAAAAATTCAATTTGATTTACTTTGGTTACCTTTTACCACTTTTCTATCTTCACACTCATCACTTCCCTAAAACCCATGGATTTCTTTTTACGTCTTCTCTCTCTTTCCCTTTTTTTCTTTCTAGCTTTTCCTTTTCTCTTTCTTCCTTTTTGTAAAAAACTCATCATAAAACATAGATAAAGATAATGGTTGCTATTTCTTGTTCCTAGATTTGTATTTCATATCATTTTGTCTTTTTAAGGGATTCTTAATCCAAATTAGTTTATTAACTTTGTACTTAGTTTAATTCGTTATATTTTGCTTAACAATTGTACTGTGTACTACCTTTAACTTTCAATAATAAAAAATATTTAAAAAGAAACAAACATCCTAGACTGTATCGCCAGTGATGGTCAGCAAATCAGTGGTTCCTTTGCATTTTGAGTCTAGCGCAACAACAAACATGGTGTAGACCTTTTGTGGATCCTGTGACTACACTATGGAAAGATGATAGAAGCACCTCAAAAAGCTCCCCTTTTCAGTAAAAGCTCAATAACTAGCATCTTCATCAATCACCTGGCCATTTTTCCCATTTGCAGGTTTTAGATTGTCACCATCAGAGGGTTTCACCAGTCAGTCACATGGCTTTTGAAGCTCACGGAAGAGTTCCTTTCCGCAGAATCTGCACCCGGCTATGAAACTGATGCCATGTACATTTACATTTTCCACATACATGGATATATCGGTTTTGACTCAAAACCTTCCTTACATAAGAACCTATTTGGTCATTTTTTCATCTGCAGGTTATATTTCACCAGCAAGGGGCTTCTCCAGTTTCTCCCTGCTTAACAAGCCCACTATTCGAATCCACCGGTCACTGACAATGTCATCTAAACTCACTGAAGGGTTTCCTTTTCTTCAGTGCCTGCACCCTGCTGAGTAATTGACATAATGTACACATATATTCTGCAGATACATAGACATTTAGGGTCATATTTACTTACATTTCACGCAACACAGTGCAGCAAGCAAGTGTCAGGATGTTAGTAGCATAAAACCAAGAAAGCCACTAACCTCTGAGGCCTGCCAGCAGGGACGAAGGTGCGTAGAGAGCTCCCCTCCTCCCCTGGGCGCAACCCCACGCAGAAGACTACAAACACTACTGCGCAGGGGAACACTCGGGGAAAAAAAGGGAAGTGGATAAAACAATAAACGCTGCAGTCTCAGCAGGGTTTACCAAACTACGCCTGGTATGGAGGGCAACCCAGCATCAGACAAGATCCCTCGTGGGAAAACTGTACATAAAGGGAACAACAAGAAAACAGGTATTAGGCAGAGGGACTGGAAGAAACATTCATACGACATACACCCTGGGTGCCCAATAATCCACCACTCACTTGACAGAATCGCGATTACTTTGGGGAGCGTAGGACCAAGGACCTGAATTCCTTCATAGGGAACACACTTATGTGAAAGAAGGGACCTCTTGTCCATTGGCCTCTGTAGGAAGACAAAAAACGCTGTTGACTTCACAGCGTGTCTATGGTGGCGTGTGGAATTCAGGAGCGCTGTGCGAGACACAGCATAGTTCACCTAAAATCTCACAGCCTCCAAAATCGCTGTTTACCTCACAGCGAGTGTGCACCCAAAACGAAACCAAAGAAAAAATATCCCAAAGTCTGGAAGGTTTGCAATAGCAATGAAAAGAGTCTCGCACACTGTAAGAACGTGGCTCTGTATATACTGTACCAAAGTAAGGTTCTGTGTGCACAGATTTCACAGTCCCCAGAGGTTTGGCAGAGGCTAAAGTTAGATATAACCTTACTCTCTAAAGTGGTGGCTTGGTCGAGCAGTAAGGCAGTATCAGAGGACAGTGTAAAGCATTTGTTGTACACACAGTCAGCAAATGGTCTCACACACTCAAGAACTGAACTCTAGGCCAATTGTTTTGTATATAAAAATATATAGTTGTTTTATTTTAGGACCAACAATAGGTATCAAAATACTTTCTCAGAATGAAATGCTGTAGTTGTATACTTTCAATAAGTAAAATAAGTAATAGACTTTTAAATGCAATAGTTACAGTTGTTGCAATGGGCAACACAATTCAAATACAAGTATAACATTGAGCTCAATGGGGATTTTTAAGCAAATGCAATTTCAATTACTTTACGTACGATTTTCTTACTCAGGGTTGGATCCTGGATTCAGCCCTGGTGCATTTCCTGTAAACAGTTGAAAGAAATCGTTTTTGTTGCACAGGCGATTTTTAAAGAATATTTGTATGTTTCAAAAATCGACAGAAGAATTTCTGGCAAAAACCAGGCAATGTTATCCTATGGAGGAAAATCAAGTTATCGGCAAGTACAGTTGGGATTACTTTTCAGGGTCAGTGCTGGGCACCAAGATCCAGCACTGGGATCTCTCCTGATAACAGGTGAGTAATTACGTTTTCGTTATTCGGTTGATTTTTAGTGAATATTTTAAAGTTTCAAAACTCGACTCTTTGAAGAATTTCCAAGTGAAACCAGTCAATGTTACCCTATGGAGAAAATGTAGGTTATCGGCTTTCAGGTAAGTACTCGAATGGCAGAGTTAAGGTTCTGGGCATAGACTCAGGGGTCTCCCAGGGTCAGGTAGGTACAGTTGTTACACCCTCAGCGGCACAGTGGCAGCCGGGTGCAGAGAGAGTTAGGCCCAATGTTAGCCTATAGCGGGCAGGGGGCCTTTGGTTGGTTGCTGCTAGCAGGCAGGCCACGCGGCTGTGGGAGCTGGGCTCCTGGTCACTTACACAGGGCAAGTGAGGAAGTAGAATAGGATAGATTTTGCACTTCCAGGGGCACTCAGGCGGCTGGGTGCAGGGTGCTTTTGAGCCATCGGGCGCTCAATGGATTTCTATGGAGAAGTTACCAGATTAACAAAGGCTGCAAGCTCGGGGACGGAGATTCTTCAGGTGCGACCACCACTTCGAGAGGTAAGTTGGAAAGCTGTAGGTTAAGTAGGCACCCAGGAGTTGGGCACAGGGGGCCGCAGGGCGCCGGATGCAGGGGTGCCTTTTGGCGTCGGGAAATCTTAGCCTCAGCTGGTCGCGGTTGGAGGGGTCCCTGGTTCTGAGGCTGCAGGCGTCGTCAGGAGCGTCGAGGAGGGTCCTTGGGTGCTGGATTCTTGGTCACAGTCGCCGGGGGGACGTCCTCGTGGTCTTTGTCCACTCAGGCACAGGCCGGGCTCGGCGGGTGCAGAGTGTGCAGGAGTCGTGGTTTCTGGCTGACACCAGGGGTTTGTTACTTGCTTTGAGCAGAACCACTGCTCGTGGGAGTCCCAGTCTTTTAGAGTCACAAGGCAGTCAGGTCCTCCGGGGTTTTAGAGGTTGCTGACCACTGGAGATGCTGGGCTTTAGCAGGATCAGGTTCGAGGGTCGACAGGCCTGTAGGGCTGGGGCCAAGTCAGTTGGGGTCGTCCTCTTGTTAGCAGCTGCACGGCAGGTCTTCTTTCTTCTTGTTCTTCTTGCTTGTTTCGGATTCGGGATCTGAGGAAGGAAGGTTCAGGGTGCCCCGAAATACTAAATTTAGGGGCGTTAGAGGTAGGTAAAGGGCAGGGACCAATGGGTCCCTTCCCTGTGGTGGGTACACCCCCTATCCTGCCACTCTCCAGTGGGAGGGGGGCAGGAGCCTAGTCCTGATTGGGCAGGGCTCCCCATCTTCAAGATGGCGAGAGCCCGGAGATGTGCTTCACCTCGCCTCCCCCACTTGAGGGGTGGGGTTGGCAGAGGCTGGCACACCCCCTTTCCTCACTTGGGGTTTCCCGCCAGTCTTCCCGCCAGAGTGGGGGCTAGAACCGGTGGGAACCAGTTGCTGGGTACAGCAAGAGGTCTGGGGAGGCTCACAAAGGTGGCATGCCTTTGAAGCTTCCCCCTGCCCATCCTGGGGGAGGAGATCTAGCACCTCGCCCAGGACGTGCATTGTTGCAGGCCCAGGAGAGCGGATGGCTCTCTACTCAGGGGTCCAGCAACATGTCTGCTGGTTGGCAGCCTAGGCAGCCTCTCAGGTAGGACGTGGATTGTGGGTTAGGTTCAGGGGGCAACTCTAAGTTGCCCTCAGTCGTGCATCTTACATTAAATCCCACACTGGCATCAGTGTGGGTTTAATGTGCTGAGAAGTTTGATACCAAACTTCTCAGTCTTCAGTGTAGCCATCATGGTGCTGTGGAGTTCATGATGATGACCTCCCAGCACCATATACTCTTAATGGCAGCACTGCACTTACAGTGCCCAGGAATGGGCATGGGTACTGGTGGGGTACAGGGCTCATGCACCTGTACCCTCACCACTGGCATAGTGCACCCAGCTAGAGGGGAGACTGAGGTATGCCAGGGCTGTGTGTTTGTGGCATGACACACAGGGATTTGTGCCATGTCGACTCTCTGTTTTATTCTGCACCAAAACTTTCAGCTTAAAAAAGCCAGTGTGTGTGTGTCAGGGTACAGGGCCCCTAAGGATGGCACAATTAGTGCTGCAGCCCTTAGAGGCCTTCTCTCGTCACAGTGCCCTGGGTACCTTTGGTACCATTTACCAGGGGCTGACATGTGGCCAAAGATGCCAATTGGGTTTAGGCTTCAATGCAGTTTTAGGGAATTAACACAGGCACTGGGCACCTGATTGGCAAGAGCCCAGGGCCCACTCAGTCAAAGTACATCAGCAATTCAGCAAAAAGTGGGGGCATACCATGCAAGAAAGATGGCACTTTGTCACAGACACGGGAAGAGCGCGTCCGCTCAGCACTCCCGCTGCATATCTAAATACATGAGAGAGAGAGAGAGTCAGTGCCCAAAAGCCAGTTCGGGTTCCCGGGCAGTCTGTACGGGGAATACCAGCCCACTGGTGTCACGAAGAATACCGAGAGCAGGCAGTAAACAGCAGGGCTCCTTTCTTTACACAGCTGCAGAATTGGAGAAAACAGGGATAGCAAGCGCTCGACCTCCAGCGGGGAACACCATCCGCTTAGCACTGACAAATATGGGAATGCCGGGAAGATTTTTAAGCCCCGTCCCGAGAAAGGGGAGGGGCTTTATAGCCATTGGTTGATAGGCGGCGCATGACCCAGTTACAGGGTCGATGTCCCATGGCCTTCTGGGACCTGTAGTTTGTGTGTGTTTCTCGCCCCTCGGCGGCACCCTGTTCTCTGCTGGCTCCACCATGCACACACGGCCAGAGGAGGAGGGAGGAGCAGATGACCCACTACCCCCACACCCCCGCTCCTGGATCGCAACAGCAAGGTTGCTTTGCTGCATTGTGTGAAATGGGGACAGCAGAAATGTGCCATACCTATTAAGATATGGTCAATTTCTGAGCTCTTTGCACTGACAAGCTGGGTGCAGGCATGCACCGGCGCGGGCACCATTGCACCATGGTGTAAGGGTTTCTGTGCTACAGGCAAGATTGGTTTTGTTCTTCCTGCACAAAAACAACCCTTAGATGCATATTCCTCTTTCTATGTGTGCTGCAAGATGCAGGGTTAGTTGTTCCATAGAAAAGCATTAGCATATCATATGAAAATTAAATAGTTATCCACGCTTAGAAAACAGCTAGAAAGTTCATTCTTGGACATTTTAAAATATTTTTTACAAACCCAATTCATTGGTAATCTTGAATTTGTTCTGAATATATATATATTCTTTTAAAGTACTTTTGAAAAGTCACATTTTGCCTACCTAAAGCCTCTAGAAGCTCATTTGCCTGAGTTTCCGAATGTCCCCCAGGAGCTGAATAGCACCTTTGATGAAGTGTAAATTTGCTCCCAGAGCCGTGACAAAGGCCTTGGATGTAGAGAGGTTTTCTTTTCCTCTGAAAGGATGACTATCTGTGCAGTGGCCAGGACCTGCATTAACTTCAAAGATGCCAAACCCTGTCATAGGCAGATGAGGCTAATGCCTGGGCCTGTCCCTCCTTTATCCTATAGTCAGCCAGGCACCAATCCCAGTGGGAGAGGAGCTGCCCCAAAACTGGTTTTGAGTGACCTGAAAGGAGGGTTTACTCATTTCCCTGACCACACCACAGAAGCTGTTTCACCATGCAAACACACCAAAAATATCCAGCCGGCAAGGGACTTTTCTAAGGTTTGAATTTAGAATTTCTCCTGCTCTGAGCTTTCCCACCAAAAGTCATTGGCTTCAACCGGAGTTTCTTCAATGGTTATTCGGCCTTGGGGAGCCCATCTTGGCCACAAGACTGCTGCCTTGTCCTGTTGAGAAGTTTTGCCTTCCATTCCAGAGACCAGGTCAGAAGGTAAAACTTCCAACCAGGACAAACATGATTTCTGTATCTGAACAAAGCTCTATCATACTCATCCCTAAATGTGCCTAGGCTCCGGTAAAGCACAACCAGATGACTGCGTGTGGTGCTTAATGCTTTTTGGGGACCAGAGAAATTAAAATAAGGGCTAACAAATGAGTAAATGGACAGCAAAAGGACAAGAATTAGAATTGGTGAAATGAGCAAAAGCAATGCATTTTTTTTCCTTCAAGCATACTCCCTACTGACTTTTTATACTTTGAACTACATGCTTTACACATTTTCTTAAGTTAAGCCTGTCTGCTGTGGATATGTGAGAGATAACTTATAATGGAAATAAGGTCTAACAAATTAGCAAATGGACAGTAAAAGGGCACTAACTGGTATTTGTGAAATGAGCAAAAGCCATTCATCCTTTTTATCTGCTTTTTAATAATCAAGCAAACTGCCTACTGCTAATGTGGAAAATATATACCTGTCCATGATGTTAGTTTTCGCAGCAGGTGCTGATGCTGCAGAAAGAGAGCCCCTCTGTGAGCTTAGAAACCCATAACACTGATTGTTGGAGGCAACCACCCAGTGGTTCCTGTTATTAGATTTTTGTCGTTTTGGTGTCACTTTTTGTTCAGTAAATTATACTTAGGGGCGTGCGTCCACTCCTTTGCCATCCAGGCCGTCTACAGCAGCATATATTGCTGTCACAAAACCGGCATTCTCCACACAGCCTTTCTTCCATGTTACAGTGAATGTCGGGCCCCCATTGATGGTCTGTTTCTGGCTCTGGAGGAAATCTGATTGCAGCGCAGCGGTTTGAACGCCTGACAGTGAGGCAAGCAAGATGGCGGCCAAGTGAATTGTGTAGCTGCTGACCTAAGTGCGCCGCCTCTCCCAGCAGCTATGGTGCCTTGAGGCAGAGCTGTTCCACCGAGGCCCTTCTGGATTCTGCCAGTGAGCCTGCAACCTTGATTTGCTCCCCCCCTTCACTGGCACCTATAGACAATGCAGGGCAGCCTTGAACGGGAGGATATGGTGCCCGCTTAATTGGGGATACTGGTGCCTCGCTGCATGCCATCTTACTACGCAAGTGCCCGACCTCCTGGTTGGAAAAATGTGGCAGATCAGTGGGACTGAGAGGGGGCCTGGGAGCAAAGTGACCTGCGCTAGCTGCCTTGATCCCGGACCTACTGAGACTTTAAGAAAGCCATCCTGCCCCATGGGGCCTGCGTGGGCCCAAGAGTATTCCCTGGGGCAGATGACGCTAGGATCCTGGTTGCTGGGCTTGAGGCCCGAGCCGGGCAGCCAGGCTGCCATTGGACTGCTGGATTTTCTTGGCCGACAGCATTGCTTGTGGCCCACATGGGTGCGGGATCCCCCGGTGACAGTGGCATCATTCCTAGGGTTAATTCTCCACAACCATGGGGAGACCTCCATCGGCTGAGCCCGACACAGTGAGTACTGAGACAGGGGAAAGGCACGGAGTGCCCAGCATTGTGCTGCTCTGAGGCAGAGCAGGCGGGACTCGGTGTGCATCTAATGTGCCCTACCGCTCCCACACTCCAGTGTTGGGCTCCGTCCACACAGACGGAAAACCTGGCGAGAGTGGATATAATCCACCCTGGGATTCTTTCCCTCTAAAGAGAGCACAGGCAGCGGGTTTTGACATTGAGGAGTGTGGAGAGTGGAACCCTGGAACTCACACCCAATTCAACTAGCCATGGTAGCAACGAAAGGTAAACATGACCAGCCAGTGGGGGACATGTTCACCAGCTCTACACTGGCCAACTCCAGAGAATCTGTATCGGGTCACATAAGCCTTCCCAGATGGACAAGGATGGAGCCCCCGACCAAGAGCAGGACCCGATGACCCGGGCCTTCCTGGTTCCCTTGTTCAACTCTCTCACGATGGACATTCAAGAAGGACCTCTCCCAAGACCTTTACAAAGTAAGACAGGACCTGACATCAGTGGGTGAGCAGGTCTCTTCCCTAGAGGACAACAAAGTGACAAAGGGTGAAGAAATTGGAAATGCTGCGACAAGAGGTCCTCCGTCTTCATGGGCAATACAACAAGCTCTGGGCACAGGTGGAAGACCTAGAGAACAAATCCCGCAGAAACAACATCCGCCTCCGGAGAATCCTAGTGGGCTCCGAAAGCTCCAATGTTCGAGGATACGTACAGGTGTTGTTATGCAAATCAGTAATCTCCTTGTGTTTGCTTTGTTCGTCCTAAGTTGGCAGGGTATGCCCAGACATGGGTCCCTTGCTCACTTTGCCACTGGATTCAAGCTAACCTGGCTGATGAGGGTTGTTACCCCGAAACTGGTCCCAGGATGCTGGTTTGCGGTCCAGGAAAAACCTGGCTTGGCAGTTCAGGCTTGACTGTTTCCATGAGTTTGGCAGTTCAGGCGGACTGTTCCCATGAGAAACATGGTCACAACTGATTTGCAGATGGCTGGGTCTGAACTGGGGTGGCAACGTGAGCTAAAGAAGGATGATGGATTCAACCCAGATCTGTGACTGGGGGTGAGTGTTTGTGAAAAGTTTCAGCACTCCGTCCATCATCTACTTGTGTTTGCCTTGTTCGCCCTAAGTTGGCAGAGTATGCCCAGACATGGGGCCCTTGTTTACTTTGCCACTAGATTCAAGCTAACCTGGTTGATGCTTGTTTCCGGTCCAGGGAAGACCTGGCTTGGCAGTTCAGGCGGACTGTTCCCATGAGGAACATGGTCACAGCTGATTTGCATATGGCTGGGTCTGAACTGGGGTGGCAAAGTGAACTAAAGAACAATGATGGATTAAACTCAGATCCATGACTCGAGGTGAGTGTCCGAAAAGTTTCAGCGCTCAGTCCAGCATCTCCTTGTGTATGCTTTGTAAAGCTTAATTTGGCAGGGTATGCTCAGACATGGGTCCCTTGCTCACTTTGCCACTGGATTCAAGCTAATCTGGCTGTTGAGGGGTGTTATCCCAAAACCGGTCCCAGGAAGCTTGTTTCCAGTTAGGGAAGACCTGGCTTGGCAGTTCATGCAGGACTGTTTCCATGAGGAACATGGTCAAGACTGATTTGCATATGGCTGGTTCTCAACTGGGATGGCAAAGTGAGCGAAAGAACAATGATGGATTCAACCCAGATCTATGACTGGGGGTGAGTGTCTGTGAAAAGTTTCAGCGCTCCGTCCATCATCTCCTTCTGTTTGCTTTGTTCGCCCTAAGTTGGCAGGGTATGTCCAGACGTGGGTCCCTTGTTCTCTTTGCCACTGGATTCAAGCTAACCTGGCTGATGAGGGGTGTTACCCCCAACTCAGTCCTAGGATGCTTGTTTCTGGTTGAGTGAAAAGCTGTCTTGGCAGTTCAGGTAGGACTGTTCCCATGAGGTACATGGTCAAGACTGATTTGCATATGGCTGGGTCTGAACTGGGGTGGCGAAGTGAGTTAAAGACCGATGATGGATTCAGCCCATATCTGTGACTGGGGGTGAGTGTCTGAAAAGGTTCAGTGCTCTGTCCATCATCTCCTTGTGTTTACTTTGTTTACCCCAAGTTGGTAGGGTATGCCCAGATGTGGGTCCATTGCTCACTTTGACACTGGATTAAAGCTAACCTGGCTGATATGGGGTGTTACCCCGAAACTGGACCCAGGATGCTTGTTTCCGGTCCAGGAAAGTCCTGACTTGGCAGTTCGTGGCTGTACTGTTCCCATGAGGAACATGGTCAAGACTGAATTGCATATGGCTGGGTCTGAACTGGGGTGCCAAAGTGAGCTAAAGAACAATGATGAATTCAGCCCATATCTGTGACTGAGGCTGAGTGTCTGAAAAGGTTCAGCACTCTGTCCATCATTTCCTTGTGTTTGCTTTGTTCACCCTAATTTGTCAGGCTATGCCCAGACGTGGTTCCCTTGCTCACTTTGCCACTGGATTTTAGCTAACCTGGTTGATGAAGGGTGTTACCCCGAAACCGGTCCCAGGATGCTTGTTTCCGGTCCAGGGAAGACCTGGCTTGGCAGTTCAGGCTGGACTGTTCCTGAAAAGTTTCAGCACTCAGTCCATCATCTCCTTGTGTTTGCTAAAACCCATAAAATCACTGTCAAAATGATATGTACTAACTCGGGCACCATAGTCCACGGAGACGCTCAAACTCTTCCATGTGTGACTCTTACAGACCTATATCACTCCTAAATATAGATGCAAAACAATTTATCAACATACTGACCAACCTCCTCAATCCCCTCAATTCTGGCCTGATCAACCCTGATCAGACAGGCTTCATACCCAACCACCAGTGTGGGAACAATACTAAATGCATTCTCCACCTAATGGGCAAGATCCACCAATCCCAGAGGGATGCTCTTCTTCTTTCCATTACCTCCCAAAAAGCGTCAAATAGGGTACACTGACCTTATCTCTTTGAGACTCTGAAACAATTCGGTCTGAGAGATAGATTCCGAAGATGGGTCCGCAGCGTCGGTGTGAGTCAACAGCATTTTATCCCAACCCTTCCCCATCCAGAAAGACACATGGCAGGGGTGCCCACTCTCCCTTCTCTTGTTTGCCCTATACATGGAGCCTCTTGAGCAAAGAAATAGAGCCAATTTAGCTATCACAGGAATTCTTCTTGCCGGCGATCGTCACCTCATCAGCCTATAAGCAGATTTTGTGATTCTTGCCCTCACCAACCCAGTGTCATCCCTTCCTGCCCTTGTGGCAGAACTTCATTCATTTGGGGAAGTGTCCAGGTTTAAGGTTAATATGCAGAAATCTCAACTCTTGATCCTTTTGCTTTCCCAACCCCAGGAAGCCACTTACGTTCGTTGTTCCCTTTCGACTGGGCAAGAGAGTATATACCTTATCGCGGTATTAAGCTGGCTTGCTCTGTGGCTTAGACCACAACACTTAACTTCATTGCCTTCGCCTCTCAGGTCGTCAGACCTGCCTCAATGGCGTTGCCTACAACTGTCCTGGTAGGATAGCGGCTGTCAAAATGACAATTCTCCCTCCTCTCCATTTTTCAGGCCCTTCTGCTGACTCCACCAGCACACATGCTTCGATCCCTGCTGCTAGGGATCAACAAGTTTGTCTGGCACAGGAAGAAACAGTATCTCCACAGGCAGTTACTCTATTGCACAGCATATGAAGGGGGACTAGCAGTTCCCATGACTGTTCGTTATTACCAAGCCTCTCAACTATGCTTTCTAGTGGAATGGAGCTGAACGGCCTCCAAGAAGCACTGGTGCTTTATGGACCAGGACTTGGCGGGCTTCCACACATGGAAAGAGCCATGGCTCCCCCAAAACCATCTAGTGTGGGGTCTCTATTCCTATCCAGTGACTGGCTCTGCATTCAGGGCCTGAGACGCGGTAGTGACCTGGGCTGGATTGACCTCTTTCCCTTCTGCTACGAAGCCAATCTTAGCTAACTGTCGTGGCGCTCACTTGGTCCTCTCCTCGGGATGACGCTGATGTTATAGAGGGTTCCCCCTCCCATCCGTCCCCAGCCCGGATTGTGTGAATGACCCTCGGGCTCGGGAGACAGGTGGGCGAGGGACGGGAAGAGGCAGCAGGGATAGACACCTGAAAGAAGACAAGGAGAGAAGATTTAGATGCCACTCCTTCTCTCCCAGAGGCGCTAGATCTCCCCACCGGTGTCCCTTGTGTTACCTGCCTTGTTGTTTCTCTCCCCTGGTTGGGCGTAGCTGGATTCAGAGCTCTGGTCTAGTTCTCGGTCTCGAGGGACGGGGAGTGGCTCCGCCCTCGTACTGACGCTCAGGCCGTGAGGGACCCAAATGCGTTTTTCGAGTCCCTTCGTAGGCGCTACTACTCAAGACCCGGGAATCCGAGGGGTCGAGGAGCGCCTGGATGGAGTATGCCTGGCAAGGAAAACAAGGCGGGTTGTAGCCCCCTCTAACCACTGGCGGCGCTTCCACTCAAGACCCAGGAATCCTTGGGGTCGAGGAGCGCCGTGGTAGCGGTCCAGAGGGGGTGCTTCCTGCTGTGGGTTGAGGCTTCTAACACTCCCGCAGGTAAACGGAGGGCACTCGTTACCCCTCCGTATGTTGCGGAGCAAACCGGAGCGGGGTCCGGAACCCCCGAGGTCCGATTGGACACAGGATAGGGACAATGCTCTCACCTTTGGTGACGGGGTGCGCCTGTGGAGAGGAGGGCGTTTCTGGAGGTGGAGAGCGCAGGACTAGGAACACAAGCTGTTCTTTGCTTCGGGAAGCGTGGGTCGGTGGTTCTGGTGATCCGGGTTGTCCGTGGATCAGAACGCTCGGCAGAGTTCTATGAAGCGGGTCGAGGGCCGTTGGTCTGCATCTGGTTTCGGAAGCGAATCATTGGCGCCGCCTCCCTGCGTAGTTCCGGCTTTAAACCTGCCGCGCTCCCGATCACGTGGGGTTACTCGGAACCGCTACGCCTGACGGGAGCTGTAGTTCCCGCGTGCATCTCCCTCGGATCGTGTTCCGCTCCGTTCTGTCCACGCGATCATGACACTAACCTAGACTTTGCCCCAGGGATGCACCCAGAAGGGTTCTGCCACTGGTGGGAGAAAGGCTGCAAGTGCATATGCGGCCTGTTCTACATGCAAGGGATAATCCTCTGTGATCAATTGAAGGCTGAATATGACCTGGAAGAGGCAGGCACTGGGTGCTGCAGCCTATCAGACCCTACACAGAGCGACAACTTAGGCCTTTTGAAAAATGGGTTTTCCTGAAGAAGACCGACAGACGTGTTTTTATGGAGATCTATTCTTTGGGTGGGTTGGTACCACTGGCCAAGACAGCGGGACAGAAAAGGTGGGAGGTTAAACTGGGGTCTGCTCTTTATCCATCTAAGAGTGGGAGGACATCTACTACAGGGCCTGCCACACTACCCATAAAATGGTTAGTACAGAGATGGCATATAAAAATAGTTTCCTACTGGTACTTTACTGCAGCCTGGCTCCACGTGTGGAGCCCAGGGCGCACAAAAGATTGCTGAAGGGGATGCAGGGGTACGGGCACCTTGGTCCACCTTCTCTGGCACTGCCCGAATCTGGTCTGTTATTGGGAGCATATGACATAGACAAGGCCTTCAACACCACGATTCTGAGATTTCCGCCCAACACCATCCTGGGGCCTCCAACCCTCTGACCTATCCTGTGGTCTATCAAGGAGGAGACAAATGCCCCTGGCTCTAGGAGCTGCCCTCCAAGTCATTCTCTTCACATGGGGTTCCGATAGAGGGCCCAACTAAACCGCATGGCTCCATAAACTGTGGTTCATTTTGGGGCCTGGAAAAAAGATCTCTAGCGGTTGACCCAGACTTATGGGCGTAGTATATAGCTATTCAGTCCTCCGAATTCAACGAGCTGACCTGTCCATCTTATCTTAAACTGCTGCTCTTGCTCTCCACAAAAGAGGCACCTGAAGGCCCAACCCTGCTCTAAGCACTAAATACCAACACACATTCACCTAGTCCCAAAACAAGAGCCACTAGACTGCTCTCATACATCTCTATAGCTACCTCTTTCGAAGGAGTCATGGGGTGGTGGTTGAAGAAGTCACGGGGGTGGGGGTCGTTCATAGGATGTTTGTATCATTTTTAGCTGAATAATGCCTTAAAAACGCTGCCGACCCCAAGGTTGTAGGTGAAAAGCTGTGTAAAAGTTTGATTCTAGCGGTGCATTACTGACACTGCCAGCTCCTGGGTTGTAGGCGGACAGCTTTGTGTACAAATGTTCTGCTCTGGTCATAAATTAACAGAATTGATCCATAAATTATTCTCTATTTTTATAATTTGAAGTGGGATTTTTATTGTGTGTGTCTTTTCACTTTTTAAATGTTCTGGTACTTCTAAATACTTTACACATTATCTTTAGTTAAGCCTGTTTGTTCTATGCCATAGCTACCAGCAGTTGAGCTCAGGTTTAAATTACTGAAACTTTTATTGGACCCCACAAGAATAGAGACATGAGTATTACTTGTGGTGAATTGCGATCAACCCCAATTAATATTCCACTTTCTCTCACCTAACATTTTGAAAGTCATTGCAGTTTTTCCATGCAAAAAAGCTGTGAACGCATCACATGCACTGTGGCAAATGGTCAGTGGTTGGGTGTGGTGCCAAAGAAAGAGCAAAATAGAAGTCAAGGTAGCCAAATCGTATGAATGGCGTAGTTACGCGTTGAGTCTTAATACAAGCAAGAAATGTGGGGTTCCCAGCAACATGATGGAACAGCCTTAACAATGTGTGCACAATGAAGTGTGAGATCTCTGTATCTGACTGTCATCAACACATCATAAGCAGCAATTAGGGACAGACAAAAGGCAGACATGGCTTAGAAACTAACTCACTTTGAACAACAGAAACTGAAGTCCCGCCCCACAACCCTACCATCTAGTAAACAACAGTGCTCAAGAAGGAACTATTCAGCACCTGTTTGCTAGCAAAGTGAATTGAGCTGCAAATTGTAGTCCTACATCCTCCTCACTTCATTGTCTGGGTCTCCACCCACCAGCCACAGACAACATACTCCTACTGTATGGTCACACCCACCTTTTGCAATGCCACAACCGGGGGCATCCAAAATGGATCCAACTTGATTTTCTAATTGATAACATGAGGCATACTTAAGGCTAAACATCAGAAGGAATGCACTCCAGCATTTCCTGAATCTCCTTTTCGATGACTGCATTATTTACTCTGTAAAATCTCTTCAGTTGCTATGATCATGAGGTCACTCTGCCTTTGAGCACAGCATAAACCTCTTTATTTGCCTAGGTGTGTGGTCAGCTATTGCTTTACATTTCTAGCCTTTGAGCTGATCAGCTGTTTTTGTGCAAGTTTTCAAGGCAGAGAATGTGTGCTTGATTCTAGTGCATTTCAAAGTACCTCCTACAGTTCTGTCTCACATGCAAATAACTCATACTGCATGCAAGGTTAAAAAAAGACTCCTGTATTCAAAAGAAATTTGACCTTGCCTTATAACTTCAAATTGTTGCCTGTCGTTTTCTTTCTAATGACCCTCTACTTACTTTCCATCTTCTCTATGCCTTCTTTCTGTCTGAAAAGCTTAACCTTAATCAAATGCGTGTTTGCTTTAAACCCTATTATTGTATTGCTGCAATCTGCCTTTACCACATTTCATTTCATTTCACAATACTTTTTTTCGGTTACAAACCATAAAAGTACAGAAAATAATTTCATCCGTATAAAACATTAAAAAACGTGCTGTAGCACACCATAAATATTATTAACAAACAAGGGAACCCAATAGGATTGGTCAGAACCTTGGGTATAAGTATGCTATAAATACAGTGGTCCCTCACATAAGGAATAGGGGAAAACCAATAAATATAAAAATACAATGAAATTTATATTGCGTTGTCCAGCTGGACAAGAATCATTTAATATTAGGAGAATTTGTGACACAACAATAAAGTGGGAACACAAACTCTGTGTTAATCAGAGTACGAACAAACAGAAAGGCTCAGGCATATCTTAATGCTTGAAAAAAAATTCAGCAATTGGCAAGCATAAATATAACGGTTCGATCCCATACATAAAAAAGCGGGATCTTCATCAGGACATAAGGTTACATGCCTGAGTAAGACGCCTGTGAGTAAAAAACAAAATAGGGGGAAGGAAAAGGACGGAGAAAAAAAACATAATAATAAGTATGAAGGTAAGAAGTTTACAATACTCAAGAAGTAAGCATGTGGTTTTAGAGAACCATGAAGACATGCAAATTGAGTGGTTGGGGTCCTCTGGTTAAAATTGCGGACCGATTGTGAGATAATGGGATTATATCCTAAATCTGTTGAAGTGAGTGAATCTAAGGCTCAAAATGTCTGACACGGGTGATTAATTGGAATGATGAAGCTATGGTGCACACAGTGGATGAAGGAAAGGAAAGTGAATTACTCGGTTTAGTGAGAATGAATAGATGAACTTACCAACTGCGAGGTCAGAGGGACCGGCAGTGGAACGGTAATGAATGGGAGGCAAGCGTTGGATGCCCGCATGCCTAAGGTGAAAAAAAAGGTAAATCCTGGTCAAGGACGAGAGGGACGTGAGGCTAGAAGGGGAATTAACCTCATCTAAGATCTTACTGCAAGAGCGTTTGCAGGCGGCGTGAGGTGATTTGCTAGGATGAGCGGTCTGTTGGAGAAAATAGGCAGACATCAGGGAAGTGAGGAGGAGCTGATTTCAAGTAGAGAAAAGCCAAAAAGGAAGGATACTTACCAATTAAGAATTGCGGGCTGGGGTAATCACGCCTCGGCGTTGGCCACTGCAATCGCGACGTGTCTGATACGACAGCCTAGTTGGGGATGAGTGCAGGAGTGAACGGTGCAAGAAGAAGGACTATGTGCAGTGTCATGTGATCGCGGTTAGATGGTGTGATAGAAAGTGCATGCAGACAAAAGAGATTAAGAGAGTAAATGGAGGCCATCTTGGAACGATAAAGAAGGTGATAGAGTATTAGGACAGTTAAGGGTCCGGAAAGATGAAAAAAAGCCTTGTCACCATCCACGTATGGATACATTGTAGTATTGAGAACCAAATAAATCAATGATGACCTGGGGAGTAAGCGCATACAAATTGAACAAGGTTGTACATCAAGGATAAACAGCGTAAATATTAACGGTGGAAAGTAACAACCGTCTAGGAGCTTGGAAATCACGGGCCTATACAATGGGTCCGGATGGAATCAAGTTGAGGCATAAGTAAAAATTACACATTTATTAGAAGGCAAACAATTGTAAGAAAGGGGAAACAACTGGACATGTGAATTAATTACAGACAATATGTTATTAGGATATACAACAGAGTTGTACAAGAGAAATTGCAGTCCTAGAGAGGGATTATTAGAATTGACAAGTGGTCATAAGTAACCAAATTGCTGTGAGAACCCAGATATTCCTAAATTAAACAAACCAAGAGGACAAAAATAAACAATTAATAAAGGATTAAGCGTGACACTGTATTATGCTGCTAAGTTGAGTAGAAGACTATTGTAGGACAGACATGGTATTCATTATAATCATCAGTGTATTATACAGTTAGCACCAGTCTGGATATGCTGGAAAGGTGGGAGAGGAATTGGGACAATGATTGTCATTGAATTAGACTGGCTGTGAATTATGTACATTCAAAGCAGTTGCAACTGATGGAGCAGGGTTTTGCGAAAATAAAACCTGCTCGGATTAAACCCTCAGTGAAATTCATTAACAGTGTGCTGTGAAAATTTTATTAAAGAATCTATAATAAGGGGAAATGCTTTTGCACATGTGTGTACTAATGCATGAAAACTAGGATGCGTGTTTTGATAAAAAGACTAATGCTGCTTTTGTGCACGATAATAATGATTGTTAGGACAATAACACGGGTTGTGAATGGGTTAGTGCAATGCTCGGATGGTGTGCAATGAAATTACATTTCCTGAAAATAATAATGTTTGTGTTTGTTTTGTGTAGAAAAGCAAGCATTGGCCTACTCTTCTGCATGCCAGTATTGGGTTAATAATGGGTGGAAAAGTAAAATGACCGAAAGAGTGTTTCGAGAGAGGAGAGAGCGCGTAAAGGTTGTGAGTGTAACTAAAATAATCAGTGGAAGTGAACAACTTCCTTCTCGAGATGGCAGAGGCAAATAATGGAAGCGCAGAGACTTGATACATTAAATGTGCTTTAGGAAATATGTACTACGATTGTGTACAAAGTTGTTTTACTGGGAAGAATCTGTTGTAATGCAGAAAGTTGAAGACAAAAGGACATTGAATAAAATGGTCATGATGAGAGTGGTGTGACAGTACACCCCCATCCTTAGCCAATGAGAGACGGAGTTTGTTCTCATATTGAAACAAATGTGGGTTAGACATTTAGGTTTTAGGGTATAATTGAAAGTCCCTGGTGGGTGTGGTTTGGTCGGCTGGTGTTTAGGTAGCGGGAGATCGTCGCTGTTGTTGGTTTGCTGTTTCCAGATAGAGACTTACCTGTTTTCTGATTCCTGACTTAATCTTTGCCTCTCGATTCTTTTATTGAGGGGCCTTACTGCCCTTTGGCCAGAGGGTAGATTTCCCTGATTCTTGGGTTAGTATAGATAATATCCTGAATTTGCATATTCATTTGCAAATGTATTTTTGTCTCTGAAACTTTTCTCTCTTCGCCTATCCACTCCTTCAATGCATTGTTTATTTGATATGAGTTTTTTTCTATTCATTGCTAATACATGGTCTCCGTGATAATCTATGATTTGCATTGTATGACGGTACTTGATAAGCATTTATTTCACATTATTTTTCGATAAACATTATAAATTACACACCGAGTCTGTTATTATTTAGTAGTATTGATGAGTGCATATTATTGCTATAAATTATTCAACTCCCGAAGGTCCGTTACCACAAATATATACATATTGTAGGAAGAAATGCAGGTTCTATTGTGTATTTGGTAAGTTGGGTATAAACTTGCATCACACTGAACCCAGTGTGAAGGGATTAATTGGATAAAGTAAATGGGCCTTTGTTAGTGTAGGAATTTATTGATCCCTGATCGCTGGATCACAACTAGTCTTGACCAGTTACATGAAAGCTTGACAGAACTACAGCAAAGTGGGCCAATCCTCCAGTCGGTTGAGTCCTGTGTGTATGCCACCTGTGCAAAGGATCCATTTCAGTTCCTCCTTATTGAGTAGTTGTCCAATGTCAGCGCCTCTTGGTGGAGATTTGATTACACTGATGATTACCCATCTGATGTCATCCTCGGTGCGTCCTTTGATGGTGAAATGGTCCACCAGTGGGGCATTTGGTGTCTTGCAAGCAGTCAGCTGTGATGTTGGCAGAGCCTGATCCTTATTTTCTGAGTGGTCTGCCCAATATAGACCATATTACAAGGGCATAGGATAGCATACACAAGATTAGAAGTGTTATAGTTTGAAAATTGCTTCAGTTGTATCTTTACATTGCCAAAAGTGAATGCCTTACATTCAATTGCAAACTGACTAGCAACACAGTTTCCACATTTGGCATGACTGGATAAAGGCTCCAGACCCCAGTAGTCACTGAGTGTAAATGCAGGTTTTTTAGGTGGCAATGCTGCTCTGACAAGATGGTCTTTTATATTCTTACTTTTGAGAAATGCAAAGAGGTTCAGATTACCAGCATTGAGAACTTTCCAGTGTTTGAGAATACATTTTCTCACTATGTTGGAGACTGGTGAGAACGTGGTGACACAAACCATACGATCCTGCATTGTTTTGGTTTTGGGAGACAGAAGGGAGTCACGTGGGTAGTACTAAGCTCTTTGCAGTGATGTTCATATTAATCTGCACGGGTAGCCCCTTGCCGTGAGTTTGTTTGATCAAAAACCCACTTCACGGGGGGAGGAGCCTAGTGCGCAACCAAGATGGCCGCGTAGGTGCGAGGCTCCCGAGGACCTCCGCAACCTCCCACGTTTATCCTGAAATCATCCTGCCTCGGTTGAGGGGACTGTGTTGGTGAGCCTGAGCTGAGGTGGTACCCGTTTCCCGTTCTCAAATCGGACCTCGGGTGCCGGCGTGAGCACCGATTGAAGTTTGCGGCCTTCTTCTCGCCGGACCCCGGATTTGCGCTGGGGGGTGACCCAGTGGCAAAGTGAACAACAACGGCGGGCCGGGCCTGGCGAGTCGCGTAGCCCGCACTTTCGCTTTCGCACCCCCTTGCCGTCTCTGCAAGTGAGATCGCGGAGCTCTTTGTGTCGGTGTGGCCTCGCTGGGAGACCCTGCCTGCCTGCCGGCTGTGACCCACCCCGCCGATCTGGGGTGGCCCCCCCGGAGCTCGTGGCCCTGATTGCCTGCCCTCTACGGCGTTGCTGGTGCGATTGTGAGACCTGTGGCGATGGCCACGAAACAAGATGGAGATCGGTCAAAGACCAAGTCGACCCGGCGTGGCCAACATCATGGACCGCTATACCCTCCAGAAGGGATCTCCCGGCGGACCGCACAAGTCCCCTGAGGGCCCTTCTGATGCCCCGGACTTGCCCACGGATCTGACTCTGCAAGACGTCATGGGCGCCATTGCCGAGATGAAGGCCTCGGTGGGCCAGCGGTTCGACACCCTGGCACATAAGATCGACGCGGTCCTCGTGGATGTTGGCCTGGTGAGGGCCGATCTCTCCAAGACCAACGACCGGGTTGATTCTTTGGCCCAAACCGCATCGGGCCTCACGACTGAGGTGGCGGCACTACAAACGGAGGTGCGCCGGCTTAGTCAGGCGAGTGCACTTATGGATCGGCGCCTTGAGGATTCCGAGATTCGGGCCCGGAGGAATAACATCCGCATCATCGGAGTACCCGAGGGACGGGAGGAAGCGGCGGCGGACCTATTTGTGGAGGACCTGATCGCTACCCATCTCCAGCCTCGCGGACTGAGTAAATGTTTTGCCGTGGAGAGGGCCCACAGAGTTCCCGGGGGAAGGCCGAAGGTCGGAGCCCCTCCGCGACCTCTCATTGCCCGGATTTTTAACTTTCGGGACAGGGACGCGATCCTGCAAGCCTCCAGACTGCAAGGGCCGGTTAAGCTGGAAAATATGGAGGTGAACTTTTACCCTGATTTCACCCAAGCGGTCCAGAAGCAGAGACTGAGCTTCCTGGGCGTCAAACGCCGACTTCGGGACATGAACTTAAAATACGCTATGCTCTTCCCGGCCAAGCTGCGAGTGGAGGTGGATGGTCGCACGCACTTTATTGATCGTCCCGAAACGGCCGGGGACTGGCTGGACACTCTGTCTGGGGATCGTGATCGAGATGGCGGGGGGGGGGCGGCGGGAGGGGGGGGCCCACTGGATCGGGACTGAGGGGTCAATATTGGGCCTCACTCTGGACGAATACGATGCCACTTTCGACCAAGCTTCTGTCTTTGTACTTTCCCCTCCCATGGAGGTTGTGTGGGGTCTAGAAGGGGTACTCTTTCCTCCTCTAGGGGGTCTAGCTAGTTTCATTATATAGGGGCGACAGGCACACTGCAAGTTGGGGGGGCTGTCCGGGCTCATGCAGGGGTGCAGGGAGGGGGGAGTTTTGTTGGGGTGGGTGGGTTGGGGTGGGGTATTGTTCGTTTACACCACAAGGCAAACGTACCGTTGTGTTATCTCTAAAGTGCTCTCTGGGGGACGAGTGATGGCTTCTGTTTATGATGGGGGGTAGGGAACTGAGTTTGTTGTCCTGGAATGTTAATGGACTGGGGGACAGGATAAAACGAGGTGTGGTCCTGCAGTTCTTGAAGCGAATTTCGCCCGATATAGCTTTTCTGCAGGAGACGCACCTCATTGGCAACTCCTTTTGTGCTATGAATCGACGGGGCTACCGCCTTGTGGCCCATTCGGGCTTCACGTCTGGTTCAAGGGGTGTGGGCATTATGGTTAAGAACTCGCTCCCGTTGGAGATTGATGAGGTGCTCCATGACGACAGGGGACGTTACACGGTTTTGGTGGGCAGAATGGAGGGCAGAGTGGTCGTTTTTGTGTCGGTATATGTCCCGCCGGGGCTGCAGACGACCACCTTTGCGGATCTGGGGCGCCTCCTCCTTGGCCTTCCGGAGGGGATTCTAGTGGTGGGGGGGGGTTTTAATGCTGTAGTTTCCGGAACTGTGGATCGTCACCCCCCTAGGGATCTCCCCCGGGCCCAAGCATGGTTGTCTGGCCTCTTGGATACCTTGGGGCTGGTGGATTGTTGGCGTTTGAAACATCCCACGCAGCTACAGTACACCTTCCATTCAGGGGCTCATGGTAGTCTCTCACGGCTAGATTATGTCCTGGTCCCGGCGGCTTATGTGGGGAGGGTGGGAGAGGTGCGCCATTTGGCACGGGGTATTTCGGACCACTCCCCGCTCTTGTTGCACTTTGATATTCTTCCGAGGGGAGAGGGTAGGGTGGTCCCGATCAATCCCTGGTACCTGCGTGACCCCACCATTCGCGCAGAGCTGATTAAATCCCTTAAGCGCTACTTTGACGAGAATGTGGGGTCTGTGTCATCGGCGGTCTCACTGTGGGAGGCGTTCAAGACAGTACTCCGGGGAGAGGCCCTGTCCCTTCTTTCCCACTCCCGGAGGCGCGAGCAGGAGGAGGTTACCCGTGTTGAAGCTGAGATAACCGAGTTGGAGGGTGATCTAGAATGTGGGGTGACGGATGACAAATTACATGTTCTCCAACTCAAGCAAGCGGCCTATAAGGCCCTCGTCACGGAGGCGGCCAGGGGCCTCAGTAGAGAGCAACAGGGGAGACTGTATGATGTGGGTGATAAGGCTGGTAAATTGATTGCGTGGCTGGACAAAAAGGAGAGAGCGAGTCGAGTTGTCCCGTTGATTGAGAAACTGAATGGTGTGTGTGTCACTGAACCGGAAGAAATTGTCTCCTGCTTCGCGGACTATTTCCGTGGGGTGTATTCCCCGGTGTCTTCCCGCTCTGAAGAGGATTCCCATACCCTGCTCAGAGATATCGCCCTGCCTTCCCTTTCGGAGGAGGACAGAGTGTCGTTGGACGCCGCTCCAACTTCCGAAGAAATTGCCCTCGCCATACGTTCGGTCGCTTCCGGCAAGGCCATGGGTCCTAATGGTCTTCCCATCGAGTTGTATAAACTGCGACCGGATACGCTGGTGCCGCATCTCCGTGCTATGTTCCTTGCGGCCCACTCGGTGGGTTCCCTCCCGCTAGACCAGCGTCTGGCTACCATCGTGGTTATCCACAAGGTGGGGAGGCCACGGGACCGGGTCACATCCTATCGGCCCATTTCGTTATTGAATGCGGAGCCCAAGATTCTCGCCAAGGTGTTGGCCAATCGGCTGGTCGGCCATCGCAACACAGCGCTTAACCTGCGGCGTTTGCATGGGGTGCTCGCACGTGTTCCGTTCATACGAGAGCCGGCCATCTTGGCGTCCTTGGACGCCACTATGGTGTTTGACACACTTGAATGGCCATATATTTGGGCGACGCTCGCGAAATTCGGGTTTGGCCCAGGGTTTATCAGTTGGGTTAAATTGTTGTACTCTGGCCCACTGGCGCAGGTGGTTGTGAACGGTAGAGTGTCGGCTCCGTTCGAGCTGGGCAGAGGCACGCGGCAGGGCTGCCCGTTATCGCCGCTCCTTTTTGCGCTCGCCTTGGAGCCCCTGGCGGAGTGGCTGCGGTGGCATCCTTCTATCCGTGGTCTCCGCTGGACCCCCGAGTATGAGGACCGCGTATCTCTATACGCTGATGACATTCTCCTGTACCTGGCTTCCCCACGTAGATCACTGATAGTACTGGTTGATGTTTTGCATTCATTTGGTCGTAACTCCGGCCTTGTCATCAACTGGGCTAAATCGTGCGTGTATGTTCTCTCTGGGGAGGCTCCTATCCTTCCGCGGGGCTGTCCTATCCAGATCGCCCCGCAGGGATTTAGGTACCTGGGTGTCTTCATTACCCTGGACGCGAAGGCCCGGTATGATCAGAACTTGCTTCCCCCCCCTCCAGCGCCTGAAGGAGGATGTCGCGCGTTGGAGGCGCTTGCCGCTCTCTCCGCTCGGCCGGGCGGCATTGTTTAAGATGATGTCGCTGCCGCGTTTCCTGTACGCTCTGCAGAATACAATGGACCTCGTTCCGGCGCGCTACTTCCGCGAGGTGGAGAGTTTGAAACACCGCCTGTTCTGGGACGGGAGACCGCGTATCGCCCTGGCAAAGCTGACGCTCCCGTGGTATGACGGGGGGATTGCCCTCCCGGATATCAAACGGTATTATTGGGCCTCCCAGCTGGCTGCGATTAATCACGGCCTATACGGGCCCGCCCTCAACCCGGCCTTTGAAATGGATAAGATGTTACTGCCGGGTGGTGATTATAATCGAGCGCTCTACTCCAGCTCGCTCGACGCACGTCTGACGGGCCCCACGCGTGTCATGGTACGAGTGTGGCACGCGGCTAATGTAGTGATGGGGTGGAAGGATCGTTTGACCCGGGCGTCGCCACTATACGCATCTGAGCAGTTGGGCTCCCTGTGGACCTCGAAGGGCTTCGAGAAGTGGGACATGATAGGCATCAGCAGGCTGGGGGATCTCTGGACGAGGGGGGGATTCAAAACGTTCGAGATGCTGCAGACAGAATTCCAGTTGCAGGACAGGGAGTACTTTCGGTATATGCAGATCCGTCATGCACTATGCTCCGTCTTCCAGGACGTTGCCTCCATCCCGGAGTATTCCCCTCTGGAGGATAGAGTGCTGGATGGACATGTACCGGAAAGCACGATCTCACTAATCTATAAAAAACTTATCAATGACCGCGCGGGATTGCTGACTAACCTCCGTGAGGCATGGGTTGCCGATGGATTGGAGCTGGACGACGAGGACTGGGTCTCTGCGGTGGCCTCCCCGAAAGAGGTGGCCATACCGGCCCGCCTTCGCTTCGTCCAGCTCAAGATACTCCACAGGGTCTACATCACGGGGCCAAGGCTATTGCGTATGGGCTATGCTGTGGACGGGTTGTGTAAGCGTGGGTGTGGTTCTTTGGGGACCTTTCTTCATATTTTGTGGGAATGCCCAGAGGTGGAGCGATTCTTGCGTGGTGTGCATGAGATCCTGCGGGTGGTTACGCGTGTGTCGCTGCTGCCCGAAGCGAGGAGATGCCTTTTGAATGTGTGGGAACCAACCGACTACTCGGCGCCACAGACGTGGTGGGTGACTCTGGGATATATGGTGGCCAAACGCGACATTGCTCAACTGTGGGGTTCCCAGAGGTCCCCGACTGTTTCGGCCTGGAAGGATAATATGGACTGGTGCATGTTTCGGGAAAAGGTGGTGTATGTAGCGAGAGGTAAGCCTGGGACATGGGTGAAAGTATGGGGCCCCTGGAACGCCTACCGCGGGGGAATCTGTACCCCGCCGTTATTGCCCGATCCGTCTCCTGCCCCGTCCCCTTAGCCGGTTTATCTCTCTGGTACCGGGCACTGAGACCACCCAGTCCCTGTCCTGACCTTTTCCCCCCTTGATACTCCTATGGATTGGTAGGGTCCCCCTTCTAGGGGAGCACATGCTGCTGTTTCCGATTGTGGGTTGCCTTGTGGGTTTGTTTTCTGTTGTTACTTATATTTAAAAGAAACCGTTATGTGGGGTCCGGATGGTGTGGCTATCAACGCTGCTAACTCCTGTACATCTCCCTTTGCCGCAGCATGCGCGCTATTGTGTGTATCATATGCTCCTTTTGTTTGCTAGCGGCCGGCCTGAAGGTTGTAGGCCCATCCTTGTATATTTTTTGAATTTTGTAATAAACGGCTTAAAAAAAAAAACAAAAAAAAAAACCCACTTCACGAAAGTAGTCTTCCTTGAATGAGCAGTTTCTCCTAATATGGCAAAATTGAGAAAAATGCAGCGAGTCGCGTAGAGCTCATGGGTGGTGACTTTCATATCTTAGCAGTGTATTGCGTTCTGTGGGTTTCGTATACAAGCTAATAAAGAGTTTGCCATTCTAATGTTGTATATTGAGATCAAGGAAAGAAATCTCAGTCTTGTTGTGTGAGAGAGTGAATTTTAAGCCATGACAGTTGTTTTGTCAGCCAATGTAAGAACTGTGTTAAGTTTTCTTCAGTGTCATGCCAAATCAAAAAAATATCGTCAATATACTGTTTCCATTGCAAAATATCAGCATGGAATGGCTTGGAGAGTGTCAGGATTTCAGTCATCTTGTTGTGTGCAGATTTATATTCCGTATATAGGTTTCCCGATTTATGCCCTTATATAGGTACAATTCACATTGCCCTTATTTGGACATAGAAATCAGGCCTTTATTTAGACATTGTCCGTACAAACCAAATACACGCATGGCTACCTACATCCGTCCATCCACGTCACAATTAATTCTTGGAAAACCAGACCCTTAAGCCTCAGAATTTCCCTCAGCTTGAATATTGATTTCTCCAAGAACTCATTAAGTATGCATGAACATCTATTCCTACCCGACTTTTACATCAATACTGGCATTCCTAGACACCTTCAAGGTATAAATATACCAGCACTTGCCCTGGCAAATTGCGGTTCCCGGAGGATTCGATCCAACCCAGACTACGCGGTTCGCCACGGCATGTTCGGAAGGAGATCAAGTTCCAGCCTGATGCACTGACCTGACGCTGCCATCCTCCTCGCAGAGAATCCAGCTCCAGTGCTCTCTGACTTCCCTTGCGGGGGGTTAGACTATCGGGTCCAGAAAAGAGATTCCAACCTCTCTCATTCTAAGGTATGGAGCTGACTAGAACTTAGAGAAACTTTTGGCAACTCTTGGCTAAACTAAAATATAGCTAGCTATACTTTAGACATGGCACCTACTTCAAACCTCGTACTGCACTTAGGTTAGGTACACTGGGGTAGAACAATTTAGAAGCATAAGATGAGTATTACATTTTAACTTATGTTATTTATGTATGTATTTTGATAAATATATGTCATAGCTACAAACCATGCTATTGCAGTATTATTTTATCTTACTGCTAATCTCGTACATATTGTACTTCGCAGTCTGTCTTACGATTGTGGCAATTCATATCTCTTGCATGAGAAATAAGACTGTTCAATAAACCTTTTTATTGAAACGCCCGTCTCTCTATTTCCGTGCAATTCTGTAGAAACGAAGCATGCACAATTGACTGAGTGAAACTGTTATCTATTGTTTCCACGATTCTGAGACTGTTCCGATTCTAAGGGAAACAAAGTTGTCATGTTTATGTGGTTGTCAGAGACTAATCCCTTCTTGTATATTCGAGAAGTTTCTAGTGACCTCTGAGTTAGCTGGCACACACAAGTAATTAAGTTTAATATACTCGATAGAGACATACTGACCTTAGTCCTATGTCAAATCTATAGTGTATGTTATTCCAATGCGCAGAGCCTATCAGGGATATAGGAACTACACTACAATCTCAAGATGATCCATGTAAAGAATAGCAAAACTGGGAGCGGAAACCGCTCCCATCGATGTCCCTTTGAGCTGCTGATAAAATTGTTCTTCAAATAGGAAGAAATTTCTGGTAAGGCATAGTTCAAGTAGTTGTAAAATGAAGATGGTCGGAACAGCATGTGGGCAGGGTCGTGTCCAATATGTGCTCAATAACCTGTAATCCTCCCAACTGGGGAATGTTTGTATAAAGTGATTCTACATCATGGGTAAGAGGATGTCCGAATTGGTGTCAAACGGGTGGTGTTCTATCTGGTTTACCATTTCCATGCTATCCCTTATGTAGCAGAAGGTCTTAGGAACTAAGTCCTTGATAAAAAGTTAACATATTGGCCTAAGGGTTCTAAAATAAAACCACAACCTGACACAATCGGGCGCCCAGGAGGGTTCTGGGTATTTTTGTGAATTTTGGGTAGCGTATTAATCACCAGTGTCCGTAGAAATTTGGTACTTAAATGAAGGTATTCATTCCGGGTCAAGTAACCCAGAGTTCTGGCTTCAAATGTGATCTTTTGAATTAGTTGTTGGAGTTCTCATGTAGGGTCAGTTGGTAATCTACAGTAGTGGTCAGTATTGGCTAACTGTCGGGATATCTTAGTTTTATAGAGTTCGATTTCTTGGATCACAATTCCACCACCTTTGTCCGCTGGTTTAATTACTAAACTAGTACTTGGTCTTTAAATCAGTGAGGGCCCTTTTCTAACCTGATGATATATTGTAAGGGATGAAGTGTCATGTGGCCTCTAGTTGAGACACTTCATTAAGCACCATTTTCTCAAAGGTCAGAATTTCACCTGGGATCATGATGAAGGGTGGTGAGAAGGTAGAAGGGGGCCGTAAGGAGGTGTTAGACGTGTTGGTCTGCTTGGGGGTTCATAAGAAATTAAGAGTGTAACCAGATCTCACGAAAGAATCGCAAAAGTTTGGTCTGTAGGTCTAGGTAGTTGGGAAGAATGGTAGGTACAAAGGATAAGCCCTTACTCAATAAGGATTGTTCACAGTCTGAGAGAAGGTGTTTAGAAAGATTGAAAATGGGTACTGTCAATGAATTGTTCATGTGAGGGGATTGGTCCCAGTCCATTACCATTGGTAACATTTCTGGCGAGTTTGTCGTTCGCCCGATGCGTTGAAGCAATGCTGCTGTTTTCCTCAACCTCGTTTTGGGGGTTCGTTCTGGCCTCGCCCTTAAAAAAGTTGGTTTAGTGTTCTGGAGGAGGTACTGGTACCTTCTCCCAGGTCTGAGCAGTCCGATGATTCTGCTGATGTATCAGAGAAACCAACCAATGTGTTGCATTTGTTAAACCTACCCCATTGGCGTGTATTATGCAGGTTAGAGTAGTTCCTGTTCAAGTAAAAGTCTTAATTAAGGTAAGGGTATGTGCTCTCTAGTGAGTATGATGTAAAGTCCTTGTTGACCTTGACAGTCTTTTTGTTCTGTTCTAGCCTGTTGAATTCCTCTACTGTTTTCTGGACTTGTTCCAAAAGCTTCTTGCAAACAGCTACAGGGCAGTTCTTGATTTCTCTTTCTATATCATTAATTTCCTTAGTCAGATTCTGGACTGGTTCAGCTGCCGTGTCTATTCCAAGCACCATCCAGTGCCTGGAACATGTAGTGCCGATATAGCCAACATTTGGTAGGTATTTGTCGTTATCCGTAAAAACCCCAGGAATGTTTCTAACCTGAAGTCCTACTGGAATGATATTAGCCTTAAGATACTCTGTAAGCATTCGAATCATGAGTTGCAGCCTCAAATGCTTCTTTTTACACTTTTCTAACTGTTCAGCAAAAGACCTGTTAGTGGATTGTGATGTTTCTGCAGACTCAGAAAATAAGGAGGGTCCTTCTAGGATTTTTTAAAATATATTCATCCGGGGCATGATCTGACATGGTATTTCATGAAAAATTAGGAGGAAGGGGTAATGCGGAAGAGGGAGAGTAAAGAGTACAGTGTAAGTAACCCACTTCTGGAAGTAAGATGCTAGCATCAGTGTTACATCATTCAACTTATTGGGGAGTTGTGACATCTCCAAGTGTTACACAAACACGTGTAGAAAATAAGCCACACCAATTCAGTAAGAGTGGTAAAGTGTAGTATGTGGCTGGTGGTACATTATGTAGCATACTGTCACACAAATATTACTAAAGCTTGGTGTTGTAACAGACTGTCCTTTACAGACAGCACATTCTCCATTGTATTGGCCACTAATATGTCACAGGCATACAGTTTTACTAATAAAACTATATAGCACACAAATGATAATGTGGAATTCATGTGTCAGAGAATGTTTGTCATTTGCATATCACCAAGTAAAGTGTCTTGACTTGTCTTGAAATTTGTATTTCCATTTCACTTCAACTTACCAAAAAGTGCTAAATTTGTACTTCTCTAACTGCTTATCTAATTTGAAATATTGGTAGAGTTAATTCACAGGTATTCACATTTTGCTGTGTTTGAAAAAATGATATCCTACAGCCTTTTTTTTGTTACACACTATCAAGATAGTCACATAGTTCAGTTTACAAAATCCTCTCATTTTCCAGTCAGAGATTGAAAAGTAAACTCCAATCTCCATGTTAAAGTAATGAGCAGCAACTTGTCAGAAGGCATTGCTTGACTTTTGACTTCTGTCTTTGAGTGCACAGCAAATGTGACAAGATAAAAACTAAATTTACAGGCATCTTTATTGCTCATTCATCTTTGCAATTCCAAAATCCCTACTTTCAGTGAGTATGCTTCAAAGGAGCTGACACTCCAACACAAATTTCAAAGAACAGACACTAAGTCACATTTATGCCTAGATTTGAAATATAAAGGTGGGAGCAGGAGCCCATCCTTGGTTGAACAGCAGCACCTAATCAGAAGAAGGATGATCTCCATGACTTCTTGCCTTCAGAACCAGGACGGAAGCTCAAGGTCTGTGAGTATCCCTGATGAGTAAGGGGTAATCACCCAGGAAATTAAGACCACTTGCCTGGAGCACCAGCCTTCTATCTGCCATAGCCTCCAGTGAGGTGGAGCACCTCTAGAGTCTGCCTGTCAAGACCAGAGTATCCTTTTGAGGAAGAGAGCACTTAGAGTCTTTCTGCCTGCCAAGAGAAGATAGCCCTCTGAGGAGGAGGAAAGTACCAGGAGGAAATGGGACCCAGTGAGTAGCCTGTTATAGGGGTTCCAGGTGAGTTACCTGTGAGACACCTGGTCCTTTCAGAACTGTTTCAGGAATGCCGGCTAGCCATCCAATTCTGTGGAAGCTAGAGCCGTTGTCTAGGTGTGTGAGCACTGTAATCAGTGACTCCATGTGCCTAGAAGGGGCCACCGTGAAGTGTGAGTTGTTGTCTGTGGGAGGGCTCTAGTCAGTGCCCCATGTGCCAAAAGGAGACCACTGTGAGGTGCTGGAGGTCGCCTGTGCGAGTGCTGCAGTAGGTGACCTGTGTACCAGGAGGAGGCCACTTTGAAGACAGATCCGTTGCCCTGGTTTGTTGTGCCAAGGATGCACTAGGGCACACTTACCAATTGCTGCTGGAGCCACCAGAAGACATCTGACACTAATGCAGGCCGTCACAGGACTGAGGAGGCCCGATTTTACATTGGGGAAAGACCGCAGAAGGTCAAAGATTCTCAGCAATAGGAGACTGGACCAAACGTGTTTTATTGGGGTCAATTTCCTAGGACCTGTTTGTGGTGCAACTGTCTATCTGTGGGCTTGATGAGGGTTTTCCCTTAGTGCGCGTTTGTCTTTGAGCTAAGTGAGTCCCCACCTTTAAACTGTCACTCGATAGGCGTGCGTTGGGGTCGCAGGCCCTGTCTAGCAACATATTTTTGACTCTGGTTGATGGGGAGGTCGCCTTAGGTGAATCCAACAGCACTGATAAGATTTTGTTAGAACTTCTACGGATAATGTATCGGGCATTGATATAATTGTTACTGAGATCTTCAGTATTGTGCTCACAGTTGTTATAGCGTACATCAATACTATTTTTACTGATATTGTTAAGAGTTCTTAAATTAGGGCATTCATTGGCATTATTTCTACTGGTATCAACACTGTTATGCAGGCATAGCTTTTGACATACATTGACATTGTATTTCTTGGTATAGACATTGTTATGCAGGCATAGTGTATGGCATATGTTGACATTTCATTTATTGGTATTGACATTTTTGGGCCTGCATATATCCTGTTACACATTGACATTGTATTCACCCATACTAATATTCCCCCCACTAGTTACATTTTCACTTACTTAATCCTCTTCATATGTCATGACAGTTACATTATTTGAAACTGTGTGTGTTGCTATAGTGTCTGTTACTCTTTCCCTAGCTATGTGCATACTACCTACTTTGAGGACTGCGCTTTTACAGCCGGAAATCCCCATTTGTAGAAAACCAAACAACTGAAGTACAACAACGAAAACATGAATAGTTTGGACACCCATAGGGGGATCCAAGAAAAGATACTATGCAACCAGTCCTGCTCTGGGGCACCTCCCTCCTTCATGTCTGCTTGCAGATGATTCAGTTCTTGGATGGCAAGCACGAGAGTTCCGTTGTCAAGATCATTTCACAGAATAAAAGTAAAACAGGAAGCACCAATCTTGACACCCACCCCACCATCCATTGCGGTCATTACCTCAAACACGTACCGATGTTGCATCACCATAAGGTAGATGGCGCTCAGTTCTTCCTTGACAGTGTTTAGGCCGAGCTCAGTGTTGCTTATCATCCTCAACAACTCCCACCTGGTTATCTGCAACCAGCGGGTGTTCACCTTTGTTTGCATGGTGAAGAAGGGTATCAACCCTCCTGCGTTTACTTGAGTCTCTGTAAACAGTTCAAAATTTTCTGGAATGTTCCTGTACATAGCAGCCAAAATAATCTGCAGTTCTTCTTCTTCAAGTCTGATGCAGCAGAGTTGTTTTCTTTTGTAACCGAGTTTGAGACAACTCATACAGATCGTCTCCAGGGATGACCAGCATTGGGGTGTGTATGGTCACGAGGGTGCAGAGGCCCCGCCATCCGGTGATGAGCTGGGTGTAGGCAAGTCCACCTCACTGCCAGTGGATCTCCATCAATGTGGAGGTGCCCCATTGCACGACCGGTATATGTAGTATCACAACTGTTTTCGTTGCTGCCAAGCGGTATGGTTCCTTTGCCTCTGAAACACAAATAATACAGTGTAAGTTTCCATACAATTAGAGGTTGCCCCTTTCCCTCCAACCATGTGTAACTATCAATCTTGGCATCCCAGATTTTCTGGCACGGGGCATCTATACTAGCGTTGGACCCCATCCATGAGACTCATTTCCCCTAGCGTGATAGAGGTGAGCGGTCCTGCACTGGAATTCCATGTCCGGGGTCCACTTCTCATTAATGAAGGTGGCACCAAAGACATTAAGGGCCACCCAGAGGATGGAGCGGACCTATTTGTGCACTGGTGCTGTGGTCTTGCTACCTCCAAGAACCTCTTTTCTATGAAGTACTGGAGCCAAACAGTGTCCTTCTCTATAGTGCCTCTTCTGCACATCGTGTCTTGCCCAGTTTGGATATCACTAGAATCAGTGAAAAGGTACAATGCTGTGGAGTTAGTTTCATACCGGGTGATATTTACTATTGCCCTACGAGGTTTCTACTCTATTGGGTTGAATCTTTGTTAGAATAGAAATTGTTTATGCCTATGCTGTTTCTAAAAAGTTAGGATTTGCTGCGCCATTTTCTATGTGGGCACCATTTTAAGCTGTTCGATACTGAACTAGTTCAATTCTGAGAAATGGTCCCCTGTAAGTTTCGTTTCTGCCACGTTAGGCTTGTTCCCATAATGAGTGCACTGTTCATATTAGCGCATACTTTTCTCACTAGATAGAGGCCCTCTCTCCCTTGTCTGGTGACGGGCTCCGGATGGAACTACCTTGGGTTCTGTTACTTTATGTAAAGATATGGGCTCTGAAACAATTTTTTTCTGTATTTCGCTGTTTAGCTGCGCCTGCTTGGAAAACTCCACTGTGGGCGTGCTTTCGCCCGGTTATGAAACGTACATAATGTATCTTAATGCTGGTTGCGTATAGTTCCCACTGCAGCACTCCTAGCGACTGGGCAGATGAGGCTCAGCTCTGAGTGTATATGAATAAACAGTTATTGGTTTGTATTCCCTACTGTCTGACCTTTATTTGGTACAGAAGGCTGAGAGGGGGTCATTAGTGACCCGGGTAACTTCCTTCATCTTGGCCCTGATCCGACAAAGGTATAGATATACAAGTCACTTTGCATTTTCAGGGGCTATCTCCTCGGATAAGTAAAGCCTGGCTGCTCCTACGGCGTGGGGTATCAGTGAACATATGTAGCATGACCTGTTTGTGGTTTGAGTGCCTACGATGGTCATATGTTGGTACCATGGGTTGTGTTTTAGTGAATAAGGAATGCTAGTGTTTGGTTCAGTACCGGTGTATGTGAGGTGAAAGATCTCTGTGAATGAGTTGCAAGAATGTAGCAGCAGAGTTTATGAGACTAGGCACATTTCTGGCTACAGAGGGGGGCGGGAGAGCACCCCGGCTAAATTGAGCTTGCACAAAAATACATAACTTAGAAAACTTTGGTAGGCTTTAGGATCATCTTCAGGGTAAAATGTCTGTCTTCTGAGTACCCAGAGGTATTTTGTCTTGGTGCAGTACAAAAACAGTCTTTTATAAAAATGGTTGTACAGTCAATTTGTAGTATGTTACTTGAACATTTGGCCTTGTCAAAGTCCTTTTCACAGCTTTGATCAAAGGGGTGGTGGACAGCAGCAATGATGGTGCACTTGCAGCTTTATCACATACCTGTAGGATAAGAGCTGTGGGTAGTAGGTTAGCTTGGAATAAACACATTGTTAGGCAGTTGTTTGGAAAATTCCTGCATTTACTTTTTACTGATGCACTCTATAGTTTAGTTGTGAGCGATTTTTACTAGTGAGGAACTGGAAGGAGGTGCTAGAAGTTTTAGCGCATGGTGAGTTTATGCTAATTTGGTGCTGTTTATATTTTGGTTCCCCCTTCTACTTGCTATGGTGGGGACAGCACTCATCCTCTGTGGGCTGCTCCGTTTCAAGGTCTGATGTTAATCGGCGCAGAGGCTTTTGACCTGCATGGGCTGCGTGCAATTGTGAGAGAAAGTGGATATTACATTTTTAGGCCGATGTTTCTGTTGACACATGCGCGTCCCTTGGGTCTCTGCATGTGGCATGGAACACGGTTTTCTCTTATTGGGTTGAGTTGCTGGGTTAAGCCCTCCTTCTGGAAGGTCGGGGTGTTTGGGCTACTTTTGGGCTAAATTGTGTTGATTCCGTTGGGGTATATCCTGTGGTATGGGCGCTGCTACTTCTAACACAGCATCCTGGAGGTAGTCGGGGGGTCATGTGCAGCCCCCGTACGGACCTGCAGGGGAATGCCAGGAATTGTGTTTGTTTTCTGTGTTTTTCGACGAGTCGGGGTCCCATTGGGACTTTGTATGCTCTGCCTGTTAGGCTATGCTAGTGAGCTTGATGGATTTTCCCCTATGGACTGGGTTCATGTTGTCACTTATTTCTGAAGTTTTGAGAATATCCCTTCCCAAAACATGTGAGAAACATGGCTCCCTTCACTGGAGCATTTGCTTCATTTTGGACCTATAGGAGGGCCTCTATTTGGTGGAAACCCCGGGGTTGGTGAGACTTACATAGCTCGCCAAAGGCTGGACTTTGGACTGTTGGACCTGGGTGCTGGTTTTTGCACCAGTTGGGGGCCGCCCTGCCAACTCTTCTTGTGTAATCTGTCAACCCAGCCCTGGGGGATCAACAGCAGAGGGGGCCAGGGCCCTGCAGGCACCTGGATGATAAACTCCAGTGAGAATTCCAGGTCGACTTAGTAGGGCGGCTCGAAAGGCTGGCTGTGAATACAAGTAAGGAAATGCTACTGGAAGCGATATGAAGGGGATATGTCATTACAGGGGAAGGTTTTGGAACTTACGGCGTGTTTGTACCCTGTGACTGTGCTAGACCTTTGCCACATCAGACAGTCACCACTTCTTGCTGTGGCTGTGGGCCCATCCCTGCTGGACTGAGCTCCCTGTCTGTTGCGGCAGTTGCCCTTTGCTTGACCAACCACCCCTCTTGTTGTGGGGTGGCTGCAGCCTGATTTCCTTGAACCTGATTGCGTTGTTCTGGGCTTTGTTTTGGGGACGGATGCTCTGTGAGGGCTCTCCCGGTACTATTCCATTCTGATCGTCAGCCATGTGGGCCACTCTGTGACAATAGTGGAACTTTATGAGGCCACTTTGGATCCAGCCTCCCTGACCTCAGCTGCTAGGACTGGGTGGATAGCCTCTAGGGTTAACTGGCAGATCTCCCCTTGAGACTGGTGCCATTTGGACATTCGCGGCCAACGCAGCCCCCTCAAGGGTGGTCTTTTTCAACTTCTGTTTGACCAGTTTGGTGGTGTGTCTCTGGTCCTGCTCCTGCTTTTCCCTGTCCTTATTCTATCTTTTCTGGGAACAGTGTAATAAGTAGGCCTGTAATTCCCGCCAACGTTTGGTTTCTAGCCTTACTATGCCATCTAGTCCAGTCTGGATCTCAGTGGGCAGTCCCTTTTTGAGGATTTTGTAGAAGAATGTAACCTGGGGACCTGTGTCGGTCCAGGGCTGTCCTGTTTCTTGCCCCATCATTCTCTTATTCTATCTAGGAATTCAGTCATGGTCTCCCCAGGTTTCATGCTCCCTTCCATCAGTCCTCCTACGTCTGGGCAGTCAGGGAATATCTCTCTCAGGGCCATCCAGATTGGGTGTCTGAATGAGTTAAATTCGGCACTGTCATGCTCGGTGTTGATAATATTGTCTGTGGGGATGCGGGCTCGGGAGAATACCATGTTGGTCTGCTCTTGGATGAGGCTGCTGAACAGATTTCTGATGTCACCGATAGCTAAGTTTATACCTGTGGTGTTCTTCTCACAGCAAAAGATCTATTTCCCTACCCTGTCGATCAATGGAGGTAGTTTGTTCCTGAGCCCGTCTCTGTCCATCTGTGCCCAAGGCACATAGATGGTCCCTGCTGCACCTATCTGCAGTAGTGGACACATTCTGGCATGGGTAGCTCTGTCAGTTTCTCCCAACATAGTGCTTCCATTATCTCAGGCATTCCACCATGTAGGGGAAGTTGCATCTCTGATCCCCTCTTCCACGCCAAATGCAGTCCTTTGCAACAGCCAAGTCCTCTGGTTCAAAGGATCCCTCCTCCAGCCAGGGATGATCATACTAGCCCTTCCTTTCGGTCCAGTTGGCCATTAGATGGCAAAAAGGCTGCTCAAAGGCCTCACCCTCTTCTTTGGATACTATCTCTCTAAGGGTTGGACTGCTTGACTGGTGCATTCGGGAGGAGCACCAGAAGTCCTTATCGTCACTCTACTTGTGCCTGAGCAAAGGTGCCATGATGCTTCTTCTGTGTCCCAATTGTGTTCCAGTCATGCTATCCTACCACTTATTTCCTGGTCCGCCCCTCTCCTGCGCCGATGGCCAGATGATGTGTGTGCTTCTGTTAGGGGTCTTCCTTCTGACTCTTCCCTGAGCCCATCCCTATGTGGGGCCCGAGGCCTAGCCCTGGTTCCCTCCGGGGAAGGGGAGAGTCTTTCTATCCTTAACTCACATCTCTCCTCTGCTTCCCACCTGAGCCGTCTCCTTGCTCAGTGTTGTGGCCTCAAACTCACTCACTGATGCTTCCTCCACACTATATGCATACCTTGGAGGAGCATAGCTCTTTGCTCCCCCTTTGGAGTCTTCCCCTCCAATGGTGGAATCACCTTCCAGGAGTGCCATAAACTTCCCTCTGATCTTAGGGTGCACTGTGTGGCAGTCAGGAGCATCTGCTCCCTGTTTGGCTCGGACCTGATGGGCCTGATGGCTGACTGCATCTGGACTGGTTGGCCCTGTGATCTCCCCTCTGTCTAGTGGCTTTCTGCCCCATGGGAGGTCCACCAGCCCCCCTCAAATGATGTATTGATGTAACCCAGCGCAGAGGAGGCTGGAATGGCCGTCATCAACGAGAGCACATCCCTTCCGGTGTGTGGTGGGTGAGGTGCAGACGCCTTGCTTACAGACTCGGAGATAGTTATGTAGGACAAGCCACCACGAACATGGTTCTAGTAGTGACTCTCGTTTAGCCTTTTTCTGTCCTGCACACCTGGTCTGAATGTGAGTCTTTGTGTGTTCTATGATTTTTGTATCGAAAGTTCCCCACTCAGGCCAGGGAAATGGTTGTGCTTTGGTATGAGCGTGCCACTCACGACAGTGTTTCTTTCGTCTCCTAGCCTGGGTGGGGCACCTCACTTGCATGTAGTTTTGTAGAGTCCATGATGGATTGGGGAACTTGTTTAAGGATTTTACAAGTTTTTTGATTGTCTCTAGATGTTTTATATAATGACATATACCGCTCTGATTGAGAGGAACTGTGTCCACGGAAGGGGGGGGCGGGGGGGTGGGTACCAAAAGCAATCTATTGGTTACAAGCTCATAAAAATTGATGCGTCAAGAAAGAGAAAATCTAACAATAGACAAATGCAATGAAATAGTAACAACCTGTAACAAAGTGCAACTGTAAGTTCATAACAGTACGAGTTGATTTGTAAAAGTAAGCTAGCAAAAGTGAAATTCTGATTTGGGGAAAAATTGTTATTATTTCATAAAGCATAAACTCTCTAGTATGACATATTCATTTAAACATGAAACACAATTGCAACATTTTACCAGCACCACAACATCAATAAATGCCTAAATGCAAAAATCTAAAAGAGAAAAGGTGACAGAAAAAATGCTTATTTTGTCCAAAAACCTTAGCCTCCTCCTAGCACCTGCAGCCCAAGGAGAGGAGATGCTCTGTGTAATATGCAGAGCTAAGTGAGCCCGATAGTCTGCCAGTATTGGCTCTGCGGATAAAAATAGCAATGATTTGTGTGGAGGAAAAGTATTAACCTGACAATTATCGGCCCTCTGTGGACAGACACAAGCTACACCTTATTTGCCAAGGTCCAAATATTTCCCTAACATCCAAATTATACCCTATATCACACCCAGGGGTTGACTGACGCCCAGCAGTCCAAGCAAAATATCAACCTCCTCGCTTCTTTTAGACACTGCCAGTGTTCAGAAACCGGCAGCCCCCCCAAAAAATACACTTTGACTAAAAAATAAAATCAAGGTGGTGACCCTATATAACACACCAAGGGCCGGGGTGTACCGGTTGTATAACACTCAACGGTTCAGGCGAAATAAATAAGTGACCCTCACCTTCTCTAGCGTGCTGACTAGGGAAAAGTGATCTACGCGCTTGTCCTAGTTTGCCACATGCTGGGACTAAGGGTCAGTTGTAGTCTCTTACCCTGTGACAGCAGCCTCCGGCAGACCTTCGCCCCGCGGATTCAGAATAGCTTCTAATCAATTATGGGGTCTGCTCACTGATCTTGTAGCGCAGATGTGTATCTGTTCGGGCAGGAGTCCTTATCCTTCAGCAGCAGTCAGGCTTGATAAACCAATCTGTCCTGGCTGGCTCACCAAAATGTTGCTTGGATATGAATATACCTTAAAGAAATTAAAAGGGGCATTTGGCAAAGCAGGAACATGTTGATTTAATTAAACGCAGCGTCCTGGAGAGTATTGACAGATGTGCGTCTGAAGAAAGTCTCTCACTGTACAGAGTTTCGGCTGACAATATATACATCTCATGAAGTACAATAAACCAATGCTTTTTCGGAAAAGCATCTTAGTCATAAATAACAAGTACAGTCATTGGATAAGGGGAAACTGGTGGCTCTCAACCATGGGGAGAGGGAGTGTGGGTCAGTGTGTATGTTTCCAGATGTCTGGTGTAGGGAGCGCGTTATCGCTACATGTGGTGTGTATGCTGTGTCCTGGTTGGCTGAGTGTTCCTAACTACATGTGGCATCTAGCTTTGTGGTGTTAGGGGGAACGCACGTCTCTGGCCAAATGTTTTATTTTATAGGGGCCAATTTCCTTGGAACTGTTTGTGGTGCAACTGTCTATCTGTGTACTTTCTACAGGGTTCTCCCTGAGTTCCCGTTTGTCTTTGGGCTAAGTGAGACCCCACCTGTGACCTGTCACTCGATAGGCGTGGGTTAAGGGGCGCAGGGACTGCCCAACCACGTATCTCTGACTCAGGGTTGATGGGGAGGTCACCTTTGGTGAACAGCAATAATAAGAGTTTGTCAGACCTTCTACAAATAATGTGGCAGTCATTGATATAATTTTTACCGGCATCCTTAATATAGTGGGTACAGTTTTCATAGAGTACATCGATATTGTCTTTACTGATAATGACATTGTTATGTGTGCCTACATTATGCCATACATTAACATTGTTTCTAGTGGTATCAACATTGTTGAAACCTGCTTCCTAGGGACAACAGCACCGATAATATTGGGAGGAGATTTTAATTTAGTTTTAAATAAGGACCTAGACCGTACATCACGTGTAAAATATATTAGCCCCCCTAAAACATATGTCAGCTTGAGGAATATGATAAGAGAATTTAATTTGGTGGATATTTGGCGCAGTAGGATGGGGAAGTTAAAGACTTTACTTTTTATAGTTAGAAGTATAGACATCACTCTCGTATAGACTATTTCCTCTTAGACTAGGAGTTATATACAGATGTAGAGGCAGTAAACCATATCCCCGCAATTCTATCGGATCACTCTGCAGTGGCTATGACCCTGAGGTTTCATCAGAAGGAGGGACAGAGGAGGTGGACACTGGACAGGACTGTCTTATTGAATGAGGATGTAGCACGTGATTTGGGGGAAAACACAGCTGAGTATTTTCAGTTTAATATTGGCTCAACAAAAGACCAAATAGTTTGGGACGCTTTCAAACCTACTTAATGGGGGGTATTAAGATCTATAGTGGGGGGGAAAAGGAGGGCTGTGACATAGGAAAAAGAGAGAAAAATCAGAGAGATTAAGGAAAAAGAAGGGGAGCTTCAGATGGCTTCAATGGAAGGCCCAAGTAGTGTGCAAGTACTTGCTAAAGAACTGGGGAGGTTGTGGGCTGAGTTCCAGGCACAGCTAGATAAAAAATTACTCGATAGATGGAGAGCGAGTAAGCTTCAACACTTTGCCTATGGAGAGGAGTGCGGTTCGCTGCTGGCCTGGAAGGCGAAAGCAGATAGGACCGGAAATACAATAAGAAACCTAATCAGTAGAGGGTCAGGAGAAGTGCTTATGCTAATACAGATATATGCGAAGAAGCCCGAAGCTTCATGAGTGATCTTTATAGAGAGGAAATTTCACCAGGTCAAGAGGGTATAGAGGATTGGTTAAAAATGATGACACTCCCACAATTAACAATGGAACAGAAGAAAGTTTTGGAAGCGAAAATTACAGGAGAAGAAGTTAAGACGCAGTGTAGAAAAATGACAAGGGAAAAGGCGGCTGGACCGGATGGTCTGCCAGTTGAGGTATACATGTGCATTATAGATAAAGTGGCGCCAGTTTTAAGAATTCTATTCAATAGATTGTATATGGAGGGTGAAATTCCACCTAGTTCCTGGTCAGAGGCCACGGTTACGTTAGTTTTAAAAACGAATAAGGACCCGCAGAAGATAGAATCATATAGACCCATATATATCTCTACTGAATATAGATTATAGGATTTTTTCAGGTATCATAGCTTCACGAGTTGCCAAGGTCATAAAAGGGGATATTCACTCTGACCAAAGAGGTTTTATACCAGGGAGGCAGCTTAATGAGCTTACATTTCAGATGATGGGGATTATAGATATGGCGGACGCCTTACCTTTGGCCGTAGCTTTCACCAGCCGTGAGGGGAACGGCCCAGCAGCGGTCTCAGCAGCGGATTTGCCACTTTGCCACTCTTTGACGCCATTCACGCTATACGCCTGCCTACAACTCCCAGCACCCTTGGCGCCCCCGCACGCCAGTGACGCTACGCGGTTGCGCCGGGCCAGGATGAAGGCCACCAGGTGCCCCCGCAGCGCGTGACGCCTTACCTTTGGCCGTAGCTTTCACCAGCCGTGAGGGGAACGGCCCAGCAGCGGTCTCAGCAGCAGATTTGCCACTTTGCCACTCTTTGACGCCATCCACGCTATACGCCTGCCTACAACTCCCAGCACCCTTGGCGCCCGCGCACGCCAGTGACGCTACGCAGCTGCGCCGGGCCAGGATAAAGGCCACCAGGTGCCCCCGCAGCGCGGGACGCGCGCGGGCTGGGCCACCCCCCTAACATCGGTACATGTGTCCCAGCGCATAAGGTAGAACTATGCTACGCCTTGCTTGCGGTTACGGACGCTGAGACCAGAAGCAGGACATTAAGGGACTTCATTTACCAGACGCCCCAACGGTCGCCGCTGTGACGCAGCTGAGAAAGCGCCCGTAGGCGCATAAAGTATCCAGCAGCCTTCCGCAGCGGGCCCGTTAAAGCCCGTTAAAGACCGGGTAAGACTGGACTGGGCCCTTTCCCCAAATTTTGCCCCGGAAGCACCCGTTCTGCAATTGTTGCAATTGTTGCTTCTTATACTAATATTCCTAAATTGGTGAACTGTTATCCCTGCTTTGGTTGTATTTGTGCTTGTCCACATCAGTGAAGTTGCGCAATGATGACGAGGGGCACCAGAAGCAAGTCAGCACATGGCCCATTACATGTATCAGGCCCAATTGACCAATATATTACCAGGGCGAACGAGGCAATTAATCAAGGCATGTCACTTTTGGAACGTAGGGTGTCCCAAGATCTGGCCCTGGCAAAGCGATCTTCTATAGGCATTCTAGCACTATCTAAGTCACCCTTAAACCCAAGGGAGTCTAGGCCTTAATTACATTCCAGGCCGAGACGCATGGAGTGCCAAATATTGTCGATCTTTCGGCATCTTTGGCCTCCTCGGACATGCAATCTAGCGAGGCCCATGAGAGGACGCCTCTTCTCTTTAGGAGCCCAAGGCAGGAGTTCCCCGTTATCGATGAAATAAGGGGGAAGAGGGAGGGTGCCATTCCCAAAACTAAGAAGGCTAGGGAGGCGAAAAAATGCAAACGCAAACTCAATAAAAAAGCCCCCACTAGTCGGCCACAAAGCAAAAGTACACTCACACAGAGTGTGGTCATGGATACTCCTGCCCCTTCCACGAACCCAATCTTTCCTAGGGACTCTGCTAGTTTGGGGGAGGGATGCAAGACTTGTGAGGCTAACAACCTACTTTTGTGTAGAATAGGTGAACTTATTAAAGCCTATATCCAACCTATAGAACTATCACTTCTAAATATCGAAAAGCTGTTAGCATCTAGGAATACATCTCCCTCGATTTGTTTTCCCGAGGCAAGGATGGGTGCGGGGTTGATTATATCTGGGGAGCCGAAAACAACAACTAATATAGCAATAAGGACGGAGCAAACACTATCCAAAGATTGGAATAAAAAACCTAAGCCATCCTCAGATGATCGCAAGAAGGCTGTGGAGCCTGCTAAATCCCAACCCCCTGTTGTAAATTTGAATTGCACACCACCTAAATCCCCAGGGACAGCGAATAACAACGATAATATTGGGGTTGTGAACGGCCAGCGTATACATCTACCAGCTGAAGCTGACCCATACGTTGTGATCATGACAGGTGTTCCAGGCTTAAGGCCTAACACAGAGGAGCCTTTGTGGTCCCTAAAAAATAAGGTGCAGCACTGGCTCACTTCTAATAGACCGCTCCCACCCTTTTGTGCCAGTAAGATACTAATGGTACGTAGGGTGTCTTGGTTAGGTAGTGAAAAGAAACGGATCCGGGGGGACTGTGTCATAGTTAATTTTGACAATCCACACACGGCGGACTACATTTGCCGTCGTGGTACATGGGTCAAGCATGATGGAATAGAGACGAGAAGGCTCTCCTTCTTCTACTCCTCGCCAAATTGTTGTCCTACTCCAGAAAGGAGTGGGCCACAAGGCGGCAATTGGGATGGAAGAAGGGTGCGGGATGGCTGGCAGGGCCACGAGAATAGAGGTACAGCTTTCACTGCAGGTTGGAGAGACATACCTCTGGCTAATAGATTTAGTTGTCTAGATGCAGTGGACTGACCATTATCATGCACAGGGCATGTCCTGGAGGGCGCCGATCATATTATTATTTCCAACTCGCCTCAATCCCCGGATAGTCCTTTGTCTAAAACTGGTATAGTCACTATGCCTATTCCTTCCACCCAGAAGTCAGCTGTTCATGGAATCCCGTAGGCCTCAATTCCATGCCTATGTCCTATTCCTACATCAGTTGTATCCATACCTCTTATTGAATGCACTAGTTCCCCAAAAATTGATGGTTATATTTCTTTGGACACTGTAAAGATCTTAAATTGGAATCTAGCGGGCATTCAAAGGAAATTGTGCTCACCCGAGTGGAATGCTCTAGTGGAGGCTCACATGATCTGCCTATTCCAGGAGACCTGGTCTCTAGAACCGTTCCATCGGGTTGGATATGTTACGTATTTTGTTCCAGCAGGACTCCCCAGAAATGGCAAGGGTCGGCCCTTGGGAGGCTTGCTTATTTGGGTAAATATTGCTCTGAATTGCCGAATAGATAAAAAAAAATCAATTCCCCTGACAGCTTAGGAATTTCTTTAAGAGGTCCCCATACGGGTCCTACCCTCGACTTGTACAATGTTTATGCTAGAGGCACTAAACAAGGCTCAATGTCACCAATAGTGTCTACCCTCGAATCGGAACTTAGAAATAATCCAGCTGTAGCCCAAGTCTTGGTTGCGGGAGACTTTAATTGTACCTATGAGCCTCTCACAACAGATGATACTCTTGACCCGGGTGAGGATGATGTTAGATGGGGTATCCCAATCCTAACCATCCCCCCGATTAAAAAATGGTCACGATCAGCGATTCAGCTGAATGCTCTAACGTTAGAGTTTGGCTTACGAGCTGCCAACGGCCGCACAAGTTCAGACCCTATGGGTGCGGTTACATTTAATAGAGACAACCATACCTCAAGGATCGATTATATTATACTTGATTTTTTTCTTTGGGGCTTGGTTCAGGATATGATAGTTTTGCCAACTATCGAAAGCGATCATAACTCGCTTTCCTTGTCCCTCAAGAATCCCTGGCCGAATAAAATGATTAAACCATCTTCTAGGTCAAGCAACGCTATCTCTGTCTCCTCTTGCGGGAGACGGTTGAAGTGGAAATTGGTTGCAGGGGATGAAACTAAGCTCAATACCATCAATACAATCCTTATTGCCTCCCAAATAGAGCTGGACAATATTGACTTAGGCCTTCCTCCTATAGGAAAGACCACATCCATCTTTGAGGGAACTCTTGAGACTATTGGGAATGTTTTCCTGAAAAAGAAGCGAGTGGGTAAAAATATGGTAGCTCGGAATCTTAGGACCAAGCAGGAGTGGTTCACATCTGCTTGTAGACATGCTAAAACTCTTCTGATTAGGGCCATTAAAAGTAAAATCCAAGTAAAGATTCAGGGAGCTAGGAAAAATTACAAGGAAACCCTGGCAAATGCTAGAAAGGAGTGGGACTTAGAGTATTGGTGTACCTTAAAAGAGGCAAGCTATGGGAGGGATCCTAGGCGCTTCTGGGATACAATCAGAACCAGAAGTAGACCGGATAGTGACATCATAACATGCAATATCACTAGTCAGGCGTGGGCTACTCACTTTTCTAAATTATATTCTAACCAAGCTAGTGATATTGATACAGCTCCCTTTAATGAAGAACACACCTGGGTGTCGGATTGTACTAATCTTGTTGTCCCACTCACGAGAGCTGATCATGCCGCTGGCACCTCACGGCTTATTATGCCTCCTATTGTTTGGGAGCCAGAGTTGGCAGATCCCGCTTTTTCTATTTAAGAAGTTGAATATGCAATTAGCACCATTAGGCCTCAAAAAGCCGCTGGTCCTGATGGCATTCCCGGGGATTTGTTGCGTTCAGATATCTTGAAATGGGGTAAGCTAATCCATACCTTGCTAAATGCTATTAGTAAGGGTGCACCCATTCCCGCATCTTGGAAGGGGGTGGAGGTTGTGCCTGTTTTCAAGAAGGGGGCTAGGGACGACCCATCCAATTATAGACCCATAAGCCTGCTGGATATAACCCAAAAGGTGGTTGGCAAGGTGTTGCTGCTTAGATTACTCCAATTGATCGGCGAAAACAACATCCTTTCCGACCTCCAGGCAGGCTTTCGAGTAGGTACTGGCACAATCGAACAAGCCTTTAGGTTGTTGCTAATATACTGGAAGGTGGTGGTCCTGGCCAAGGCCAGTCTTTAGCTCGCATTTATCGACCTAAGGACTGCCTTTGACCTAGTACCCAGAGCGACCCTTTGGAGAGTCCTCACTGATATGGGGGTACCCCATTATATACTATCGCTAATTATAAGGATGCATGAAAACACCTTTGCTCAGATTAGATGGGGCAGGGAGGGAGAAAAAACTGATAGAATTCCGGTAGAGAGAGGGGTCCGCCAGGGCTGTGTGCTGGCTCCCACCCTCTTTTCTCTCTATGTTAACGGTGTGGTCGAGCATCTGTTGAAAGATCCTTCAGACGAACCATCCCTGGCGGGGGAACGTATCCCCACCCTCCTCTTCGCGGATGATACACTTTTACTCTCCAAATCCCCAATGGGCCTCCAAAAATTGCTAAACAACTTTCAGTCTTTTTGCGTAGAACGGGGCCTAGTAATTAATGCTGATAAAACGAAATACCTTGTGATGAACCCACCTAAGAAACCTGTGCGTCCCCCGAGGTTGAATGCCGTACCCTTGGAGAGGGTGGATGTGTTTGATTATCTTGGGATTCGCTTATCACATAACATGCTCTGGGCCCCACATTTATGCAAAATGCTGTTAGCCCATAAAAGGGTTACAGGGGCTCTCCCGAAGGAGCAGCGCTCTTGCGCAATTAGACCTATAGCCCCTGTTATGGAAATTTATACAGCAAGGGGAGTCAGCTCCGCTCTCTATGGGGCCGAGCTGTGGGGCTCATGCAACTCTAGTGAGTTGTCAAGATCAGAGAGAAAGTTCTGCAGGGCTATCATGTCACTCCCTCAGGGTACCCCCACAACCCCATTGATGCTTGATTTAGGTTGCCGGCCTATTGATTAGTTGGCAAAATTTCGCCCCCTACTGCTATGGGCTCGGTTGTGGCGAGTCCCGGAATTAGCTAAATATGCTAAAGGCCTCTCTGAAGTAACCTAATGAGGAAGGCGGAGAGCTTCGGTTTAATCTCGGGTTTTAATATCAATGTGGAAAAAACTGAATTAATGGAGTGGAATCAGAGGCTGAAGAGTCAAGGGGACAAAAATCAAATGCGTTATCTGGGGGTATTGATTACTCAGAAGTTGGAGGATATCCCGAGAGTGAACTGGAAGAAAGTCAGTCAGGAAATAACGAGCCTACTGTTAAGATGGGCTAACCTACCATTAAACATCTATGGCCGGGTAAACCTCATAAAAATGATTATCCTCCCCAAAATCACTTTTCTTTTTAATTCCTTCCCTTTAACTTTCCGAAAGGAGGATATAGCTAAGCTACAGGGGAAAATAGGCAGTTTCATCTGGGCATCAAAGGGTCCAAGAATAGCTTGGAAAAAGCTGAGAAGGAGGTTAGAGGCTGGAGCATTGGCTTTACCGGACTTACTGGCTTATTGCTACGCTTTTCATTTAAAAAATATCCGGATGTTGGCAAATAAGGCCGATAGGTCATCAATAGGCTTATTGTTTGAAGCTATGCTAGGGGATGTCTGCCAAGGCCAGCACCATTTTCTGTTTAAATATTGAGATCCGAAGTTTTAAAAAAAAGTGAGGCTGAAGATCTTAAGGTCTGCTTTAAAAACCTGGTTCTCCATAAGGAAAAGGCTAAAAATTCCATACTATTCATCGTGGGCACGGATTTGGGAATCCCCGGGTACCCCTGAATGTTTGAGGGACCACTTAAGTCAGCCCTTAAAAGCAGGAGGCATATATTACTGGGCAGACCTTGGGAAGGACTCTAGTCTAGCGAGTTGGGAAGTACTTAGTAACCTCACCATGGGAAGATTGACTAGGTTTAAGTACTATCAGTTATGCTCCTGGTGGGCGACACAAGACTGGACACAGGAGGTGGAGGATTCAAAGCTAGACCAGGTGATGAGAACGGACAAGTGGAAAAAGGAAATATCTTTTTAGCACTGGGCCTTTCTGGAAACAGATGATCACATAGAAACCGAAATCACAAACTTATGGGGTAGTGAGTTTAGTGATGAAGACATAAAGTAACTGTGGTTTGACTCTTTTGGTATGTTACGAACAGTGGTAAAACCTGCATCGCTCAAGCAAAATCATCTGTTTACTGTTTATAGAGTATATTGGTTCCATTGAAATTGACAAAGGTTACAGGTAACACCTATAATTGCCCAAGATGTATGCGTGCAGCGGCAGATGACTTACACTTGTTTATGGAGTGCCCGAAGATCAAATCTCATTGGACTGTGGTTTGTAACTTCTTAAGAGAAACACTTGGTAAACAGATCAAGGTAAGCCCTTTGTTGATATTCTTTGGACTTCCTCAAGCAGGATATCGGATCAATGCCCCCAGCTTTAAGTTTATATTTTATGTGATAGTGCTGGGGAGACGCGAGAGCTGTAGGCTATGGAAATCTGAAAGCCCTCCATCTTTTACTGAGTGTTTAAAGAATGTCATCTATACAAGTGAATCGGATATGGCTTGTGACCCAAGAAGTAGAGATAAGATCTGGACTCTACTGGTAAACTGGAGGGAGAAGACAGGTGGGTCCAATGATTAAGCCAAATATGCTGTTGGTCCTGGCCTCTCCAGCAAATCTGCTATGGCTCCGGTATGAACAGGAGATGGATGTGGAAACAGTATTGGTCTTGTGGGGTGTCTCGCTTCTTTTTTTCCTCTCATTCGAGGGTCTCCACAGTTGGACGTAGAGAGATAAGAGGAGCCCCAACAAGAGAGTTGGCAAAATGAGGACAGAAAATAAATTTAAAAACAAAAACAAAAAAACATTGTTATGTGGGCATAGTTTACTGCATATATTGACATTGCATTTATTGATAATGACATTGTTATGCGGGCATAGTTTATGGCATGCGTTGACATTGCATTTATTGGCGTTGCAGTTGTCGGGCCTGCATATATCCAGGTATACATTAACATGGTATTCACCCATACTAACAGCTTTATCAATTATTTATTGTCTAATACATGCTTTGTGTGTTTACATTAAATACTCCCTCTTTCATAGAAACTAGTAATTGATGACAATCATCTTATTGCTGCTATTGTGCATGCATTGAGTTATTAGCTTGTGTAGGCCTAGCAACTACCTCCCTCTGAAGACTCATTTCTACAGGGTCACCCCAAATATTTTGCCTTTTGCTGGATTCCATGTTTTTGCTGAATGTATAACTCTGTGCATTTTACCCCTACTAAGCAAGTGATAAAAAGCCTGTGCTCCCCCTGTCAGCATAGTGAAATTGGCATACCCCTAATTGGCATTTCTGACTTACCTTAAGTCCCTAATATATGGTACAAAGGGTACCCAAGGCCTATAAGTTAAATGTCACTAGTGGACTGCACCACTTATTGCGCCATCCACTACAGAGACATTGGAAACGTAACTCCAGGCCAACCATTTGTAGTCTGGCTGTAGCAATTTTAAACTACAAATTCAACCTGTGAAATTAACTGCTTTTGACTTGTCAAAACTTTCCTTTTACAAATTTATAGGTGGCCCCAATGTAGGCCGTATAGCCAATAAGGTAGGATGCATGATATTTAAAATTGGGAAATTTAGGACTTTCATGTTAAGCATTTCCTTACAGCAAAAAAGCTATTTTCAGTTATAGCAAGTTCTGGCCACGCCGTAGGAAAACACTGGATTACATTATTACATTTAATGGTGTCCTCAGGTCAGCTGTTGCCCTAAAAATACCATGGGTCAGGTACATCCAACAATCCTTTATCCAACTAGTCTGTGCGAATCAATGGACGACTCCAGCAGAACTCAGAGGGGTCATTAAGGCAGCCATTAGGACCTCGTACTGGCAGTATAAGACATTTACTTAAATTGGGCAAGTGGGAACAGGTTCCCAAGCTTCTGCATTTCTTGATTTAAAGTAGATTTTAAACAGGAACCCTTCTTTAATGAGGTTTAGCCCCTATTAGCTAAGTCATTATACTTGAAATGTTGTTATGGGACACGTCCTTTGTGTTCTCTTACTTCTAAATAGCGGCAAGCTTCAAGGTATCTGGAAGGAACTTGTCCTCTTTGTACTGGATCCAATGAAACCATCTAATATGTTATGCTCGTTTGCCCAGCTTACACGGGATGTCGGGGAAAATGTATACTTCCACTTTGCTGGCTCCTGGGCATACGAGATTATAGAACAGCAATTAGGATTCAAAGTGTTTGAGGTATCGCAGTTTCTACTATGTATGTGGAGATTAAGGTCCAAACATCTGCAGTCCAGCGATCCTGGTTTTATTGTAGTTTGACTTGCACATATTCTGTATTTAATTGTTGCTCATGTTGAGATGATCTTTTTAGCCTACTTATCCAAGTTTTGTATCGATTGAATTAATCATGTGTTCCTATGCATTTTATGGCCTTGAGTCGAATAAAGGAAAGACCAGATGTATTGCAGCTGCATTAACGGTGTGTAAATTAGCAGGCAAGTAATTGTAGTTAGATATCTATACCAGCTTCATTCAAGAATCAAGTTATCCCTTTCTGTATTTTCTTATGGTCCATTACATATGGGTTACTACAGATTTGACTGTAACGGTTGGAAATACTGGGAGTTGCATTAAGCACACAATACAAGTTAATTTACTAAATGAGACTGTTCATGCTGCTAGTGTTAGCTGCTCTTTTAAATTCTGTATATCTATTATTGAGATATGCTTGCTACAATCGTATTATGACAGCAGCAGTTGCTTTTTGGACATTTGCACACGGTTTAATGGCAAGTTTTATTTGCACAGTACTGTTATTTATGATGACTTATTGAGATTTTAACATTTGGAAGTTCTTAATTGCGACTTTAATGAAATTGTTTGTAATGAATTGTATGTTTTTCTTTATGGTTTTTAACTGAATAAATATATTTTGGTATACATTTAATAATGCGCATTTTGAAACAATTTAGGAAACAGAAAAATAATTAACCAACAATTTCAATAGGTATTGAAAATTCAATCCAATGGTGACGTCGATATTTTGATAAATATTAAGGAAAAGGTATATTCAGAAAGTTACCTTTTGCCTGCCTAAAGGCTTTGGAGGCCCATTTGCATTTATTCTCCCACTTCTGCCAGCCAGTAATTAGCATTCGACTAGGTGTGAAATGCGTCCCTGAAGCATACAATAGGCTGGCCTTAATGGGCAGAAATTACCCCTTTGAACCAGACAGAATATGCAGGATGGGTCTGTGAGCATACTTTTCGACATTACAGTATCAGAACTTGTTTGAATGTCAAATCCTGCTTGACAGGTCTGCAGTAGTTTTACTTCTAACATTTGGGGTGAACTTCAAAGAGGCCTCCCCTGTTATAGGCAAATATTACCTGACAACTGGGCGGGGCTCTTCCTTTGTCCTTCCAGCTAGACAGGTTCCCATCATAGTTTTTACAGTGTCACATTCCGGTGGAGTGTCAAATCCTGCATGACAGGTCTGCTGGGTTTTACATATAACCATTATCGGGTTCTTCAAGAGGAGACAACAGGATGCTCTTAAGTGTACCCCAGTGTACCTCCACTTTTGTAGCACTTGAAGAGTTGGATATGGCCTATCTTTCTGATTTGTTGGCCTTTAGCCTCCTTTCACTGTGGATACAAATTTGGCTTAGCCTTAAACAAACAGATCTTAAAGGACCGTATGGCCTTTGACCATGCTCATCAAATTCCTTGGCTCAACTATGTTAAGAAGTGTTTTATGAGCCTGGGAAGAGCAGACTTATGTTTTTAACCTGGAATCGATCTGTAGGAAGGATATGGGCTAGGTAAAGGATTCCTTTTTAAAACACTGGACCCTAGATCGGGGAGACCTGAGCTAAGGGAGCCTAGTGTACATTGGTATATCATTTTGAAAGCCATGCAAGCAACTGAAACTTACCTTTTAGGGCTATCAAGCTCCCACGATCATTATTTATTGACTAGTTTCAGTTTTGACCTTTTTTGTCTTCTTTCTCGCCCACCCAGAATGCAGATCTTCACGGAGGCCAGCATGCTGGCTAGCTATCTCGATTGTTGATTCGTGATAGCTGGGCACTGAGCTGAGCCATGGAGGAGAGCTGTCTGTGCTTTTGACTTCCCTATGAAATGTATTATTCGTCTGATTATCTTTGCAATGGAGAACCAATAGGCCGATAGTGCGGAGCAGTCACAAAGCAGATAAACAATGTCTCTTTCCAACAATCTGCATCTCCAGCATGTTACAGTCAAAAGTAAGGAGGATCAACAGAGTCAAACAGGCGACCAGACCCATCTGTGCAGCACCCTGAAGTAGCTGAGTTTGATTTGAGGCATGTCTCTCTGAGGTACTTATCATGGGTAGTTAAGAGATCCTCTTAGCTGTCCTCCGAGTAGGTGACCTGCAGCTTGTCTGACCACCATTCCCGCAGAGTGTGATAGAGGGGTTAGTACAGCCAATCTACCAATATATGGCACAGCCCAGACAATGTCCCATTACAAGTTCCCCGTTTCCATAGGCAGACCATCAATGGGAAAAGGGGGGATCTAGTAGGGGGTGATCCAAGAAAAGAACAAAGACTCTTGGTAGTCCCAAAAATGGCACATGTGCAGGCCATATTGTTTTTGAGCGTGTGCAAGATTTGGTTTCCCCATCCTTGACTACCAGGTGGTGTGTGAGACCAGTCCGTCACATTTTGTGAGATGCCTTCACCCACAATATAACCCAAACTCCATAGTGGTCACTATACTAGGAGCAGCTCTTATTGTGGTTAACAAGATTTGGTTTCCCCATCCTTGACTACGTCAGACAGTTAGTGAATACCTTTAGATGCAAATGACGGCCAGCTGAGTTGCCCCCAACCAACAAGATATTTCACCAGAAGGGGGCTTGTGCAAATGCATTGGGGTTCATCTTCAGTAGTTTATGACCTGTTCGCCATGCATGGACAGTGGTGCCCAAGGCAGGATGTAACTGAATCAGTTCAGTCTCATCTCCAGTGTGTATCATTTTAATGCCCTCATTACGAACAAAGAGGACTGATTTCAACTGAACCCAACTGAGCGTGTCTAATGTGGTGTGAATGGCATATTTAAGAGAAGATATTTGAGACGCCTATCAGTAACAATTGATATTAGGCAGCCACACCCCCCCCCCCTGTTCCTTGGTGGCATATAGCTTCCCCAGTTTCAGTCATGGTTTCCGCCTTCCCAACAACAATGTTTTCAGAGTTTTCTTAAGGACGTCCATTAGGCGGTCAGGAATGCGAAGAGAGAGCATGGAGAATACGTAGTTCAATCTTGGAATCATATTCTTTTAAAGTATCTGAGTATTCCCCCAGAGAAAGAGGATGAGTTGTGACAAACGGATCATGTACGCCTTAATGTTTGTATGTAATGGTTCAATGTTGCTTTCCCCTATGTGTCTGACACCCAGAGTGACTTCAATCCCAAGGTATCTCATAGAGAAGGAAGACCATTTAAAAGGCAGCCCTGCAATCACAGATGGTGGTATGCGATCTGTGAGGGGTAGTGCCTTGCTTTTATCCCAATTTATCTTATACACGGACAGGAAAGAAAAATGCAAGCTCAGATTGATGAGGGCTCTCAATGAGGTGGCTGGTCCTGTTAGATCGACTAGGATATCGTCCGCATATAACGAGAACTTGTGTTCTCCACCTGGGATGGGGTTGCCGTGTATGTTTGGGGAATTGCGAATCACTATTGCATAAGTTCCAGGGCCAGGATAACAAGAGGGGATAAGGTATAACCCTGTCTGGTGCCTTCGAAGATTTCGAAGGGTGCAGAAGCATGTCCGATGCAGGTGACTATGGCCTTTGGGTGGAAGTACAGCCTTCGGATCTGGCTCAGGAGTACCGGGGCTATGCCACTCTGTCGAAGGACTTGAAAACGATTGTTCCATTCAACCCTGTAAAAAGCTTTTTCGGCATCAATAGATACTGCTAGCTTTTCATCATGAACATGTCGAAGACTCCAAAGGATGTGCATCAGAGTGCAGAGGTGGAATGCCGACTTGAGGTGGGGGACAAACCCGACTTGGTCCTTGCTTATAGAGGACGGGACAAATCATTTAAGTCTGTTTGCGAGAGGTTTAGCCAGTACGTTCGTGTCGACATTCAACAAAGAAATTGGATGGTAGCTAGAACAGTTCAGCAGGTCTTTACCCAGTTAAAGAATGAGTGTATTCGAGGCTTTCTTGGCTTCGGTAAGGGTACTGTGACGTGGTGTGTCTTTAGTGTGCACCTTACTGAGCAGGTGGCTAAAACAGCCTTGTGCATTTAATAGTATTCAGATGGGTAGTCGTCCAGTCCTGGGATTTGGCTGAATGGTAGGCCATCAGTTGCCTTCAGGATTTCCTTCAGGGTAATGTCAGCCTCTACAGCCTGTCACTGGTCTGCCCTGAGGCATAGTAATTTCATCAGGGGTGAATGTGGTATCCGAGGTGTAAAGTGCACTGTGGTGTCCTGAAGGACTCTAACATGTCAACCGGGTGGGTGAGAGGTTGTCCATCAACCTGCCTGACGGCTGGTATGATGTGGGAGGATTCCTGCTGTCGCATTTGCAGTGCCAAAGACAGCGCTCATAATGGCTTTGTTTAAGGTCTAACAGTGAAGTTTTCACCTTGAAAGTATTCAGCGTGTTGTGTTCCTATAAGGCTTGAGGCAGAGTCTTTAGTGTGCACTGCAAATGCAGCCCTAAGGAGGTGAATTTCTCATTGGCAGATGGCGGCACCCCAGAGAGACAGGAGAGAACTTGGTCGTCATACATTGGCGGGTGCTCTACTTCAGATCCACTATCTTGCCAGGCATCAGGCTCCCCCCAATCCCCCCCAAGATGATGTTATTTTAATATCATTCCCTGACACATTCATAGCCCCGGATAGAGTCCAAACATGGTCTTCTTATCATAATCCATGCAGCCCAAAGATAATTTTATAGCGTTATCCAAATTAACAGGATATCAGTTCTATAGCAAAGTGCAAGTGGGTTGGTACAACTTACATAAGGGCACTACCCGCTAAAAAACACAGGGCTTTGGAGTTTGTGCTAAATAGGAAGCGCAATATTATATCATGACCCCAAAGTCACAGCGCTCACTGTGTGCTTGATTGCAACTGAAATTGTTTATACCCCCATATTTGTTAATGTCTTTTTAACATAAAGTGCCCATGCATTAGTAGAAAGCTTAGAGTGCTCAGAGTCTCCAGGTGCCACTCATCAACGGGTGGCACCTGGAGACGCTCACTACAAGATGATAGCGTGAGGAGGGGAGCGGTTATTGGCAGTGATTACCATCTCGTGACCGCTCTTGTAAAGCTGAAGCTCAGAAAAACAGAATGCAAAACTTGTAGGAAACTAGAAAGGGCATGGCAAACATTACTCTATAATGGCTAAATTGGAATTAAAACAGATTTTGTCTAATTATGAGAAACTGGTGGCTTCTGCTAAAGCATAATTTTATAGTAAACAACATTTAGCCGATGAAAATCCCTCTAAGGAAATCTTCAAATTGGAGAGATCACTACCCCCACCAAGTTCCATGTCATCTGTTATTAGCCGCTCGCAAGAGCTTGCAGACCAGCTCTCTAAATATTTGAGGATAAAATAGGTTCTCTGTCTCGCTAGGTTCCTCAGGAGTTGAATCTGTTTTTGGCATGGGGGTTGTCTCTACATGTTTGTCGCCTTCCTCTGTGATCATATGTGAGCTAGGGGACCTTGGTCATTAAAACATCCATTACAGCAACTATCAGGTCAGGCTCTTCTCTAGATTAAATAACTCCTAAGTTTTGGAACATGGCTACAATGACATTGGCACAGCGTTTGTTGGACGTTTATAATAACTTCTTACAAATGTCAAAATATCGACAGAGTGCCATTAATTGTCCCCATGTTGAAACAAGCATTGGCATAGCCAATAGGTCTCGCCTTTGGGGCCTTACAAGTGTTTAGGCAGAGCTATTGACTTTGCCAATGTCTTTAAGCTGCGCTGTAGAAAAGTGTGGCTGCTGTGCAGCTTGCTGAAAAGTTTTAATAAAAAAGCATCAGAAGCATTTTTGTTACCTTATATATGACCAAGAAGGCATTATGTACAACTGAACGACCATTTAAAAAAAAGTATTTTCAATACAAAATGACCTCAGTTTTCGTTTGTTCTTGCACTGCTGGCAACTTGTTTCTGCCTATTCCAATGGTTGTTTGTTAAAGCTTTTTTTTGAGGGGGCAGAAACAATCGGAGGGTGAAGGTTGGGAAATGGTACCTGTATTATAACACTAGCAGCGGCCAGACGCTAGGGGAGAATCAACAGATGCCAGATGTCGAGAGCAGGCTGAGGTGGTGCTGAGGGATGCTGAGGTGGTAGTGGTGGTGGTGGTGGTGACTGGTGCGGAGACAATGCTGAGGTGATGCTGAATGATACTCAAGTCTTGCTGAGTGATGATGATGTGGTGGTGGACTAGTGCAAAGGCGATGCTGAGTGATACTGATGTGGTGCTGAGTGATGCTGTGGTGACGCTGAGTGATGGTGTGGTGTGCTGAGTGATGCTGTGGTAGTGCTGAGTGATGACGTGGTGGTGCTGAGTGATATTGTTGTGGCACTGAGTGATGCTGTGGTGGCCCTGAGTGATGCTGTGGTGGTGCTGAGTGGTGCTGTGGTGGTGCTGAGTGATGCTGTGGTGGCCCTGAGTGATGCTGTGGTGGTGCTGAGTGAGGCTGTGGTGGTGCTGAGTGATGCTGTGGTGGTGCTGAGTGATGCTGAGTGATATTGTTGTGTTGCTGAGTGATGCTGTGGTGGCCCTGAGTGATGCTATGGTGGTGCTGAGTGATGCTGTGGTAGTGCTGAGTGATGCTGTGGTGGTGCTGAGTGATGCTGTGGTGGTGCTGAGTGATGCTGTGGTGGCCTTGAGTGATGCTGTGGTAGTGCTGAGTGAGGCTATGGTGGTGCTGAGTGATGTTGTGGTGGCGCTGAGTTCGTTACACTGTGCTTAAAAACTGTTGTGTAAGGGGAGCTGATTTCCGTGTGAAGCGCTATAATGCCCTTGCTTCAAGTTTGCGCTATAATTATGCGGGACAGGCAAGCGGGTGTGGCCTAATATAATGTAATCAGACAATATCAGGTGAAAGCACTACGTATTCACAGCTCAGGGAGTGCTTCTTATGACAAATCTCCTAATATCACACCTGTTGCAGCTAGGGCTGCGGATGTTAGAACTTGGTAACTAGGTTAGAATCTCGGCTCAGGCGCACCATCTTGTGATGCCGTGCAAATCTCTTTGTTACACTGTGCTTAAAAACTGTTGTGTAAGGGGAGCTGATTTCCTTGTGAAGCGCTATAATGCCCTTGGTTCAAGTTTGCGCTATAATTATGCGGGGCAGGCAAGCGGGTGTGGCCTAATGTAATGTAATCGGACAATATCAGGTGAAAGAACTACGTATTCACAGCTCAGGGAGTGCTTCTTCTTATGACAAATCTCCTAATATCACACCCGTTGCAGCTAGGGCTGCGGATGTTAGAACTGGGTAACTAGGTTAGAATCTCGGCTCCGGCGCAGCATCTTATGATTCCGTGCAAATCGCTTTGTTATACTGTGCTTAGAAACTGTTGTGTAAGGGAAGCTGATTTCCGTGTGAAGTGCTACAATGCCCTTGGTCGAAGTTTGCGCTATAATTATGTGGGACAGGCAAGCGGGTGTGGCCTAATGTAATGCAATCGGACAATATCAGGTGAAAGCACTACGTATTCACAGCTCAGGGAGTGCTTCTTCTTATGACAAATCTCCTAATATCACACCCGTTGCAGCTAGGGCTGCGGATGTTAGAACTGGGTAACTAGGTTAGAATCTCGGCTCAGGCACAGCATCTTGTGATTCCGTGCAAATCGCTTTGTTACACTGTGCTTAAAAACTGTTGTGTAAGGGAAGCTGATTTCCGTGTGAAGTGCTACAATGCCCTTGGTTGAAGTTTGCGCTATAATTATGTGGGACAGGCAAGCGGGTGTGGCCTAATGTAATTCAATCGGACAATATCAGGTGAAAGCACTACGTATTCACAGCTCATGGAGTGCTTCTTCTTATGACAAATCTCCTAATATCACACCCGTTGCGGCTAGGGCTGCGGATGTTAGAACTGGGTAACAAGGTTAGAATCTCGGCTCAGGCGCAGCATCTTGTGATTCCGTGCAAATCGCTTCATTACACTGTGCTTAAAAACTGTTGTGTAAGGGGAGCTGATTTCCGTGTGAAGTGCTATAATGCCCTTGGTTCAAGTTTGCTCTATAATTATGTGGGACAGGCAAGCGGGTGTGGCCTAATGTAATGTAATCGGACAATATCAGGCGAAAGCTGTACGTATTGACAGCTCAGGGAGTGCTTCTTCTTATGACAAATCTCCTAATATCACAACCGTTTCGGCTAGGGCTGTGGATGTTAGAACTGGGTAACTAGTTTAGAATCTCGGCTCAGGCGCAGCATCTTGTGATTCTGTGCAAATCGCTTCGTTACACTGTGCTTAAAAACTGTTGTGTAAGGGCAGCTGATTTCCGTGTGAAGCGCTAAAATGCCCTTGGTTCAAGTTTGCACTATAATTATGCGGGACAGGCAAGCGGGTGTGGCCTAATGTAATGTAATCGGACAACATCAGGTGAAAGCACTACGTATTCACAGCTCAGGGAGTGCTTCTTCTTATGACAAATCTCCTAATATCACACCCGTTGCGGCTAGGGCTGCGGATGTTAGAACTGGGTAACTAGGTTAGAATCTCGGCTCAGGCGCAGCATCTTTTGATTCCGTGCAAATCGCTTTGTTACATTGTGCTTAAAAACTGTTGTGTAAGGGGAGCTGATTTCCGTGTCGAGCGCTATAATGACCTTGGTTCAAGTTTGCGCTATAATTATGTGGGGCAGGCAAGCGGGTGTGGCCTAATATAATGTAATCGGACAATATCAGGTGAAAGCACTAAGCCCGGGAGTTGTGTGCGCGCGTGCTAAAAGGAAATGAACAAAAAAACACTCGATTGGTGCGCACGCGCGGCGGCAAAAGTGAAAGCAGCTGCAGCGTCCTGCGAGTGTAAGGGTGCCCGCGAGCGAGAAAGGAAAGCCAGATGGCGGCTGTGTGCATGCCCGCGCGCGTAACCGCAAGTTTAGGCCACAAGCAAAAGCTTGTGGTAGGATTTCTGAAGCTCACTCACTAAATGTCTCGCCAGATCAGTGCATGCGCTGGCTCAGTCGAGACCTAAAAATCGATGCAGATCAGACTGTTCTTTCTAACTTTCATCTGATTTCTCTTCTTCCATTTGCTGTTAAAATCTTGGAAAAGTGTGTCAATTTTGATCTGTGGCTTTCTGAAACAACAGCAGATTCTCGAGCATGTACAGTCAGCTTTTCGTCCGACCCACAGTATTGAAACCGCCTTATTGGAGGTTTTAGATGACCTGACACTGACAGCTGATAGCTGATCACGCAGATCCTGTGGCATTAGTTCTTCTCAATATGTCTGCTGCATTTAACACTGATGCATTCCATTCTTCTCTCCAGGCTTAGAGAAGCCAGAATTGAAGGAACAGCCTATCGATGGTGCAAATCTTATTTAGAGGATAGGCACCAAGCAGTCTATCTTTTTCCTTTTATGTCATATTTTAGAGCGCTGGGCCAAGGAGCACCTCAGGGGTCTGCCCTCACCCCACCCTGTTTAATATATATGCATGTCCATTGGCTACTTTAATTAGGTCATTTGGGGTCATTTGTATGAATTATGCGAACAACACTCAACTGATCATGCTTTGGACAGAAAGGGGCAGCCTCGCTTGAGGTGTTCGATCAGTGTATTTTTTTGGCTTAAATCTAATTCCTTGAAGTTGAAATTTAATGTTAGTAAGATGGAGGTTTTATGGGTTTCTCATTTCTTTTTTGTCCAGACTTTTTCCTTCTATGTCCTGGCTTGCAATTTGGTCTAATTTCTCTCTTACAGTCCAGCCTGTTAAAATCCTTGGTTTACTTCTGAATGAGAATCTGAAGTTGGTGAAGCAGGCAAATTATCTAACATCTTCCTGTTTCCTCCTGAGCTTACTAAGGAAAATTGTTCTGCTCCTACTGCCATCAGATCACTGGATAGTGGTTCAGGCAACTATTCTTAGCCTTGACTACTGTAGCTCTTTTTTGGGTGCCTCGCAGGGCATGCTGATTAAGCTCCAGTGCATTCAAAACATGGCAGCCAAGTTAGCTTTTGGTTTGGTTTGTTTTAGCATGCCTCATCCTCCTATGTATTATGTATGTTACATTGGCTTCCTGTGGTCAAAGGATTACTTTTAAATCCCTACACATTGTCCATTGTGCAATAACTAATTCTGGCCCACTTTACTTGAGAAAGAGTTTCAATATATATATCCTAAGTAGGTCCCTTTGTTCTCTTCTTCACAAATCAAGGTGGATGGAGAGGACCTAGCCATGAAGAAGAATTCACCTACCTTGGCAGCACTATCAGACATGTGAGAGGCACATCAAGTGCAGACTGAACAAGGCCAAGAATGCCTTCAGGATGCTGAACAATGCGTGGAGGTTATCTCAATAGAGCACCAACACCAAGTTGAGGCTTTACCAGAGCTGCTTTCTGTCCACACTCTTGTATGGATCCGAATGCTGACAAATGAAAAAAAGTGACATCACCAAACTGATAGTCTTCCACACCAGTCACCCTGGAAAAATTGGGCGCCTTTTCTAGCTGCAAACCATCTCCAATCGGGAACTGCTCATCAGATTCAACCAAGTGAAGATGGACACCACCATATGAGAAAAATATGGAGACGTACAGGACACGCCATAAGAAGAGAACAAGACTCCATCACAAGAACAGCCCTTCACTGGAACCCAGAAGGCAAACGGAAGACAGAGGCAGGCCAAAAAACACCTGAAGGTGAACTGTGGAAACAGAATTGCAGGCCCTGAACCACAGCTGGTGCATTGTACAGACATTTGCCCTATACAGACAGAAGTGGAGGTCCTTCATTACTGCCCTACATGCCAGTCAGTATAACGGGTAGCAATTAATCAAGTTAGTGTGCTCAGACCCTTCACCAATGGATCTTAGATAGACACCTCCATAATGGTTTTTCTTCTGTCGACATCAGTGCATCACGGAGGAGAAAGCAATGATGTCCCATGTGGATCTGATGCAAGCTCCCAGAACAGGGGCCATACGGTGTTCAGGGGTCCACTTTCAACAGCACCCTTAAAAAGTTATTCTCTATTATTTGGAGCAGTCAGGAATTATTGTAGCCACAGAGTTTGCTGCATAGATTGCAGATGTAACTGTTTTCTGCCTGTGTATTTGCAGTATGACACTCTGAGATTGACTGCTAGTTTTATTTTTGAGACACAGGATGGCATTTGCTGCACTTTTAAGGGTAGCTGATAGCTTGTGCCTACTAAATTGGTGATGGAAGCGCATACCTAAATAATCGTACGAGGCATTGCCACACCTACCTTGAAAACACGCATATTTTAAAAAGAAAAGGTAGTACAGTTAAATGGCACTGAATAAGGAAAGGTCTGCTGTTTCAACGCTACTTATTTTTAGGAAACTGCATGTGCTTTTGTTATAGGTGTGGCTGCTGGCAGTTCTGCAGTGTGCTGAGGTGTACGTTTACTCCCATTTACAACATTCGTAATATCATTAACCATACTTTATATATTAACACAGGATCAATATTTTACAGCATCATCAAAATAAGTTTATGTCGGGATCAGGCCTCTTAAAACATCAAACAATACAGACTGTCTTACAGAACTATACAATAATCTACAAATATAAAAGAAAAACAACAATAAATACATAGCAATGAATTAAAAGGATGATAAATACATATTTATGGTTAAAAGCCTCTTGAAATAGTTACACAATATGGCATTTCAGACCTTGAAGGTTAATAGGATCTTGGAGAAAAACCCACAAGCCTAATGCACCAACTCAAATACAATACATTAGGTACAACAAATCAAGATTCATAATGCTAGACCCAGTCGCTTTCTTTGAATCCAGACAGCATGTAAAAATGACTAAGTGCAAAAACTATAACAGGGCTAGTGTCATTTAGGATAATTCTAGAGGCGACTTTGTAAAGTCTCACACCCAGGTTTATACAAATCGGTCTAATCCGTACCCTCCTTGCCCTTTTATAGAAAGACATAGAAAAATAATAAGTGGTCAACATACTTAACCAATTACAAAAATTGCAAAGAGAAAGAAGATTCATCAGAATTATGTTTCCAATTACTGGTAAATTAGCCCACCATCAGCGTGCCCAATCTGAACATAATAAACCATGTTTGAGCACACCAAGGTGTAATGGCATCCATTTGTGGTTGCAGAGTGGCTATATGTTTATGGAACAAGAATTTGTTTGCGAGCACGCCACGTTTAGAATTTCTATGGCATGAATCGATCCTATAATTCCAAAATGCCTCTTTCACAGTGGCCTTGGTGTTATTATTTTTAGATGAGGGAGTGCTCCAACAAATTCCCATTTCTAAATGCTGAAAGTAAGAATTTAAATATTATAACCAGGACATTATATCTGCCTTTCACAAGGCCATAATTTCAGTTAGTGCTAACCTATAATGTAAAAGCTAGGGGGTTGACTACAACATAGACCCAAAATGGAGAGGTTTCAAGGCAGCTAGATCATCAACCCTTTGGAGTCCTTTATCAAAAATAGGGAAATCAAAGGAGTACTTCGGGTAGGGTTAATAATAAGCTCAACAACTATTCTCCTTGGTGGACGAGTAGTGTTCCCACACCCCATATTTCTGCCCCATAAACAGTAGCCTTTTGCACCTTACCATGGTAGATATCAATGGTCTGAGAAACAGATCTGTGGGTAGTCGTTTAATACCTCTTGATGACTGCTGAAGCTCTATGCAATAAGGTAATTTCACTTTTCAATATTTGTGACTTCCAGGAAAGTGATTTATCTATTCTAACTCCCCAGGCAGTCAAAACTATCAACAAATTGCAGAAATAATTCCTTCATCAAGAAATCTCCATTAAATTATCTATGGGTATTAAATATCATAACCTTTGTCTTGGAAATATTCCAGAACATGAAGGTCGCAAAATTCAGAAAATCTATTAAGGAGATTCTGAAAACCTGCTGGAGTGTGAGAAACCAAAAAGGTAACATCCGCAAATAGTAGAGCATGTACAGAGGTCCCTCCCATTTTGGGAGAGTCAGGGATGTAGATACTGAGGTGGCTTATGATATTTAAATAAAGAGATAATAAGGTGGGGACCAGAACACAGCCTTGCCGCACACCATGTTTAACAGGGATGCTATCCGTGATAGGCTAGAGCATGACAAAGTATTGGAGAAGGTTTTGGAAATCCAAGAAGAACAAGCATTGGCATAGCCAATAGGTCTCGCCTTTGGGACCTTATAAGTGTTTAGCCATCCAATAGTTGATGTTGTTGCACCAAGCATATTGTGCTGCATAACTAAATACTTATAAGGTCCCAAAAGCAAGACCTATTGGCTATGCCAATTATTATAATATTTTTTTTGAGTGAGCGTATTGGCACTTCTCAAAAGAAATGTAATACTTTCAATTAGAGAGAACCGGCACTTCCCAGAAACAAGCAGGCACTCTGGTACAGAGTACCTGCACTTCTTTGTTTCCATTTCAAGCATAATAAATATATAAAACAACTCCTACAGAGGGTCAAAAAGAGAGAAAGGACGAAAAGAGAGAAAATAAGTAGCAAGGCAAGAAGACAGTGACAAAGGGAGACAGACCGCAGCGATGAAAGGTAACGTGCGAGAATGAGGTAAAGAGACTGGAAGTGTAGGCTGGAAGGAATGTTGCTGACTGAAACCAGCTTGTAGATGAAAGCATATGTGCGCCAGACTCCACTGCCACCAGCTGAGATCTGTCTGGCACAGATAAACCGAATGGACACGAGCGTAAGGACATTGGTAGCACTGGTATTGTTTACTGTCTCAGCCCCTTTCTCATTTCCTTGGAACTCGAGCTGCTAAGAGCAGTGAAGTAGGTGGCCTTCGCTCCTTCCACTCGAGACAGGTGTCAGAACCGCGGAGCAAGCTACCGCGCGCGCACTTTTAGGCTCTGACTCAGCGGCAATGTATGCAGTGACAAATTGTACCCCTTCGGATGTTTAATGTAGAGCCAAGGTTTATTGAGCAGTCTTAAAATGTTTACACCGAGCTCCCAGAACTAGCAACAAACATCACAGGTCTATGCAATTTTTATATCCAGACACACAGCAATCTCTTGCCGCAGCTGCCTGTTGTCTCATTACTTGCCTTACTTTAAAGAAACACATATGTATTACTTTTGAGACTTTTGGTGATGCATGGATGTGGCCGGCGACAGACGGGAAATGCAAGACATCCTAACTCAGCTTTACGTAAGCTTCACTGATTCCAAATGCGTCAACGCATAAACTGTAGTGAGTTTCGTTATTCCATTCGCTTCACAGCACTTTCTATTTTGCATGTTGTCTGTATTGTTATGAAGAACATTACCCATCCAAGTGAGCTGAGTGCCAGGAACGATGCCAACAGCCAGAAATAGATTTTCAGTGCCAACAAATCCTTCACAACCCAAAGTAATTGTTCAGAGTTCGAGGCAAATTTAAAACCTACTTCCAGTATGAATGTCCGGAAAAAAAGGCGGGAGGAGGGAAGTCGGATGACTAGGGTAAACAAGCATTGGCAGCGCGGCCGTAAAAGTAATGCCGCACGGCCGTGAAAGCGAAAGTCATTGCAACGAAAGTGAAAGTGATTGCGATGACGCGCTCTGTGCAAAGTACGCGAGGGATGCGTGCGCAGCAGTTAGAGGCGGAGCGTGGCGCGTGCGCTTGGCCGCAAGCTGGTGGATGCTTTGGTAGCACTTCAAAAGTTCCTTACTAAATGTCTCGCCAGTGCAGCGCATGCGCTGGCTCAGGCGAGACCTAAAAACGTCTAGACAAGAAACAAAAAAACCCACAAAAGAACAAAAAAAAATGTTTACATTACCGTGGAGTAACTTAACTCAAACACAAAGTCCTTAATTTGATAGCCCAGTTAGTTGAGGAGACTGGCTGAGAACTGTATGTAAACTACAGATCACACACTGAGCAAGGTCGAATTACAGGTTCATCCTTACAGGGTTGCTAATTTAAGTACTACTGAGAAGAGCAACAGTTGTATTAGTTATTTATGCGTTACAAAAAGATGCAGTCATTGTAGCACGTGCTACATACAGATATAAAAAGAATGTCCGACAAATAACCCTCGTGGTTGCCTCCCAACAGAAATACTGGACTTCACATGCAAAGATTACAGTTTAGAGACTCTCAGCCGCGATGAAAGTATAATGTTTCAAGAAATCTTTGCTAAGAATTAAGACCAGGAACTAAAGCCCGAAAAAGACTACAAAGGAAAAATGTGCATCTTGGCTTAAAAATACAGGAGCAATAGTGTGGACAATAGAACATTAAAAAAAAAAATCCTTTTGAAGCCGTAATCACCTGGTAAAGAAACTGGAAATAAATTTTTATTGTTTGTGCACAGACCAGGTAATCAAATTAACCTGACATTATTTCCAAGTTGCACTGCATTTCGCGCACCACTAGTACTGGGGTCTAAAAATATTAAACCTCTAATAGTTGAAACAGCCTTTTTGTTGAGCGAAAGATTAAAAAAAAGTTCTGACTTACACCAAACAGGACATGAAATAGACAGTATAATCATTTATTACTGTAAAGTGGCAAAGCATCAAACATTAATAGACAAATGAGAAATGAATACGTACGTGCATGAGTGATCTTCAAGAAGTATCCATGCGCCCAATTTACAGGTGCAGGAATAACGCTTTTCACACAATATTGCCAACACTAGCGAACAAACATGGCTCCCTGAACCCTAGGCCATTACTAACAATGACCCTGCGGATACGCAGTGAAGATCAATCAATTTCCAAGTTTATCATAATGACAACGACTTTATTAACTTTTGAAGTTACCATGCCATGCATTACAACATACTCAATTCAGATCATACCCAAATATACTGAGCACATACAATGACACCAGGGAAAATTTTGAGTGGAATGAGAAGGGCGGATCCATGCCCGTTTTTCAAGATAGCCACATAAAATACTTACCTACAGTTATTGCAAATGGAATAGATAGCCCTACAGTCAGTGGCCATCCTGAAACTGTGGCATGGACCCTACCCATGTGGACTTTGGTTACTCCAAGTGCGCCCAACCAAAGTTTGTCAAGAGCAGGATTGCGCTTTGTGTTGGCCATCACCCAGAGGACCCTGTTTCTTTGCATTCATACAAACCTATAAATCAGCAGGGTCTTGGAGAGAAAAGTCTGGGAATCTTCAAGGATATTAAGCAAGCCTTTTGACTGAGCACCCAACACAATGTGGGCTTGGTTTGGCAACAACTAGCATATTAAGCAAAAGACTTATTTAGCTCCACCAGGAATTCTAGGCTGTTTAGAGATGGCGTCACATTTTGGGTTTTCCTACCACATATAAATTTAAGTGAGCCTTTAATGCATTCCTGGCAATCATGTCCAACAGAATGGAATCTATTAACACAATCCTTGGTGAAACGCAGAAAACACTTGGGGTGACAACATTTATTTTGCAGAAGTCAAAGTTGTTACTGCATTGCCCATAACCCAATGACCACACAGTGTGTCAATGTGCAGCATCTGTCCATAATGCGCCATGACCTAGATTAAAATTTAAATGGAAACTTAATTAGCAAGTACACTCGTTTACATTGTTTTATTGCAACCTTTGCATTTGCCATTAGAGACCTTGAGAGTGGTCTTTATTGAGGTTTATGAGACCATCAGGTGGTACATGTGCTTTCCGGATGGGCAGCTATTTGCCATCGAAACGGACAACTCTGTCTGCACTGCATTAAAACTTCCTGGCAAAAGTAAGGTGTAAGCATCCTATTTCGATGTAATGAGGACAATCGTACTCTTCCTTAATGCACGGGACTGAGCTCCAGCAGAGAAAAGTAGGCTTCCCAAAGCAACGTGAACACTTGCTTACAAAGGAAAATACAGATGAGTGTGGTGAGACATGAAATGCTTCAAATGTATTCATTATTTACATTTCCAGAGCACACTACAACCGGAAAGTCTCTGTTTGCTAAAATGGATAGGCACCATCAGGCTCTTCCTCCTCCTGACAGACCAGAAGGACATCATTCCTACAGCACTTTCAAACAGTGGAAAATGACTTGCACGGCTGAGAGCAGGCTCTACAAAACATCGAAGACAGGACCATGTGCACTTTCACACATATGTGGAACTCCTGAAATGACGGTAATCTCCTGCAAGAACAGAACGCTCTCTGCACGTCTCAGGCACACCTTCATCTGGTTGTCAAAGAGTAAGCAAGCAGCTGAAAGTAACCCAAGAAAGGTTTGTTTTATTGTAGGCTAAAGTAAAGTAGAATGCAAGAAGCTCACAGAACGCGCATGGAGCAGCCCATGTGGTAACTCTGAGGTACTTAAGGGCGGAGGAGCAAAAACGTGAGAGGCAGCTTTGGCTAAGACCACTGGGTTTATGGGTCCCTTTAGGAGGCATCCCTTCTAGCTACACTTAAGACAAGAAGACTTACAAAGGACTACATTAACACTTACACTGCAGCAAGGTGGAAAAAGAAAGAAGGGCCACCTATGTCAACATGGCATGCAAGTATCTGGAACACTAAGGCATTAGAAAATCTCCTTGATAGTGTGGAGAGCGAACATTGGAAATGGAACACCACCTGGAAGCCAGTGATGACCTGTATGTTGGATAGTCTGGCAAGCCGTTGGTCTACAAGCGTCAGCTCGGTTTGATTACACTGCTCCGTGTCCTCCGCCCCACTACACATGGCGCGCTGTATGAAAGCAAAGTGGGGTTCGCATAATAATCTTGAGCCTTGTTGGATGAAGCACAGTTGTGCGAGTCGTAATTATTACTGGACTGGTGCTGCACGAGGGTGGGTGGCATTGTGCGGGTTTGAGGGAGAGGGTAGGGTGGGTGGATGGAAGGATGGGTGGGTCATTCTTTTTCTCTCTTTTGTACTTCTGTGAACAGTTCGTTCTGTGAGATACTTACACTGTTTGAGGTGACATGCATTGGTGATCATACCTCAGTTTAAAGTCTTTCACACTAATTAAATATAAAATAACGTTAAAAAAGTAAAAGTAAACGGAAAAATAAGTCGTTTGTGCGTCCAGCCATTGGATGAAGGAAGCAAATGTGACAGGATGAACCTTCACACCCGTCCCAATGGGCCCTCTTTGTGTGAGGGCATAGATATCGGGAATGCCTGCATTGTTATCTATTCTTCTGCTTGGGAAGGGTTCTTCAGGGCCTTTGTAGGTCAAATTATGTTCAAAAAGATCCAAAGAGCCCTATTAACCTTTAACTTCCGAGCCCATGGGATGTGTGGCCAGTTGAAAAGGTAGCAGGAGTCTCAGTGAAACACGCACTGACTGTGCTGTTCATTGCAAAATTAATGAGGCAGAACCGCGAAAAACTCGTAAAAGGTTTAAGGGGGGAGTAGCGCGTGGGCTGCCTGTCTGCTGCTTCAGCCAAGAGGCCCCGGGGTCAAGAAACTGAGGTCATTACATTTAATCGCTGGACTGTGAAGATTCCACCCAATAAGGTGTCAAAAATGACACGCTTCTGGTCCCAAAGGCAGCGCTGGTAAAAAATAAGATGGGTAGGAGGAGGCAGTGCCAATGCGGGCATCGGGATACGCAGAGCGCTGAACCAAGCTCCGGCCCAACGGGGGGTGGGCACAGCAGCCAGGGCCTGCAAGAGGAGAGGCTCCGGAGAGGCTCTGCGGGGCGTTCACCTCTTACCCAGTCAGTGCTTTTAATGGCATGGAAAAACTGAGCACAACACCCGCGGGCACAAGTGTTAGGCAATGTCTCGGTGACAAAAATGGCGACACAAAGTAATTCTTCGCAATAAAATGGCTATAATGCACATTTTAACTGCACATCCATTTACAAGGTTTCGCTCTATTAAAAAAACAAGCATTGAAAGCGTGCGTCATCGCGATCGCTCTGAAAGCGAAAGTGATCGCGATGACCCACGAGTTTTCAAAGTGCTGCTGAAGGCTAGCGGTTCGCGCGTGCACGGTCGCGTGAACGCAAGCGCTAGGCCAGCCAGCAGCACTTTGAAAACTCACATACAAAATGTCTCTCCGAGCCAGCGCATGCGCTGGGCTCAGCGAGACCTAAAAGGGTTAACTCTTGAGCATTCTAAGTGCAAGTTTGCAGTACAGTCTGTAACTTATCTTGGTCATGTTCTGTGTGGTGAAGGAGTGGCAACAAAATCGAAGTTAGTGGAAGCTATCCTGAATGCCTCACATCCCTCTAACAAGGAGGAAGTCAGGTCATTTCTGGGCCTCGTTAAGTTTTACTCACAATTTGTAAGGGGATTTACTAACAGGGTGTATATTATAAGGCAATTGTTGAAGAACAAGGTGACATTTGTGTGGTTAGAAGAATGGAAGTTGGAATTTATAGACATATAGCAGGAGTCCCAGTGTTAAAATACTTTGACCCTCAATTTGAAAATCTGGTCACCATGGATTCCAGCAACAAGGGTTTGGGAGGTGTTTTGTCACAGATTGATGGGGAGGGCAATGAGGACATAACTGCTTACGCCTCTCTTGTTTTATCTCCAATGGAAGAGAAATGCTCAGTTATTGAGAAAGAAACCCTCGCCTATGTGTGGGCCCTGGAACACTTCTGAAATTTTGTTTGGGGCAAACTGTGCAAAGTACGGAGAGACCGCAAACCCCTTGTAAAACTGTTAACCACTGAAAGTTTATTCATTGCATCTGCTAGAATAGTTACAAGACTTCATATACAAGGTGGTATAAGTACCATGGACAAGCAATGTCTTAACTGATTGTTTATCTCACATGCTAAAGGACATACAGGAGTGTGAGAAGAATGAATGGGTTGGGTTACGAATTGCTTTAATTCATGATCAAGCATCCCCAGAGTAAAAGAAGAGGAATGGAGAAGAGAATATTTTAAAGATTGTGATTTGCAAAAGCTCACTAAGTGGGTGGGACAAGGTTGGCCAAAGAAATCCTTTTTTTCAAATGAATTGAGACACTTTTGGTAAATCAAGAGCGAATTGTCAGTGATTCATGGAACTGTAATCTGGGGGGGTAGTGCCATTCCACTATCCACGCTTGGAGATAATACAGTGAAATTGTGCCACAAAGGTCATTGTGGCATTGTTAAGACCAAACAGAGAGTAAAGAAAAGGTACTGGTGGCCTGGTATGGACATGTGTGCAAAATGACGGGTGAGAAAACTAGACTTTTGTGGACGAAGGGTTACCTTTCCAAATCACCAGTAATAACGGTGTACAATGTTTGTCAAATTTAGCCAAGAATTATTTTGAGAAACTTGAAGTGAAGCATACAACTACTTGTCTATATGATCCCAGTGGATATGGCATGATCAAGAAGTTTAACAGATTCTTGAAGGGTGCAATACAAATGACTGTAAAGAATGGTGAGGATTGAAAGATTCAAATTACTAAAACTGTGTAGACATATAGAACCACCATTCACGAAGGCTTGGAATTGTCTCTTTTTAGGTCCCGGCTAGCGAAGGCTGCGCTTGCGCAGTCTCGCTCGCGAGATTTAATGACTTGGAGAAGAGGGGCTTGCACCCGCCCCTCTTCTCCCCTGTTCTCCATAGGCTGGCCTCTTGAATGCTGGCCAGCCATTGGAGAAGAGGTCCGTCACTCCGAACAGGCCCCGTCCTTTTCGGATTCGGGGGCGTGTTTTTTCCAACTTTTCTAATTATCTGCTCCAGCCAATGGCAAGAGGAGAGGAAAGGAAAACACGCCCCCGAATTCGAAACCGCGTTTCTCCGAGGCATTTCTGCTCTGCCTCGGAGAAAGGCAGAGAAAGGCAGTGGTGTGCTTGCCGTTTGCTCTGCCTTGTTTGGGTTGTCACATTATCTCAGTACGGTCTTGAGGGTACGCCAGCACTGCCGCTTTAAGAACGGTCCTGTTTTACCTCTGCAGAAGTTTGGAAACCATGGGTGAAAATCGAGTTGCGTCTGCTGCTTTAAAGTATGCCCTCAAATATCGTCCACGCTGAGCACTGTAAAACCACAGAGCGTACATGGGCACTGAACATAGTTCATGCTTTGGGCATCCTGGATTAATGGCGCCCAGAACCCCAATACACTAACCGTCATCCCCTTCCTGCTCCCAGGCCCTCCTGGCAAACAGCGAAGGGAAGGGGCGAGCGGTTATAGAGGAACCTGGGACTTGTAGTCCTCCTCGCACTTGAAGACGTTCTGTGGCATCACACCGTCACTACCCATGGGACTACAGCTCCCAGCGTGCGCTCGGGCCAGTGCTACGCAGGCGCTCTGGTGTTCGAAGGAGCGCGTCTGTTATGCTGCTTCGGCGAGGATAAAAAAAAGAACAGCAACTGGAGGGAGCGCGAGGCACACGGCACGGGAGCGGCCGGGGGTGCAAGTAATCTATGTGTGTCCGCGCAGCCTTTGTGCGCTGCAACAATGTAACAAAGCGCCGCCCGGGCGCGCTTCGGAGCGGACGACAAGCCTGGCTTATACATGGCTTCTCCGTTCCCCCGAAGCGGGCATCCTTGGGCGCCGCTGCGCCGGCCGTGGCGGTAGGGGGGGAGGCTCTCCGTGCATGGCTCCCAGAACTGCAGGAAGAAGAGCGTTGCTCACGGGAGGGAATTTTTTTTCTTCCCTGCCCGCCATCTTTTGAAGGTGAAAATGAGAGGAGGGAAGGAGGGGTAGTAGGAGGGCTCTAGCTGGGGAAGCTTTGTGAATGTATGAGCTGGGCACGGAAGGGGTGGCCATGGGATGCGGTTGCCAGGCGGGCGAGGGGGTACCCTTGAACGTGTGATGGGAAAGGGGGTGTGGGGCATGATGCTTCCAGAGTGGAAGGGACATATATCTCCTAGTGGGTGTTACCAAGTGACCAGGTCTTCGCTGTGATGCTCGGCTGTGGGGGGAGCTTCAACTACCTGGCACCCTTTTTAGGTTTCTCGTGCCTTAAACACTGTTAAATGATGATTTATTGCTAATCTCGTCACAGGTGCTGGAAGGTTTGTGGAAGCCACTGTGTGTGTATGTGTGGCTCTGTGAGTGTGGCTCTGTGTATGTGGCTCTGTGTGTGTGGCTGTGTGTCTGGCTCTATGCGTGGTGGCTCTGTCTGTGTGTGGGTAACTGTGTGTGTAGGTGGCTCTATGGGTGGCTCTATTTGTGTGTGGGTTGCTCTGTGTGTGTGGGTGGCTCTGTGTTTGGGTGGCTGTGTGTGTGTGGCTCTGTGTGTGAGTGCAAATGCAATAGGTCTCGCATTGGAGAGTGATTAAGCTATTAACATTGTAAATAACAATGCCGTTTCCTTAAATGTTTTAAAAACAAAAACAAGAATAATGTCATGAGCAATGCCAACAGCTCTAACTTTAACAATGCCGAGACCATTGCATTGTAAATGCCTGTTTAAGTAATGAGAGGAAGGGGGCAAGAACACAGTGCAATCCCGAATGGTTACTGCAGGCATCTGATTTCAAAGATCCTATTGAAGTGGTGAAAAAAAAGCTTATTGATAAGCACTGGAAGTACAAAGAAACATTTAACTGCAAGAGTGGCTCATAGATTGTAGAGATCTGTGAGGGTATGTGGGTGAAAGTTTAAAAACAATGGAAGATTAAAAAAGGTGAAAGTCAATTCTCTGAACAATAGCAAGCGTCTAAAGTCTTACAGAATGCTGTCCTTTTGAGCGATGGACAGGTATGGAACCTCTGAAGAATTGCTGAGGGGACAGTAATTTGTACAAAAAGAGTTTCAGGAGTTTGAGTGAAGAGTTACAACTCGATCCTGTCATGGAGAATCAGGATCTGGAAGTGAGCAATGAGAAAGAGTACGGTGAATAGGGAGGTGAGCATTGGAAATGGTGAGAGGTCAAAATGTGATGGTCATGCAAAGGGAGGGAGACGGTAAAGTGGTGGCTGAAGAAGAGATGGTTAAAATAGAAAAAGTACCAGTCAGTGATAGTAATTCTGAAGGTGACATTAGTTCAGATGGTAATTTGGATGATAATTGGAAGGAGAAGGAAGGTCGTAATACAAAAGGTACGTTTTAGACCGAAGTGGATGGCAGATTTTGTGTGTGACACAGAAGGACGTTGAAGGCATCTGTAGGTTTTTTTTTTTACTGTTCTGTTAGTTTCAGCAATTCATTTGGAAATTGATTAAGAGGGGAAGGTGTGTCATGTTTACTTTTGTCATGTAGATTATAACTGCCTTTACTATTGTATATTATAATAGTCTCACTGTATAACCTTTGTATCTTACTGTATGTTTACTTTTGTAAGGTTCCTTTCCTTCCATCAGCATGCTTCTCTTGTTGTTCTTGATCCCATTGGCTCTTGGAACATTGAGGGTAGTATATGGACCAAGATAGGGCGTTTCCTTGTATGCCTGTGGTATGTTAGTATGTGGGTACGTTTTATTTTGTTTCTTTAAGCTTGAATCAGAACTTGTGTATGTCGTGGTTCTGATTCTTAAGAATCTGGTCTTCGGTTGCCTAGGAATTTCAGCTGTTCCCTAACAGTGGGATCCTGCTTATTAGACTTCATTCAATAAATACTTGTTTTTTTACGTGACCGCTTCAGCCTCAGTCATTTCAGCTTCACCCCGATACTACATTTTGGTACCAAGAGTGGGGTAAGCTGTTTTGATTGCGACTGTCTCCCAGCCGAAGACGTGAACCTACCAGCCGTTTTACGATTTCCGGCTAAAAGTACTTTATATGCCAGATCCTCCGCCAATCATTTTGAGGTGGGTCATTTTATTTCCAACTATTTGGAACTTTGTTTTGGGCTGAGCCGTTACACCTTTTTGCCTGCTGTTGGGAGCGGTCTGCCTCGCGCTTCTAGCCCTTACTCTCGCGGACGACAGCCTTGCCGGTGCTCTTGTGGGTGAACTCCAACGCGTTCTACTGTGATGCGTACAACAGTATCAGTTTGCTTCTGCCTGACCTGTGCAGGATCTTGGGTAAGCGTGCTTTCCTCAAGCATACAGCGGCAATCTTTGTTGAGGATTTCTTCTCCAGGATTGCTTCACTTCTTCAAGGTGGCTGGAGTTACACGCTGATTTCGCCTGATCTGCTACAAAGGGCTTTGGGGGCTCATGTGCTGTGTCAACCATTGGTGATTCGCCCACCATTACATCTAGTGCGACACTCGGATCAGTGATTCGCAGACCAGCTGTGTTTTTACTCATTCTTTCCAGTTTTAGCAAGTCGTCATTCAGCGTTTTCTCCATTTGATATTTGTTGTATATTGATGTTTCAGCGTGGAATAAATGATACTTGGTTTCCCTACCATTCCAACTTTACACTCACTGCCAAGGTTATTTTTTTGTTGTTTATCAAAACACATCACTGTTTTCAGCATGACGCTCCTCTTGGTCAGTGCATGGCATCCCGCTAAGATCAATTCAGGTCCTCCGATGGGGCCCACCTCAGTTTGATGACCTTTGCATTAACAAGAAGCAATCTTCAATTTACTGAGGGCGTCCATCTTCCCAAAACATGTCACTGCTGTGTAAGACTTTGTGCTTGTTTGTAACCTAAAAGCTTGCTTTCACACAAACAAACAGTAAAGTTTTATGTTACACATCCTTCCGTACAGTGCCTTATCAGTTATTTACATTCCAGGCAATGTAACATATTGATGCTAAAGGGAAAGAGAAGAAAGTACTTGTGAATTCACAAAAACCCACTGAAGTGTTCCAAGACTCCGCACTTCTTTAGAATCTAAATCCTTGTTAATATTACAATAACAATAACATTGAGGTGTAACATAAGAGGATTCGGTCTAAATTCCCGTCCTCTTGACTGATTGTCATTGTTTACATTTACAATACAGTAAGTATATGTGTGCGCGTGTATTTTTTTAAATCTTTTTACTATTGCCCTTCCTAGTTCAGCATTTGATGGGATCACATGGCGAAGCATTTCAGTAGGCTGAAATATGGCTTTTTTCATTTGTCTTTTTATTTTGTTTCGCTTTATGGGAGTTTCTTCTTCCGTTTAAGTTTCACTACTCTATGCAACTAAGGCGACACAGTGACTGGTGTACAGGCTCGAGGATTCCATTTCACCCCATGAAAACAGATTAAAATGTCAGAAGATCCACTTAGCTCTTCATCCTTCTGAAGTTGATAGGAGTGCCACTGAGTTTTATAACAATAAATATCTGGACGCCCCATGCAGTAAACATACGCTTTACAAATGCACGTTAAGATAAAACGCTGACAGAATGTATAATGCAAATTTGCCATTGCCTCTATCCTTTATCAAATACTGCTGGCATATCCTTTAGGAATGTTGTAATATCAAAAACAAGGAAACATAGCCATGCATGCGTTATCACATCATAACCAGGACTACTGACTTTGTCGGCAGTATTTCACACACAATAAAATTACAATAGTGGAGCTTGTTAGAACAGAAAAATTTATGTTTGCGCATTGTTCTATGTATGTTAGTATTCGTGGCACCATTTTCTATGTCTTTGTGATTATGAGTTATAATCAAAACTTATTCTTCCCTATTTCCGAGAAAAGGCCTCTGTTGAGTTGTACTTCTTCAAAGCTAAGTTTTGCTTCACTAATGAATACACTGTTATTAACGCATACCTTTCTCTCTAGCTAGAGGCCTTCTCCCACTTGTCTAGTGGCGGGCATGGCAGAACGACCTTGAGTAATAAATAGTGTGTGCCCGGCCTCAGAATCGAAACTTATTTTCTGTACTTCCCTGTTTTGCTGCATCTGCTTGGAAAATTCCACAGTGGGCGTGCCTTCATTGGTTCTGAAATGTACATAATGTATCTTTATGCTTGCTGAAGTTAGTTCTTCTGCAGTACTCCTAAGCAACTGGGCAGACTGGGCTCTACTCTGAATGTACCTGTATAAACAGATATTGGTTTGTATTCACTACTGTCTGACCGACTCTTCATTTTGTATGGAAGGCTGAGAGGTGGTCGTGAGTGACACGGGCGACCCTAGTCGGACCACTTCCTTCAGTTGGCACCAGAACAGGTACTCCTTTGGGTGAATGACCCATCCCATTCCGCGGGCGGGGGGAGGTCGAGGCCATCGTCGGGTCGGACTGACGGTTCAGGGATCCCTGTATGAGGAGCATTGATTGCTCGCAGATGCCCCTTCCGTCCTGCCGGACGGTGCCTCGCCCAGTGGTCATGCCGACTGGAGTCCTAAACGGTGAAACCCTTGGATCTGACCGTTTGGTCTGAAGAGTCAGCAGTGGAGAATTAGTTTGTTTGACCTGCATGTATCAGGTGAGTTTGTTTTGGTTCTTTGTGGATATGGTACCATTTTGGTTGGATTTTGGTTCTGGGCTGAGGACCGTCTTTGGGATAATAGCATTTGCAATTGCTTTGCCAGGCATAAACAGTGAACTTGTTTTCTTTTGAGAGTGTCTGGTATGAGTAAATCGTTTTCTTTGTGCTGTTGTTCTGCAGATGCTCGATTGGAAGAAGCTCAGCCGGCACCTCCAGAAGGCACTCTTAATTTTGCTATGTATGTGAAGCATGGTCTTGGCCCTATTATGTTTAGTACATTATGGCACAAATATACAAGGCACAATGCCGAGTTGCAGTGCCTGTTGACGGGCACTTTCGATGAACGAAAGATTGGGTGTTTACCGGAACAGTTGTTCAAGAGACGAAGTATACAGTCTATGTTTGATTCTCTCAGAACGTGGCAGAAAGTAGCTAGGTGGAGACGATTGAAGACGGAGAAAGAGGCACGGAAAGGGAAGATGCAGACGCTGACTCAGAAAGCTGTAGCATATGAGAGAGAAAAACAGGAGAAGGGAGTTAAAAGTGAAGATCGGAGATTTTAATTGCATGTTGATAAATCATATATGGCCCAGGAGGAAACTGATACTTTTGTGGAAGAATTGTTAGACATTCGACCCCCGCCCCCATATGCCCCGCAAAGGATATATCCCACTGTCCCTTTGCCATCACAGCAACCTGTTACACCTGTTCCCACTGTCCCTGTATATACTGCTGTTATCTGGACGGCTGTGGCTTTGGCTCCTCCTTCTTTGCCTTCGCTGTCTGTGGCAACTGTGACTGTTAGCACCCCTATCACACCTATTGTCTCGCCATCCCTGTCTCCAGCTCGTTCTCCTGCGGCGCACCCGCCTGCCATGACTTCTGTTGTTTCTCCCTCTATGGTTTTTAATCCCCCTATATCTTTATGTAGTGAAACTCCAGTTCATGTATTTGAGGATAGACTTGACAAAATTTAAGGAGCGTATGGGCCCGTTTGTTGTTCGATCTGAGGTGGGGGATGAGGAAAAAAAGGTAGTAGCCAATCAGGCTGCGCAGTGGGGTCGTAATCCCATTTACAATGTGGAGGATGTTTGGGGTGTGATGAAAGATTATGAGCCTTTTATACAGCAGCATGCTCTTAAACATATGTCCTCTACGTTGATTGGCCTTTGGCAGCAACATTTTGGGGACGACGCGCCACAAATATTATTCGATATTAGAGATCATGTGTATACCAGTGGTTTGGACTCATGCCAAGTTTTTGGGAACATTACCACGTTGGTAGCCTATAGAGGCAGAAAGCATGAGAAGAGTCCCACCACGCTATCTCAGTTTCTGATGAGAGAAGTTTATCCCATATATCACCCAGAGATACCACAGTTAACGGATCAGTGAGGTAATGTTACCAGACCGGGTGTAGAGGCCCGTTTTCAGGAACAATGGGTATATTTTCCTGGAAGAAGAGTGAGGTTCTATCCCTTAAAACTCATTTGCCCGACCCTAGGAACAATCCTACTGTTTATTATAAAGAATTGCCTGAAGCTGCCTCTTCTACTGTAATGACTCTTGCTGATATCGAGCTGTTCTTTGGTCTCCTTGTTCCGGTTGATATTTGGAGACAGGTTCATACTCAAGACCATTTTGCAGAGCTGGTTGGTACATGGGATGTGATTAAAGGATGGGATCAGGAAAGAAAGCCAGATGATAAGCACCAAGCTGAGATACTTGCTTTGCCAGATTGCATTATTACATATATGCACTCCCTTATTCCACCAAAGAAAAAGTAAGTTGGGATAAGTTGACGGCTTGTTGACAGAAGAAGGATGAAAGTGTCTCTGATTTTTTCACTCGGTTTGAAGATACGTTTTTGGATTATAGTGGACAGGATATGTCTATTGAGGGGGGTGTTTGCTTGTTTGTCAACAGGTTTGTTTCTAACCTACTTCCTGAAATTGCAACTAGTTTGAAGGCATCTGAGAGTATCTGGACCACCTCTTCTCCTTCTGTATTTGAATATGGCTCAATATTATGAGCATCGAGATCAGGAAGAGAAAGAAAAGACAGATAAAAAGAATAAGGATTTAAAGACGAAGGTGCCGTTGCAGCAAGCATATAGAGGGAATGGTAGAGGACAAGGTGGTCCTGCCAGACAGCTTCCATGCACTAGTAGGCAGTCCACCACGACTCCTTTGGGGCCAAATCAGTGTGCATATTGTAAGGAAGAGGGTCATTGGCGAAGCGAGTGTCCAGTTCTTTTACAAAAGGTGGCAGTCCCTGGGGGCGAGGTCCTCAGGGACGAGGTAGAGGGACCGATAAGGCTCAGAGTGCTGCGGTTTCACATGGTCGTTCCGATAATAATTACTTTTTGGTGGATACAGGTGCAACACAAAGTTCTGTTTCTCGATCTTTGGTCCCTGGGGCGGCTCTGTCCGGCCATAATAATGTTTTGGTAGGTTTTTCAGGTGTACTGGTTTGGAGCCCCATTTCAAGTCACCTTGCATTGACTATTGGTCCTTTCACTGTATATTCTCCATTTTTGCTGACATCTAATTGTGATGAGAATTTGATGGGTTTGGATTGTTTGAAAAAAATGACATGCTACTATTTATTATTCCCCTGAAGATGTTTATATGACAATGGGCCCAAATGTGAATACTAAACAGTGTCTGTCTCATCCTCTTCCTGTTGAATTTGCTGACATCCCATCCACTCTATTGGCGACGGGTGATACAGATGTAGGGCTGTTGCATATACCACCGGTTTCTATACAGGTCAAAGATTATGTTATTTTGCCTCGTATTCCTCAGTATAAAATACCCCGGGAGAACAGGCCCTTCTACAGATTATTCAGGATTTAATACAAAAAAGAGTGGTTGAAGAGACATGTGCCAATATTTGTAATAGTCTCATTCTTCCGATTTTCAAACGGGCACCCTTGGGTTCTCATGATGATCAAGAAGATGTTTACCGTTTTGTGATTGACTTGCGTGAAGGTAATAAAATAGTGATTCCCCAATTTCCAGTGGTTCCAGATATTACAATGCTTTTGACGAGGATTCCTTCCACTGCCAAATTATTTTCTGTGATTCATTTGAAAAACACATTTTTTAGCTTTCCTATTCATTCAGATAGCCGGTACTTGTTTGGGTTTACACTAGTTGGCAGAAGCTTTAGATTCTATCGAGCTCCTCAGGGCTATACTGAGAGTCCAAGTATTTACAGTCGGGCCTTAAAGAGTTAGTTGGATTCCCTTTCGCTTCCTGCAGGTAATGTATTCGTGCAGTATGTTGATGACCTCCTTATTGCTTCTGATACAGAGTAGGGTTGTAAAGCTAGTACAGTTAAATTATTGTTGCATTTGGCTCAACATTACCATAAAGTTTCTCATTCTAAATTTCAGTATTGTAGTTAGGAGGTCACCTACTTAGGTCACCTCCTGTCGAGGGAGGGTAGGAGGTTGAACCCTGAGCGCATCAGTACCATTGTTAAAATGACTATTCCACAGACTCAGAAAGATGTGGGCACTTTTATAGGTATCACTTCCTACTGACGGCAGTCGATACCTAACTACTCCCTACTAATCAAACCCCTGCTTGCCTTAACAACAAAAAAAGTGCATGTGCCTTTGCCTTGGACACCTGAATGCCAGCAGACTTTTGAGCAATTGAAAACTGCACTTTGTTAGGCTCCAGTACATGGCACCCCTAATTACGGCAAACCGTTTGTTTTGTACGTGCATGAGATGGCTGGTTGTGCGCTTTCTGTCCTAACACAAACATTTGGAGATAAGCAACAGCCGTGTGCTTATTTCTCTGCTGTCCTTGATCCAGTTGCAAGAGCCCTCCCAAGTTATTTAAGAGCAGTGGCCGTGGCCACTTTGATTAGACAATCGGCTGGATTTGTACAGGATACTGACCTCATAGTCATGGTACCCCATGCTGTGGATACACTTCTGAATAAGACAAAGAAATAGCACCTCACCAGTGCACGTCTTACTGGCTATGAATTGACATTGTTTCCTAAACATATCACGATCAAAAGATGTGCTACTCTGAATCCAACCAGGTTACTACCCGCCTGGTAATTTTGCACCGCTCACTTTTCCTTTTAAGTCCTTCAAATGGACTATATTGAACTAGAGAATGCAATCATTTGAAGTGTGTTTAGGTGGTTGTCTGTGCATTTAGTAAATGGGTTGAGGCTTATCCCACCAAAGGCAATACAGCCATTACGACTGCAAAGGTACTCCTGAGGGAGTTGTTTCCTCGTTTCCGCTTGCCCCGATTGATTTGGAGTGATAACGGAAGTAATTTTAATGCAAAAGAAATTCAATTGATTTGTGATGGTTTACACATAAAGCAAAAGTTCCATGCCGCCAATCATCCACATTCAGGAGGTTTGGTTGAGAAGTACAATGGTACTCTCAAGTTCAAACTGGCAAAAATTCAGTAGACCACAGGGTTAAAGTGACCAGATGCTTTACCATTAGCTCTTTTGTCAACAAGAACAACAGCGCATTCTAGGACAAGATTGTCACCGTATGAGGTCGTGTTAAGGTGCCTGGCAAATGTCTGGGTTGTCCTGTGACCTCGGCGCTTTTCTGATATTGAGTACTCGCTGTTGCTTGATTACCTCGGCCAGTTAATAGAAAGTTTAAGTTCTCTTCACCAACAGGTTCGGGATACCCTACCAGCCACACCAGAGGGGCCCGGCCAACGACATTCAGCCTGGTGATTTTGTTCTCATCAAGAACTTTCAGTGGAAGAAAAGTTTGGAGCAGCATTGGAAGGGGCCAGAAAAAGTCCTATTGGCAAAGTGCACCGCAGTAAAGGTCGCTGGCTGTAAGAACTGGTTTCACGCAACTCATTGTCACAGGATTCCTTTGCCTCTGCCCTATGACCAGTGGGTGAGGGATGGGATTGAGGACTCTGAGTGTGAGACAGTGCCTCAGTTTGTCCCCTTCAGTGATGCCAAACTGACCTGGACATGAACAGACAAGGAAAATGATGACGTGTTGAATGCAGCTGTTCCTCCAGAAGTATGAGCTATCCAGGAGCCCCTGTTCCCTGCACCAAAAGAGAAGCAAGATTAGTTAGGGATGAACTGTTTAAATCAAGACGTACTTTGCTATACTACCAACGGAGTTAGTTTAGAGTGACGAGAGTTTTGTGCACTGTTTTAATCATTGGACATGATAGTTCGAAGTATCCTTTGGGGGTATATTATCCTGGTCGACGTGGGATACGAGCTTAGGACAGAGCAAGCTCCACCGATGATACTCAAGAGTGCCAATGTATTGATAGACAATAGGAGCCTGTACAAGTGAGTCTCTGACTGACACTGGGAACTTTCATATTTCCTTGTATTTTGCCCCCATTTTATCATTCGTTATGCATCCCTTTGGTAGAGTGGTTACTAAGGAAGAGCAGCCTGTGATTCTTGTTGCCCAGCACAATGCACTGTGGCCCCATAAACAAAAGTTAACATATATTGCCCTTGTGATTTTGCTGTTAATCATGTTATGTGGGGTATCAGGGGTTTTGGAAAGTGATCAAAGTGTACCGTTACATTGTAAGGATAAAGTTGTTCCTCACGTCCAAAAGAAAAGGACGGCTCGAAGCAATTTGTTTCTAGATACACACAAGAGGTTCTTTGGAGAAAGGACTGCTTGTTACCCCACTGAATCGGTCACTAGTCTATGGACAGTATATCCATTGTTAATTGTCAATTATACCTATACTCGGCCCCTTGACTTCGTAGACGTGCAAGGAGTATTTATTTGGGTTTGGTCATCCAGGTCCTTGTCTATATCAGAAAAAGCCACGAGGGATAGGTTATACGGGGAGTAACAACAACACTTATTGCGACAACTTCTATATGGAAAAACAGAATGTTTCCAGAGAAGCTTGTTATTACCCTGCTTGTTGTCCAATTATCGATTTTACTGACACTATATTGTATGTCAATTGTTCAGGGGTAGTATTGAGAAAGGGCACATACTCTTTGGTAAATACAAAGGACCCCAGTACTTTTGGGAGGAATTCCAGGTATCTGTAGTAGATTATGATAGACTGGTGTATGCACATCCAGAGTTTTTCTTTTTGTCTAATGGGACTTATTTGAATGTCCATAATGGTACGGATGATGTGGCACTTGGGATGGTAATGCCTTTGGGTGTACCTTGCAAACGTGTGAAGCTTAAAGTAAGATGGGTTAAAAGGACATTGACCAAATAATTCTGTGAAGGAGTGACAGATCTTGAAGTCAATAATTATAGTAATGGTATTACTTTTGGATACATTCTTTCCTCCATAATTACATTTGGTGGTACTGTAATGGCCAGGGGTGAGAAAGCTAGAGAATATTTAGGATGTAAGCTGCAAATATTGTCTAACTCCACAGTAGCACCTTTGCGTGACATCACCACCCAATTGGAAAGTATGTGAATATATTCTGAGCAGACTAGATATGCAGTCGATTTCATCCTAGCTAAGAGTGGTGGTGTGTGCAGAGTAGTAGGAGACCAATGTGTAGTCGGGATCACAAACATGAAAAAGAATATTATCCAAAACATTTTAGACATCCTAGAAAATGTTAAGGGAATGGAAAGTGGTAACTGGAGTTGGTCTCTTTTTGGCAGCTGGGGTTGGATCCTTGAAAAGGTGATTTATTTCATTGTGATCTTGGTCTCTTGCTGTGTCCTTGCCTAATGCCTTCCCTTCTGTTGTTCTTATTGCACCACGCTTCTCACTCCTAAGAGGAAAATATTGATTCATGACACCAATGCTGCAATTAAAATTTAAAGGAGATCGATGACGTCATGCAGATAGATGAGGGCATTTTCGATACTTCTCTCCTCCTTACGTTCTCTCTTCCTGATGTTGACAACATGGAGTGCTCCTAAGAAGTTTACCTATGACTTTCTGTTTTATTGATTTATATGCTCTTTGCTATTACTAGAAAATGTTTAGTTCATGTTAAAAGGAGGGTCTGTTAGAATAGAAAAAATCATGTTTGCGCATTGTTTAGGCCTGGGCAGTGAACTTCGCTCCGTTCACGGAGTTTTCTGCACTTTGCACTCCGCTGAGCTCGCGAAGTGCAGAAAACTCCACTTCGTGATGTACAGCGGAGTTTTTTCCCCACTCGCGATCATGAACGGTAAGTTTGCGGTCGCGAACAGTAAGTTCGCGAGTCCGAGCTACCGCTCGGGTAGAATTTCTACCCGAGCGGCAGGAATACCAACACAAACTGCAGTTTGCACTGCACTCCGCCACTCGCGGTACTTTGTGGAGTTTTTTGTAACTTCGTGGAGTTCCATGTAGCAAAACTCCACGAACTAAGCCCAGGCCTAGCATTGTTCTATGTATGTTAGCATTCGCGGCGCCATTTTCTGTCAGTGCCATTTTGAGTTCTAATCAAAATTTATTCTTCGCTATTTACAAGAAAAGGCTTCTGTTGAGTTGTGTTTCTTCAAGGCTAAGTTTTACTCCACTAATTAGTACACCGTTCTTATTAACATATACCTTTCCCTCTAGATAGAGACCTTCTCCCACTTGTCTAGTGGCGGGCACAGGCAGAGCGACCTTGAGTAATAGATAGTGTGTGCCCGGCCTCAGAATCAAACTTATTTTCTGTACTTCACTGTTTTGCCGCATCTGCTTGGAAAATTCCACAGTGGGCGTGCCTTCATTGGTTCTGAAATGTACAAAATGTATCTTTATGCTTGCTGAAGTTAATCCCTCTGTAGCACTCCTAAGCGACTGGGCTCCACTCTGAGTGTACCTGAATAAACAGATATTGGTTTTTATTCTCTACTGTCTGACCGACTCTTCATTTGGTATTGAAGGCTGAGAGGTGGTCGTGAGTGACCCGGGTGACCCTAATCGGGCCACTTCCTTTAAGCTACATTGCACATTGTGTCAGCATGTTAACAAAATGTATATTTGCATTCTGCAATGTTCACTGCTTGAGGTATCTTGGCACTGAACATCAGATATTTATTGTTATCCAACGGAAAGCTACTCGTTTTATTGACCTATGAACAATGAAGTCTGAGCGGGCCAGCTGGGACTAAGTTCCACAAAAACCATTTCAAGATGGCCACCCTTGAGTGCTCAGTCATATTCAAATGTTTATACTTAAATTATAATGTAAAACTATTACAATGTGGCAGCCCTTTCTGTATGCACAGATAGCTGTCTTGGAATACTTAGACATATACTTTATCATGTTTTAGCCTTCCAAGATGCGAATCAAGTTGCTTTCAAATGTATCAGCAATCTTGGAACTATAACATTATAATAAACTACAACAAAGGAAACAAACACTGGCAAAGCCAATATCTCTGCAGTCAATGTCAGACCTATCGGGAAAAAAAATATTTTTGATCCTTTTTTTCTCTTCATTGGATAGGTTTATATGAAATGATTTCCTTCCCTCACATCTCGTTTGAAGATATGAAACAATAGTCGTCCTATCTCACACATTACGCAAGATCTCTCACACAGTAAACTATCCTTCAAAGGACAAGAATGTAGGACTTAAATTTAGACAAGGCTTTGCGGTCTCTAAGGAGACACAGAATGTAGACAATATCCAGCAGGGATTTTTATTTTTGTTAGAGAATTCACCTGTGTCACTGCCAGATAGGAGAGCTATTCCATAGCTGATACATAGAGTATTTGCTGAAGATGCAGACAGCAGAGCTACCTCGAAGACTCAGACCTCAATCAGCAGACCTGACAGGATTTAGGTTTATGACAAAAGTGATATGCCTCAAGTTACACAGGCCAACAGTCTGTGGCTTTAGGCATCAGGGCAACCCCTCAACAGACACAGAACTCACAAGCCTGAGCATCAAACAGTAGAGCTGCCGCTAAGAGAGACAGATGTACATACTTTGGTTGTGGACATCTGATGCCCCTCAGGTTCACAGAATGTCCAGGCATTAAGGCTAGAGAGCAGTGCTATATTTGTATTGAACAGAAGTTAGCTTTTTCACAACAGAGCTGTATCTCATGCTGCTACATTTAAAAGGCCAGACCTCACACAGTAGAGATAACCAGTAAAACAGAATGTATATGCTTTGCCATTGGAAAATAGACCTGACTCTCCGTCTGCACAGATTATGCAAATGTTTTCTAAAAAACAAGTGCCAGCCAGTTTATGCAGCACGTTCAGGGTCAGACCTCATAGAGCAGAGGCATCTTTAAGTTTTCATACGACCTACCTACAGATAAGCAGAGAGCACAGCTAGTTAGCCGGCCAGACAGCCTAGTTATTTCTCAGGACACAAAAATCTGACAATCTGAGGTATAACGCGACAGAGTGAACACATCAGGTAACGTACCTCCAAGTGCCAAGAAGCCTTCACTAGCGAAAAGGCGCTCTACGAAAAAAGTATCATAATACAGTATTGTACAATTCAGTTTTTAAGAGTTCACTTTTTGATTTATTGCATTAGTTTACAATTGGGGTTATGCAGCAAATCTAACTTTTACATAGTGCATAAGACTAGCGGGCCGTTTATAATCATGTGTAAATAACGGGTGTAAAAACATCCAGGGTAAAAATACACTGGTGCCAAATGTGAAATGTTGTTTTTTTGCGTATTCAGTACATACCAGTAAATGGACTATTAAGTTAAGTATTAACAACAGCAAACACTTGATTTTAAGCAACTTCTACCAATGGTACAAGAATATGATGTGCTCAGCTATGAATGGGCATATGCGGTAAAATGAACACATGGTATTTTGCGTCCACTTGCACAACTTGAGTCTATGACTAAAAAGCCCCCATTTGCTCTTATACACGAGCTCTCACTTTTCCAAACTTACTTACTCTTCACTTGTTCTGCCCCATGCACTAGCACTCAACTCACAATCTCACTAATCCCAATAATGTGTTTTCTGAGGGAGGAGGATGTCTTTGATAAAAGAACTCTCCCAGCTACTTCCCCACAAGGCGGCTACGAGCACTGTAAAATATCTATAGAATATCCTTTGAAGTTGTCTGAGAGAACTGGCACCAGTGATTGCATGCATAAACCTTTAACCTGCCATAGACTTCAATAGGATCCTTGAAATAACATGTATTAATGAACTGCACGGATAACTCTCGGTAAATGCAGGTCCATACACAGGCCTGAGTTCAATTTAGAATCGGCCCCAAAGGAGTGCAAGTGGTAAAACGGGTGCCCATTTTTTTTAGCACACCCTTGCTCCCACACCTAACTTAATCCGTAAATCTTTATGCACAATCTATCACCCAAGTTATTTTCCCCTCACATTTCCATTTCTTTCCTTAGAATTCTCCCTTTTCTTCCTCGCTCTATTTCTCTATTTGAATCCCTCTCACAGTTTCACTAATTCCAACACTAGGATTTACTTAGGGTGGAGTGGTGACGAGGGTGGACGGTTTGCATCTAGAAGCAAACAATATATATATTTTTCTTTAACGTAGCATTTCTATGGTGCTTTCCTGCCTCTTGTTGGAGCCTCAAAGTGCTCTCCACCTAGTCCAGCGGGCAGTCCCTCATTCTTTCAGTAGATGGATAAAGGCAAGGTGTTGGTTGCAGTGCAATTTATCAGTGTTGAATTTTGGTGTCATACATGAGGCCCAGAGCGGAGCTCTAGACCTGGTGCGGCGGCACCTTCTGGATGAAACGTGATGCAATGGTAGTGTGATGAAAGATTAGCAGGAAATGTACGCAAGCGAGCAGTACTTGAAGTCGAAACACCCAAGTTTTACGACTATATTCATTTGAAGGTGTCCTTATATATGTAACAAAATACAGTGGCGACTGGTGAAATTTGAAACTGGTGAGGCTTATGCAGAACGAATCAATGTATGCGAGCGAGCGCAGTGAGTGAGCCCGACGGCAATAAGGGGGGTTCGGGGAGTTCTCCCCCCCGTGAAGAAATGTTTTAAAAATTGGCATCATTTTGGTGCGATTTTCAGCACTATTTCTGTGATAAATGGACTAAAAAATCAGTTCTTCTAGGCATTCATAAAAGAAAACTCATACATTATTTTCAGAGAATTTTTTGGGTTGCCATGCAAGTCTGACTTCTGAAGAGGGTACTAAGCAAAGCAAGACTGCTTTGGCTCTACCCTTGCCAATAGAAAACACTAGTTAGCGATGTGAACAAGTTCAATGGACAAACATGGGGTCTAGGGAGAGTCCCTCTCCTGAGAAAAAAATGAAAAAAGATTGGCAAATGGTGCATTTTAAACCAAATGAATGCAGCGATAAAACAAGGCTTATTAAACAGTGGGAACGTATAGTCTTGAAATATTAAACAAATTAAAAACTGCCCCGTATCTTCTTGCATTAATTTGTTCAACAGTTACTGTAATATGTAAATTGTTCTGCATGACAATTTTAGCCCTTTAAAATGTATGCTTGCCCAGTGTCTTGCTCTCCTCTTGGAAGGAAAAGACAAACAGAACATTTACAGTCTGCAGCCATAAAAGTTCCCAAACATTTAAATCAATACAAAACAAAGAAAACACCAAGCCAATTCAGCAAACGTTATCCAGGGTTACTATAAAGGAAATTGGACAGTGTCTCCAGGTTTGTGTATGTTAAGTGTGCGTACACCCGACCGGCACATCTTTTTTTTAAAAAACATGTATTTTTGATATGCTTGGGATACAGTGAAAATATTTCTATTTGAGACATTTCATATAATGACAAAGAGAATAGCAGCAAAAAATACTAATAATGCATCGAGCTCTACACCTCTTCCCCAAAGTGGAATACAAGGGTATATTCAAAGTTATCTAAACATTACATCTAATCAGGCTACAAAAACATTTTATATCCAGTGCTAAAAATTGTTAAATGGCATGGCACACTGTGGAACGGTGACTTAAAAATGTATGAATGATTACAACTGCTGTTTCAAATGTGCTGCCAGTATTTGCGTTTTATGTTTTGTAATAAGCAGTGATGCGCACAGAGCGTTTGGAACAGAGCAGACACACAAAGGCACGAGACAGACTCTTAATAAATACATGAAACTATTCAGTTCCTAAATAATAATGTGAATAATATGCAAAAACACTCCAGCAGGTGGCTTCGACAACACAATCTATAAAGGGACCAATTTAAACTTTTTTGGGCAAAACTCCCATCAGCACATCTGAAGGCGCAATTTGAAATCAACTCGCGTTTTAAAGACTTCTTCCAAGGTAACCATCCTTAATCAGTCTTTCGTATATATTAAAGAAGAGCAAACGTAACGGGAAGGAGCGAAATAGAAGGGAACCAATCCAAACGAGCCCGCATTTTATAGTAAACATCCCCACGAGCATCTGCGTACCAAGCTCGACTCTACCAGCCCTTCCACAAGCTCAAGAGGAACAGCACAGCAAAACCTCTGGGCACCGGAGAAGTCAGGGTGGGGGATAATAAATCAATTGTTTCTTCCTACAGGAATGATTCTAGTGGGCCTTTGTTGAGGTTGGAGGGCAGGGTCATCAAACAAGAGTCTTCAGGAGTGTCCAGCGCTTCCTACCACATGGCGAGGTCACGAGGTGCTTCGACATGCATATGAGTTACCGAGCGCCTTTGAACGAGAACCCTACAGAGCTACTTTGTCGACTTTGCTCGCACCATATGCCCCATCAAACACCAGGGTCCAGCAAAACCGTCCGTCCACTGACCTCTTTAATCATTTCCAGTCGCGGAGGGGGTGTTGGGTGGGGGTGGGGCGGGTTTAAAAAAAGTTTAAAAGAAAACTTAACTGCCCCCCGGGTCCGCGTTGCCTCTGCTGTGTGCTCCTGGGCCGGGGTCCACGTTGGCGCCTTCCTGAGTGGCCACTGGCTGGTAGCAACCCCTCCAGCAGCACCAGGATTAGCTCGGGCAGGGACTGTCCCCGCCCATAGGAGACCGGGGGCTGCAGCCACTGGCCAGTAGCAGCCCTCGCTTGCTCTCCTAATGTGCAGCAGGCGCAGCAGCACTGCAGGCTAATACTAGTGCGCATGTTTGGGCTGATCAGAAAAACAGCCAGCTCAAACCCGAACATGCGCACTGGGCCTGCCCTGCTGCTGCAGTGCTGCTGTCAGTCAACAAGTGCTGCCCCACCCCCTTCAGCGACGCGACCTGACTGACTCGATTTTGAGTCAGGAAGCGCTGGTGAAGTTAATCTTCCTCGCTGTGGGGGTGGGGCAACGCCCTAACGCCCCAATGGATGCACCACCCCTGACAAAATACCCATTCCACACATTATAGAGTTCCATGTCCTAATAAAGGAGCTCCGTCTTCAGCCGCGATCCTCTCTACATTGTCATAGAACTCCTCAGCGAGTTGCGATATGCTTTTAACTTGTAGCAAACTTTTATTCCTAAGAATACATGATCGCTGCACCTCTCTTTCCACAATTCTTTAAAAATCATGGTCTCTTCCTCTTTCATATGAAAGATTTAGTAGAGTTGCAGACATGAAGAATAAAATAATCTGTTGTGCTTAATGGAGCCCACCAAAAAGCATTTAGCAATTTGTTGCAAAAAAGATCAGATTAAAAAAAAATTGTGGTAAAAAAGAAAGTCAAGAAACATGCAGACATTGTCTCTCGTAATGACAAAGCATGCAAAAATAAACTTGTTGCATTTTGGCTGCTGGCTCTGGCAGCAGGAATTATGTCACAACTCAACTGTGACAGGTTTTATAGGCTCTCATATAGTATATGCTGCTTTTTCACTCTGGCATCTTGTTCAAATATGTGATTGGAGTTGTTTGGTTGAAATCCACCAAAAAGCAAAAGAAGCCAAAATCATCAGACACCCAGAAGCAATATAAGCCTAAATCCCAGAAAGCACTGATTAGCCCCAGGTATGCTTTGGGCACAGACTAATAGGTTTGGGCTGGGAAAACCTGTAGCAAGAAGGTGTTAGTTAAACAGAAAAGGATGCGGGAAGAATGAGGACAGTGGTTTGGGCGAGGGGACAAAGATTATGACCCTAGGCCATTTAGTACTGGATGCTAGTAGCTAAGTTACCAGACTTAGGTCGTAATTAAGTGGCATGAAGGGAAAAGGTGGATGGGGTGATACTTCTTTGTTTGATAGATGATTTGAGGTTAAACAGCGAGAAGGCCACAGGAAGAAACCTTAAACCTTGCTGCCGTATACCTAGGCACCCAGAATAGATGCCTTAGGAGGAAAGATTAAGTATACAGTACCGAGGTGGGAGGACTCCTGAGTAACAATGCATGTCACATGACCTTGCCAAGCCTCCCACATAGCCAACTGTGGTGAAGGAGGAAATAGCAGCCCAAAACAACACACAAAACACATCAAGAGCAACAAGCCCTGTCAAAGCCAACAGTTCTGGCCTTTAATGTCAACAACACAGACCTATTAGTTTGCCAATATACTCTGCATTGGTGAAGGAATTTGAAACTGGAGGCAAAAAATTAAGCTGGTATCCTTAGTTTGATTCCGTAGAAGTACAGCAAACAGAATCTAGTGTGGACTATTGGTGGCCTCAAATTAAGCACTTCCAAAAAGAAAGCAAGTATTAGGAGCAAAAAAAGTGATATGTTAGGGGACGCCGCCATTGCCATCACTGCTGCTGTTGCTGCACACCGGGGACCGCACTAGGCAATCCAAAAGGGGAGAGGAGTTGGCCTAACGGCTAGGGCACTCGACCTCGGACCTGGGGAACTGGGTTCGAGTCTCGATAATGACGCTGAACATTCTGTGATTCTGCGCAAATAACTTAATCTCCCCGTGCCTAACAAAAAATGAATGTGTGTCCTCGTGTAACGTAACTGGCGCTATGTAAAGCGCTCTGATACCTGATTGGATTCGGGTCAAGTTCGCGCTATATAAAACTCTGCACAAAAAAAATAACCATCCACAGTGCAGGGAGGGGCCTGGAGATGCGCTCTTAAGTGCCACATCTTCACAGCGGCGCGGGACGCCGCCATAGCCATCACCGCTCCAGTTGCACACCAGGGACCGCACTGGGCACTACAACATCCACAGTGCCTTGCTTCTCCCAGGAGGGCGGGGCCTGGAAACGTGCTCTAAAGTGCCACCGCGGCACGGGACTCGGCCGGGTGAAGCCCGGGGCCAAGGTCAGGCCCGTCCTTGCCAGGAAGATGCAGGGTAGGGCCATTCCCCCTTGCCTTTAATCTCTTGCCTTTAATCTCTCGGCGGTCTTATCCTTGTAAGACTTTTCTGGACTCTCAGACTAACTCTGTACACCCTGCAATTTCCCACCGTTTTGTATAGTTACCAACATTCTGCCTTTATCTACCATTGGGAGTTGGTGGTGGAGCTAGGAAACTGTAACCCAGGGACCCATAAGTACAATTTGTGAAATCCATCTAAGCTTCGTATTACCCGGGGAAGCAGCTGAGACATCTTGTTATGTTATGTTGTGTTACAAGTGCTTGTATAGCGCATGGCTCCCCCAACATCGGGGCATCCCAGCGCTCGCGGACGGATGACCAGGGAAAGTGATGCATGCCAGATGAAGAGACAGTCAGGTATAGTCAGTTTCTAAGAGCCACGGAACAGGAGCGCGGCATGCACATACACATGAACTAGATGGGTGAAAACAGCCAGGTTTTAATCTGTTTTCGAAATGCCCAGTGATCTTGTGTGCTGCGCACCATGAGTGGAATAGAGTTCCATAGGGCAGGGGGCAGGGGCCAGAGACCTAAAGGAGCGCCCTCCCGCTCTGCTCCTGTGCACCCTAGGGGTGCAGGCCAGATGCAGGTCGGCGGAGCGCAGTGCTCGCGTAGGTACATAAAATGTACAGAGCTCCTGCAGTATCTGGGGGCCCTGGCCGTGTAAGATCTTATGGGTGGTAAAGAGAGTTTTAAACTGAATTCTCTATTTCGATGTGCAGCCAATGTAGACGGTGCAGGAGATAGGAGGTAGGACAGTGCTTAGGGAGGGCAACAAGAATGGGGGCGGCCGCATTCTGTGCCCTTTGGAGTCTCTTTGTGACAGTTTTAATTAAGCCCAGTAGCAGCCCGTTGCAGTAGTCGAGACATGACAGAACCACCGATTGACACTTCATCGTGTCCACTGACTCCTTCACTCCCTCTTTCTAATTATTTATTTGTGCTTTTCACAACTGGCCTATTTGATCGTATCTTTTTCCCCAGTTGTATTCCTAGTCTTGTGTCCAAGTCTACCCTATCCCTATTTGGCATACACTGGGGGCGAGGTGGTATTATAGCCTTTCTTGATTTGAACATGGGAAAGCGTGTTTGTGCAGCAAAAAAACACCCCCATGTGTCCATTCCTGCTCTTCTGCTCCAAACCTCAATTGATAGGATGCTCCAGAGGGCTATAGGGGTGGCAACGACCAAAATGGAGTTGACGGAGAGGCGCCTGTCTATAACTCCAGATATCTTCTGTTAGGTGCCCAAGCCATCTACCTCCCAAGCTATAACCCCTGGGTCTGCATCTAGGGTAGTATAATCTATATCCTGGCCAATAGAGTCCCTTCCACCTTCACCTCAAGAACTGCCAGGGAAGCCAGTAACTCGTTAAGGCGGTACCACCGCTAGTTTATCTAAGAACAGGAGACGTAAAACTGGAACTGGGGCAGGAGCTAAGAGAAAGAATAATATTACGTTAATTCCCAGCCAAGACAAACAAGCTAGCACTGGGAGAGTGATAGAACATCCTATTAAACCTCACACAGTTCCTGACTGTCCTTCTTGGATGAGGAATTTGATTGGGGATTTAGTGACCCAGCTGAGAGCTATTGTAAAGGAAGAGCTTGTTCATTTACTCAACCATATAGGCGCAGGACATCTAATGGGTCATAATAGTCATGCCAATTCTTATGATAGCACTACCCAAGTTTTAGGGAAGAGGAAAGACTGTAGCTCCCAGACAGATAGTGTAGGCCAATCCTCCCCAGGTAAGTGCAGTCCCCTGAGGGCTGTACTCCCCAGTGTGCCAATGTGCGCCAGTAGGGCAGAGGATTATAATACAGAGTCAGATGAAACTATTCTGTCTCACTCAGAAAGGCCAAACATTCAGCCAGCCCAAGATATGAGGACAGCAAGTGGCCCCAGGAGCTGTACTACTGCGAAAGGGAGCCACAACCCTGTTTCCAACAAGGATGACTTAAACAGAAGAAGGCCCACCAGTATAGAGCACAGGGCAGGCTGGGAATGGGTGGACCCTGTAGTGATAGATGAGAGAGGATTAGGAGTACTGACTCCCCCGACTATAAATTTACCCCCAGCCTCACTTCCTTATGTTATTATTTTGACAGGATTACTCGAGATTACAAATGGCCAGAAGGAAACACATCTGGACCTAAGGAATAAGTGCCTCTTTTGGCTGGCTAGACACAAGCAGTTCTCCTACAATAGGGCAGGAGAAATTGTAATGGTTCGTAGAGTTGGCTGGGTGGGTAAAAAACACAAATCAACGCAAGGGGACTGTATAATTATCAATTTTAGTAATCCCCTGACTGTTCATATCCTAGTAGGCCAGATCTCCGGTCCCTATGTACCACATACAGGGGGTCAGAACTCATACTCTGGACTACTTTATTCCCGTACCCACAACCAACATAGGATCCTCAACCCCAGGGCCCCAGTTAACTGGTTTCAAGAACAACCAATTGCAGATCTACCCCCTAGACCTCTTCTATTTAACATTCGAGTAGCAAACAGATTTGGGGCCATTAAAGAGGTGGACTGACTTGTGCTGAAAGGTGGCCATGTTTTCAGTTATGGATCTAGGGGTCTGCCAAGGAACCAGGGGAAAGCAACAGTGGGCAGCTGAGCCAGAATACCCTCATTGGCAATGGGGATGAACCTGGGGGTCAACAATTCAAAACCCATCGGGGAGCCTCAGATCTTGATGGGACATATGAAGATCTGATTGATAAACCAGTTCTCACTTCTTTCTACTTCTTAACTTCTAGTCCAATTGGGAATGGTACCCCGCTGGAGATCTCCCAAAGTCTTAACTCTAACAGCCGTAATGCCCTAGGTGACAACTCTAACCCCGGCCACATCCTGAGGGTCTTATCCTGGAACATTGCAGGTATAAAAAGCAAACTGCACTGCCCAGATTGGAGCCAATTTGTAGGCAAGCATAATGTGTGTATGTTTCAGGAATCATGGGCAAGGGTAGACATTGTGAGGGTGGGTTATGCAACTTTCAATGTGTTGGCTGTGACGGGGGAAGATGAAGACCATCAGGGGGCTTATGCAACTGGGTTGCCACCCATTTGGACTATACTGTGGAGCAGTTGAATACTATGTCTAATGACATCCAGTGTAGTGTACTCACCTTTTCTTCTAGTTTTAAAATTGCTTTTATCAATATTTATTCCCGTCCTGTAATCATTTGCCAGGAATCCCAGACCATAGACCTACTGAACACTTTTATCGATTCAGCCCCCCTGAATGCAAGGCTGGTGGTGGAGGGAGATTTTAATTGTCAATTTGAGCCCCTCACTGCCCCCACTGATGCTTCTAGCGACAAGGATAGTATTTGGCTAATCCCAGACCCCCAAATTCCATAATAAAAGCCTGGACTCCGTTGGCACTCCAGATTAATGCGGTAACACTAACCCATTCCCTGAGAGCATGCAATGGCTGCACCAAGTCGGATCAGCCAGGGAAGCTAACTTTTAATAGAGCAGGACAATTCTCCCTGTTGGATTACATCCTAGGGGAAACAAGGTTATGGCAGTGGGTTGTTGACTTTGCCGCCATGCCGAGATATGACAGTGCGCACAACGCCCTGACTTTGGAGCTGGAGGTTCCAGGCCTTCAGAATCCTACGGCCAGTAGTGCCCCTCCAGATAGCAACCTAATAGTTGCCAATAATAGAAGGAGAATTAGATGGGGGACACTCAAGCAGGCACCAGATAAGGTAGCCACACTATATTCTCTAACTATTCTGCCTCTAATGGAATGGGAGGAGGCTGTTATGGTACTGGACTCTCCGCAAACTATCAGCAGAATAGAGGCACTGTGCGTAGACTTGACAACTAGCCTGACTAACATTTTTAACCCTCTGACACACTGAAAGGCGAATAAGGGTGCCAAACAAACATGGTTTAATGATATTTGCCGCAAGCCAAAGAGAGCCCTCATAGTTGCCATCAAAAGCAAGGACAGACTCCTAATTAAACATATAAGGGCCCTTTATCGAGATAGTTAGAAGAACTGGGAGCTAGATAGATGGGATGCCATCAGAACAGCACAATCTAAAAGGGATATGAAGGCGTTCTGGCTATTAGTGAACACAGTTAGTAGAGAAGGGGAGCCAGCTCCAGGGCCGAACATTGCTGCAGTTGCATGGAAGTCTCAATTCCAAGCTCTATATTCCACTGAGGAAGTTGCAGATCCAAAAGATAAAACATCTCTAGCAATTCCAGGGATTGTTCTTTAAGAGGCCCAAGGGTTTACTTTAACAGAAGTTTTAAATGCAATTAGGAATCTTCCCCCTAGCAAAGTCCCCGGATTAGACAAGATTCCAGGGGATCTATTTTGGGATGAACCAAATATATGGGGACCCTATCTTTGTGCAATATTTAATGCTATCCTGAGTGGTATGAATACCTGGTTAGGGGCTGAAATTTTCCCAGTTTTCAAGAAGGGTTCACCACTCCTGCCAACTAACTATAGGCCGATCAGCTTGATCGATGTCACCCAGAAACTGTTTGCACGGATCCTTCTCGATCGCCTCCATTTGTGGATGGAAGAGTGTGAAAGCTGGTTCCCAGGAAAAACATCTCCACTATTGACCAAAATTTTAGGCTCCAATTATTATATTGAAAGACTGGGTCAATAAAGGGTGGCAGCCTCTATTTGAAATTCGTCGATTTGAAAACGGCCTTTGATTTGGTCCCCCAAGATAAACTGTGGGAGGTTCTTAAGCAACTGGGAATCCACCCCTACCTTCTGTCATTATCAGGCTACATTCTGGCAATTTTGCCCAAGTAAGATACGGGAAACACGGGGAATTGAGCCCTCGCTTTCCAGTCAACAGAGGAGTTAGGAAGGGGTGTGTGCTCGCCTCTACCCTGTTTTGTCTGTTTATCAACACTCTGGTGGTCCAAATAAATGACGTGGAGGACAATGATGCCCCAAAGCTGGTGCACTGTAAGGTGCCAGCAATGATGTTTGCAGATGACACTTTGCTGTTATCTGAGTCGCCTATGGGCATCCAGAGGACTCCTGATAGTTTTTCAACATTTTGTAAAAACAGGTGGCTGGAGATCAATACATCAAAGACCAAATTTATGGTCTTTAACCCAGCCAAAACTTCTCGACCAAACCCCTCTTTAAATGGTACTTTGCTAGAGAGGGTGACTATTTTTGACTATCTTGGAGTCACGTTGTCCAAAACATTTGAATGGGGCCCTCAACTAGCCAAAGCAAGCTTGAAGCTAGCTCAGACGGTAGGGGGAAACACAAAAACCTTTAGGAACTCTTCCTACAAACCGCCTGGCCCGGTGACTGAGATATACAAAGTACAAGTCAGGAGCGCAGTAATGTATGGGGCTGAACTTTGGGGTCATCGTCCCATCGGTGGACTGTCTAAAATAGAGAACAAATTTATGAGACAGCTGTTGATCCTACCGCCAAGTACCCCCCTCATGCCCCTCCGCCTGGATTTAGGAAGTAGACCTATTGCAGAGGAGATGGGACTCAGACCGTTAAACTTTTGGCGTAGACTGTGGGTGACCCCGCAATTAGCAGTCTACCAGTCTGAACTAAAGGGGATTTTGGGACTTCCGGGGGTGGGCAAACTACCATGATTTAGTCATATAAGACATGTTTGCCTTAGGATAGGCATTCCAAACCTATGGAGCAACCCTGAGGTGGTGTGCCCGACAATCTCACGTCTAGAACTAGTAAGAGCCTATAGATCGCACAAACTAGCTGACATCCAGGGGAACACTAAACTTGGTCACCTAACTGCTGACTTCCTTAATATTAAAGTTGAGTACCGTTTTGACCCTTTTTTGGATGATATACAACCTTCCAGGGCAAGGAAGCTATACATCCAGTTTAGAATAGGGACCTTGCCACTTCGTTCATTCACAAATAAATGGTTTAAAGTTCCTTCCCTTGGGTGCCCTGCTTGCAATTGCATAGATGAGTCCGAAATTCATGTCCTCTTTTTTTGCCCTGGCTATAAAGTAGCCAGATGGTGTTGGCTTGTACCACTTTGCAGAAATTTGGGGTGCAGGCAGTGTTTGGAGGCATACAGAATATTGAGAACTAATCCCCAACCACCCACCCATAGTCTTCGCAGGGGCCCGATTCCTGAATTCCATGTGGCATAGTCGTAGGGTGCTGACCAACTCACCACTGCAAGTTTATATACCTCTCTTCGTTCACTGTCACATTTTAATTATTTGTACTTTTTACCTCATTTTTAACTGGCTTTTTATTTATTTTTTTTACCTTAAAAAAACCAAAAACATTGATGAAATGATATTAGATTAAGTCAAAATGAAATGTGGCCACCATATTCTTTCTTAATGATTGTGTCTAGGATAATTGCTATGGTAGTTGCTTAAGATCGAGAAGAAATGTCCATTTCCGGTTCAACCCTGCCTTTGATAAAATTTTAACATTGTTAAAATGTAAGTTTTGTTTGTATTTGTATCATTTACTTTTTATAGTCTATACTGACCGGAATAAAGTTTGTTGGAATGGAAATGGATATGTTAGACCCCTAGTACATCGCTTCGTCTTTTAGGGGGGGGGGGAATGGAAATTAAAATGGCGATTTTTAAGTTTGTGAATTAAATAAAATACTTCATATTGTGTGTATGGAGGCATTGGCTATGTGGGCTCCCTGAGCGTCTGCGCCAGCAGTTAGTACATTTCATCTGAAAGACCTAGCAGCACCAGCAGCAGTTGATACCCGAGGGGACGCTTTGGAATAGAGTTCTCGCAGCCGGATACAACCTGCCTCTTGTTCAAAACCCTGCATTTCTCCCCAGAGGGTGACATGGACTCGCTGCTCCTAGGCGACCGCTCCTTCCCTGAGTGCCTAAGGTATTGCAGAAAAATCCTGGTATCCTAGTTTACCACTGGTCTGGCCTTTCTGGCACGGTTGTACACCACCAAAGAAAACTGTACTAAATCAACATCCTCTGACATCCCCCGACGAAGAGGTGGACATACAGACTGGGCACACCTTGATATTGTCTGTAGCCAAGGGTCAACTGCATGCCGGCCCAAAATGGCACCCGGGAAACCGACGAGGCAGCTACTCATCATAGAGGTGGTCTCCCAAGCTAAACCTTCATCCCCTCCGCAAGGACCTTTGGAGACCACAATGGACCTGATCCTCAAAGAGGTCATAGGCTGAAGGTGATGGATGTAAAAATGATGGACCTCACCACCGAAACAAAGTTGATCCGTGTTGAGATCTCTAGTTTCCATGACAAGGTGAAGATGCTGGAACCCTGCTTATCCTCTCTTGAATTCAGAGTCAAGCTTCTGACAGACAGAGACCTGAAACTTCGAGCAACAAAATTGTGGACTTTGAGGACCGAAGCTGCAGGAATAATGTACGCTTCTTCTGGATCCCCGAGAAAGCAGAAGGCACAGTTGTCAGAGGTTTTCTTTGACATTTTTTGCGAACCCTCCTTGGGATTGCCTTTTTCACGTCTGCTTGAGATGCAAAGAGCACATAGAATAAGGCCCCAGTGGACCTTGTGCTTATCTGGTTTGAGACAGATTATCGCCTGCTTCCTCCGGCATGAGCAGGTACACCAGATCCTGACAGCGGCAAGGGCTCATGGGCCCTTTGATGGTCACAAGATCCAGGTGGCAGCAGACTTTTCCAAAGAGACGAGCAATCGTGGAAAGGCGTTATTCTCTCTCCAGCCACTCCTCCACAAATGGGAAATCAAATTTGGCCTTTTTGAGCCTCCACACATGTGGATTACCATAAACGGCAAATCCAAGAACTTTTTTGAATCAGGGGAATTGCAGTCCTTTTTAGATGGACTGCATGAAGGGACCAGGGACACTTCCAAGGGCCCTCCCAATCTCCCTGCACTTGAGGCGGATCCTCTTTTCCAGAGGAGCTCTGAAACCCATCCACAGAACCTTCAGCACCAGGACAAAAATCATTGCATGCAACATTACAAGGAAAAGATATTAAAAGTGGTGGCAGGACAGAAGGAGCGACCGATTCCGCTCACCACGTAAGCCGAGCCTGCATGCAGTCTGATGGCTGATGTATTGGGTGTAAATATTGATCCTCCTGCACTCCCCCTGGCCTGTAGACTGAATATAGCAGACTGCATGTTTGTTACTTATGGGGTCATCTTTCTCCCAGGCTGTCTTTGACTCACTTTTTCTCTAGCCCGCCCGTTGGTAGTTCCGTAAAAACAAACATCTACTTCCCTTTCACCTTCCCTCCCGCAGAATGTCATGCTATGTTATGCTTCACTTGGTCACACTTTTCACAGATTATGACACATAAAACAGCAGACACGCCTTCCCAACACCCCCAAAAAGTACACCCTATAGGGTTATGATCCACAGGGCAGCATCCCCCACCCCCCGGTGCACTACCTCACCTAGTGCTGGAACAGTGTGTCCTGTCTTCTCATCAACTGTCCTTCCACTTAGCTTGTCGGCATTGGAGGAGACCTTTCTCTTTCATGCCATTGCTCACCCATTCTCTGACCTTTGCCAATGTCCTGAATTTATTTTTTGGACCTGGTCCCCACCGCCCATGTTTCTTCTCCACAACTGGGCACAGGGGCTTTCTGGATGCAATGGCTTCTCAGGTGTAGAGCTGCCGACTATAGTTGATAGGACAGGTAGTGCAGTTTATTGCATGCTTGGTTTTAGGGTTTGCATAACATTGTCTTTATTTGTGCACTGTTCTTTTCTCCCCCCCGATACTTGTTCATTTTTCCCTCTCCCCCTCCACGTTTTATGTTTCTCTTCCTTTTTTTTTTTTTTTTTTACATCTTTCTTGGGTATTCAGTTAAACTCCTCTTTTTTGAGCATTCTTTCTATCGCTCATTTCTACCCTGTCTTTTCTCATTAGCCCTTTCAACGTCCTGTAAACTGCCTGAGGGATCCAAGTTCCCTGCTCACCCAACATCGTTTATGACCCTCAGACTCCCCCTTTGGTTCTCGAGATCTTCAGGTCCGCGCACAAGTCCTTACGCATTCTTTTCTGGAACGTTAATGGTCTTACACATTGCATCAAGTGTATAAAAGTGCTCTCCTATCTCAATTCCAAATGAGCCAACATAGCTCTCCTCCAGAAGATGCACCTGAGAAGCTCAGAGGGATTGGTGGGCAAAGAGATACAAAGTTGCTGTCCTAAGTGAGCAGCAGATGACTTGTCGGTACCCTGGAAACGTGGCGTAGCCATCTTGATTCGAAAGACCTTGCCCCATGTGGTGCTTATGACCTGGTTTGATACGGAGGGCCCCTATGCATTCTCCAAACTAAAGATTAACGGGAAGGTACTACTTTAACTCACCCTTTGTATTGACAGAGTTAGATACTGCCAACATCCTGATAGGTGGGGATTGGAACCTGGTCCTGGATGCAGTCTTAGACCACACCAGTCCAATTGACGCATCCAATAATGCAGACAGAGCCCTTCTGGGAGATTTTGGGGCTGATCGCTGAATTCGCAAACGTATGGCATCTCTTGCATCTGACGGACCAGGAATACATATACTTGTCCCAGGTTCATGGCACGCAATCATGGTTGAAGTTTTCTAGATGGCCCACTCCTTACTTTGTTCTCTGCAAGACATCAATACTAAAGGGCATACTTTCGGACCACTCCTCTATTGTCCTGCAGGCTGATATGGGTCTGTCACAGCCAATGTGCAAGCCCTGGCATCTCAACATGTTCCACTACAACCACCCAGTGGGCAAGAACCAGCTTAAACCCACGTGCATATCTACTGGGAGCACAACGGCGGCTCGGTTGACTGCCCTGACATTGTGGGCGAAGGCATCCATCAGGGGGCAGCTGATGAGGGATGCTGCCCAGTCAAGCAGAGGTAGGAGCGTAAGAAGGCACTGGAAGAGGATATAGCCCACCTCACGCACGCTTACAATGCCCATCCTTCCTCAATTATTAGGAGCAGCCTTGAGAAAGCACGCATGGACCTCAATACCCTCTTTACCTCCAAAGCCAAGTATATGCTTCAGAGGTTGAAATACCAGCACATTGAGCAGGGAGAGAAGGCGGGACATCTACTGGTGGGGCAGCTCAGGCAAAAGGATGTGAGAACGGCCATTCCTGCTATTATCGCTCATTCGGGGCGCTGATCGCCAAGCCACAGGAAACTGCAGATTCGCTCACATCTTACTACAGTGTCCTCTATTACCCGGAAATTGTCCAGGGACCAACGCAGATGATGCCTTCTTAGATGGTATTCACTTACTGTGCCTATCAGAGGATGGCAAACAGCTGCTTCAGGGTACGATCCCTAAGGAGGAGATATAACAGGCCATCTTGGATCTAGCCTATCACACAAAGTGCCAGGTGAGGACGGCTTACCGGCAAAGTTCTACATGAGGATCAAATCCAAAGTGGTGGATCTTCTCCATGAGGCCTTCTCAGAGGCTAGTTGCTCTGGCTCCCTGGCTTTACTATCCAACAGGGCGCTGATTTCGGTCTTCCTTATCGCCCTGTATCCCTGCTCCATGGGGATGCATTCTAGCTGACCACCTCAAGCGATTCTTCCCCTCTTTTATTCATCATTCGTCAGTGAGGTTTATCCCAGGTCACTCGTCACACAACCATGTTCGCACGTTAGCTCATGCGGTTTGGCTGGCAGCCGACATTCCAGGTGTGGCCTTAGCACTGTCTTTGGATGCTGAGAAGGCCTATGACAGAATAAAATGGGACTACCTGTTTGCCGCACTCTGGAAATATGGCGTTGGTGATGACTTCATCTCCAGAGTGAGATGGCTCTGACTCCCCATCAGCACAGGTCAGTTGTGGGGGCTTTGTTTCTGACCTCTTTCCGGTCCACAGAGTTACCCGTCGGGTTGCCCACTCTCCCCCCTATTTCTCCTAGCGATGGAGCCTTTAGTGGCAATTCTGTGTTGATCAGATCATAGGTATTCTCATGCCCAGAGGTCCCTCTACACTATATTTCTACGCAGATTACATAATACGCACCTTATTGGCCGCACCCCCCTCCATCTCCATGGTACTGGAGACCATTGATGCTTTTGAGACAATATCCGGCTGCAAAGGCGAACTGGGGAAAGAGCGAAGCCATGCATCTATCACAGATCACCACATGTACTTCCATGGCCGGTAACCCATTCCAGTGGAAGAATTACACCATAGGTAGCTGGGCATTTTAGTTCACAGGGGCCTGGAGCGCTTGGTGGCATGCAGATGACAAAGACCCACTTATAGAGCAAATGTGATTGAACTTCGCTAAATGGTCACACCGGAATCTGTCTCTCTCTGAGGATGGATTCAAGTGGTGAAAATGGTTACTCTTCCCCGATTCATGTTAGTGTTGTGCATGCTTCCCCAATTAATATCCCTCTTGACCCTCCATCAGATAGAAAAGACCATAAAGACCTTCATTTGGGGTTCAGCGAGACCACGCCTGGCAATTCTGAAGCTCATCACTCATAAATCAGCAGGGGGACTGGGCCTGCCTTCTGTGAAGTGTTACTGTCTAGCCCTACATTTGGCATAAATGGTGTACATGGATCCCCAGGTCCAAGACCCCCGAGCTATGGGTCACAATTGAAGGAAGATTCCAGGAGGCCTCGGGATAAAAGACACACAATTGATGGACGGAATGCAGAACAAATCAAAACATTGACCCCATTCTTTTCCTCACCATGCCACCCCAGTTTAGACCTGCACATATGCAATTCAGTCTTGACCCTGTGCCTCATGGGAACAGTCCAGCCCGAACTGCCAAGCCAGGTCCTCCCTGGACCGGAAACAAGCATCCTAGGACCGGTTTCGGGGTTTCACCCCTCTTCAGCCAGGATAGCTTGATTCCAGTGGCACAGTGAGACCGGGACCCACGTCTGGGCATACCCGGCGAACTTTGGGCGAGAAAGCAAAAGACACACAATTGATGGACGGAATGCAGAACAAATCAAAACATTCACCCCCAGTCAAGAGATTTGGGTTGAATCCATCATTCTTTTGCTCACCATGCCACCCCAGTTTAGACCTGGCCATATGCCTCTATCCTCTATCTTTCCGGCCCGCCACCACCAGGTTTTCCAACCCCATGTTGTACTTCACCTGGAAGCAAGCTCATAAGCTCTTTTCAGTGGACGCGCATCTCCATGACAAAGCTCCCCTCTGGGCCAATACTGGTATCCGCATGGGGGGTCATGGTTGATTGGGGCCCGTGATGCAGAATTGGGATCCTGACTCGTACACACCTGATGTATGGCGGCAAACTCAAGTCCATTGAGATGCAACAAGACAAATTTGGCCTGCTGCATACTCAACAGTGGCGCTTTACACTATATCATTGCCTACAGAGCAAACTTTGTCTCCAACCCTGGATCATCCCTTGTTCCCCGGTGCTCTCTTACCTTAATACTTGGGGTCAGTTTAAAGGTGTGATGTTCCGATTCTATAATCTCCTGATTAGCCACCTTTACTCCCAGCCACAATTGGCTAGCCTCAGGGTGACCTGAAAGGCTCGCCTGTAGGTGGAATACAATGAGGAGGATAGGACAGAACTTTTGAAAGCCTTGGAATGGGTACTCCAGAAGGCACCTGTGAAGCTCATCCTTTCTAAAATGCTTCAGGGCTGGAACTGGACACTGGCACGTCTTCAGGTTGCAGGGTTGCTCCCTCACTCTGCCTGCTGGCGATGCAATCACGCGCCCTATGATATTGTTCATATCTTACTGGATTGTTATGCCATTCGCCCCTTCTGGATAGCAGTGAGGTGTACGCACCAGGAATCTATGGATTTGCCCAAGCCACTTCCGGACCCCCTTATTCTCCTCCATGACTTATCAGATCTTTCTGAGCTGACCCGCCATGCCCGTTGATTGCTTGTCACTGCCCTTACACCTGCCAAGACCCGTATTCTGCAACACTTGTCTTCTCCACAATTGCCGTCGCATGAGGAATGGCTCACAGAGATGTACAAAACTGTGGCCTATGAAAAGGTAATTAACAATTAAGTGGACAGCGCAGATGTTTTTCTTCTCACATGCTCCCCTATTCTTCAGGATGCCCTCCCCCTAATTCGCATTGAATCTTGATTCGTTCTCATTACTATCATTGCACCCCGCCCCCTTTTGTCCCGCATTACTATACATGGCCTTCCCTCCTTTACTTTCTGCCCTTCTTCTCTTTACTTTCCTCTTTCTCCAGCTTATTTTCTTATCCCCGTCTTTAATTTCTCCCTTTCTTATATACTAGGATTGTTGGTTATTTAATGCATTTTCTCGCAATCAACATTTATATCTGAATATGGGTCCATGCTGGACTTGCATATCATTGTATTTGACGTTATTTTTCAGTACTTGATTTATGCCAATAAAAATAATTGCTACACATATTGTGTGTATTTGTTTGACATATACTTGTTTCAGTATTTTTGAGTATTGTTTTCAGGTTCAAACAGAAAAAGATACCAGGGAACACAGCTTCAAGTAATGATTTGGGGGGCCAGGCAAGACAAAAGGTTAGCAACTGCTAGACAAGAACGAAGAATCCAATACTGATAAAAAGGGTTGTGTAAACCATAATACAATCGGTTTTATGTGCAAAAAAAGACACACTACAAACTGAAAATCGTCAAAAAGGTGTCTGCAAAACCAGTCTTTATTGTCAGTAACAGCAGAACCCTGTGCAAAGAGTAACAATATAACACTACAGAGAAGGTTAAACATAGGATACAAAGTTCTGACATTATTAAATCGTATATTGCATAAATAGGCCCTGAGCATTTATAAGTGTTTACAAACACAAGCCAAGCTGAGGTGCAGCGCATTAACAGCTCAAATTCAAATTGTGGGAACTATTCAATAAATGAGGGGTGGGGTGGCATTGCATTCTAGCTGGAAACCATAAGCACTGAGCCTAAAGCCACTTACCACCAGAATAGTGTCTCGTGGTTTGAAAGTATCCGAATGCCATGTTGTGACTGGACACTTTCTGGAAAATGTTAATAGATAAAAACCACTAGGACATTGTAATGTAGAAATAAACTGTCAACAGCTTCCAGGACAGAAACTGCCAGGACAGTTCCTTTTGGTAAGAAGCTGCCAAGATATAACATTGTAGCAGAAGCTATCAGACAAGTACCTAGTGGCCAGAACCCGTCAGCTTATATAAAAAATAATTTACTCTTATTGTTCTCTGGCCATAAACCACCACGTTTAATGATTTGCGGCCCACCACCATCTCATTGTTATCAGGAAGAGTTGAAACCATTAGAATACTTTCATGTAGCTGAAAATCTAACACATTGTCTTTAGGTCTAAATACAATCACAAAACCATCAGTGCGATGCCCTGGAGCTAAAAACCAAAGGAACAGTTTCTTGTCATTCTGAAGAAAAGTGGTGCATGCTATACCTGGTCATGCAATGAGGAAAGCCCAGAGGTAGCACTGCTCGCAATAAAAAACCCAACATAAAAATGTCAAAATATTGGGACATCAAGCATAGTTAGCTATAGACAACCAGATGGGCACACAGGTGACGATGCACCATTCTTTAGGCCCTTAAGCCAGCAGGTTTTATAATGCAGAATTTATGGAGGCATATTTCTAGAGTATGGTGGTATGATGGGAAGGCGCCCAGCTGGGAGGACCAAAATTAAGCCCCTGACATACACATGTGGATCCGCTAGGCGTCAGAAGCAGAAAACCAGTCTATAGTAAGTGCTGTGGAGAGTTCTGGGTCTTATTGATCAGTTCACTGAAGGATGAAAGACAACAAAGAACACAACCAGCATAAAACTAGGAAGGTGAAGCTCTTTGTGGGTTTGATTTTTATACTTGGGCTTTCAACACAGTTATTACATAGGAACCATCAAGTGGAATTTTAAGTTATGAACCGAAGTTCAATTATTTCCACTGTTGAATATTTGTATTTTCTTTACTTAAAAATGCTGAGTTACTGGGAGTTATTTTCTTATTGAACACTGAACCTTAAGGATCTATAACCGTTAAACAAAGAAGTACACCAGACAAGAGTTGCAATTGGGAAGAGGGGAGAAAGAAAAAAAACTAGAACAGGAAATGGAGGTGGTGGGGACAAAAGAGAGAATGCTTCATAAAAAGATAAGCAGAGAGGTCTGGAAAACAGTAGAGTGCTATAAAACAAAAGGGAGACGGAGTGTTACAGGGAAAGCAGGAAAGAAGAGATCAAACATTGACAATGCCAATATGTCTGGCTTTAAAGAAATGTTGATTTGTGCTGCATTACAAATAGGATGGGAATAGATATGTATTTGTGTGGAAGCAAAGAACAGCAGAATAATATAGGTGTAGGTTTAAAGGTAAGGTGACAGCTGCACTGCCAAGTCAGACCTAAAAATCCATGTAGGTTAATGACTGTCCTACTCCAATTTGTGCTGCCGCCAGAGAAAAACAAAATAAATTATCAAGTTATCTAAGACACTTTAATTGCATTCCAATGTCGTGTGTGTCCTTTACATTTCAAGCTTAGGCAGCTGGATAAAAAACAACCTGTAGACTGTGGTTCTCCAGTATTAATATCTTTTATAGATTCACATGCTTGAATCTTGCCCATCGACATGGTGGGAGTACCACGTTAACATAAGAAATAGCAGTAATACTGTAGGAAGGTGGATATCTGACTATGGTTACCCCCAACTTTTTGCCTAGTGTCTAGCTGGTTTTTCGACTTAGTTGGCCTGAGATCCTGCCATTCAGGGTCTCAGGCTGTCTGCTCTCTCTGTAAAATGGACTCCATGTACCCTAGGTACATAACCAATTGGTAAGGATCACCTTATTGGACCCTGTACAGTGTACCCTAGGTACCCAGGGCATAGGTGTGCCCTAGGCCTCCCAGGGGCTGCAGCATGTATTATGCCACCCCTGGTCTGGCCTTCCAATCAGACACAACTGGCTGATCACTCAGCTGGGGCAAGGTCGTGTAATCACCCCTTGCTTAGGTGTAGTATTCCTATACCTACCCTATATATAGACACATGTGTACCTATCAGTCACTCCTATGGCAGGCCTTAACAATCCTGGAGGCAGAGTGCTTGGTAACATGTGAGATGGTGCTCTAGCATGAGCTGAGCCTGTCTGCAGCTTTCGGAACCATGTCCTTATAGCTGTTCTATGATATAGCCTACCATATACTCTTAAAGTGCCTTATAATCTTAAACGGTTATGGTAACTATGGTTGGGCTGTATCAAAACATGTCGTGTAAGGTGTCTAACACTTTGGAATAATACCCCCATACCATTTCTGGTGATGAGGATATTATCCCTCCCTTCTAGAGGGAGAGACATGTTAAAATCATACTTTGCTGTGTAACCTCTGACCAAAGCCTCAGCATCACAAAATGGATGCTGCTGCCACGACACAAGTCTGACCTCCTGCAGCTGGGAGTGATCCCAGCCAGGGAGGCCTGGACAATAGGTTTCCTGCTTGGGGAGGTGCTAGCACCTCCCCAGACAGCCTTTAGTGTATTGGGGCAGGGTGGGCTGAAAGGAATGAGACATGCCTGGGGCACACAAGGTGTTCCTTGCATAGTCCAGTTCAAACCGGCGCTGGGGCACTCCAGCCCCAGCTCTGGCGCGAAACTGGACAAAGGGAAGTGGGTGTAACCACCCCCTCCCAGGTCCCACCCATAAGGCGTGACCTAGCAGGTATCCCAGCCCCCCAGATTAGTATAAGAGTGGGAGTTGGGCCTCAAGACTTTAGATTATCCTGAACCTGCAAAACTGAACAGAAACTCTGGACCTTCGACATTCGACGAAAGAAGAAGACTGAAGAATCTCCCTTGTAGCCAAGGAGTGGCTACCCTGTGCAAACAGGCACCATCAAGTGACTACCCTTTGCTTTGTGAAACGTTCGACGAGGAACCGATTGCAGAGCCCGACCAGAGCCTTGATTTCCAGACTTCTCCGACCCTCATCCACATCTGCAGCAGAGCTGAGATCCGTGGAGGCGACGAGCGACGTGGGACCGGCTACCTGGGAAAAGTGGCTAGTAACTTACAGCGCAGCTTCTGAGGTACCCTCGAAGTTGTGCACCGGGGATTGAGAAGCCCCAACCCCAAGCACCATCTGCACCGAAGACCAGCCCCCCACACTCCACGAGTCCTGCGTGGGGCCCTTCAGCATTTTCCTGCTTGCCGCGTCTGTCCGGTTGCTTGCCCGCTGGCTAGTGGCCTTTGTGACGACGCTCCCTGAAATCTTCTGCGCTGGTTTGGCTCCTCCAGACTGGCTCCCGCTTCTCTGCAAAGAAGAAGCACCCCAGACCTTCCTGGTCTGCACCAGAAGCAAGTCCCTTGTTCTTCGTGGGTCCCGCTTGCCAAGGCTTGGTGAGTCCTAGTCCAACTTCGACGCCGCCGACAGCAAGAGCCTTCGTGGGACAGCTCGCCTCCTGGTCCTGGTCGTCCTCGACGCTTCCTGGTCCTCCTGGCTGCAGCGACAAGCTTCACCTTCCCCTGCAACTCTTCACGACATCGCCTGGTTCCTTCCTGGTTCCACGTGGTCACTGGCTAGTGACCTTGACTCTGTCCCCTCTGCTTGCAGGTTTCTTCTCTTCTTGATCCCAGGCTTGGGATCCACCGGACACTCTCTCCTGACGGCCTGTCAGCATCTTTCTTCAGGCATCCATAGGAGTCGACGACGAAAACGACGCATCTTCACCCCTATGCACCCGCAGCCTGTGGGCTAGGTAACTTGGGTACTCCGGTGCTCATCAGGATAGTGACTATCCTAGTGTCTAGTTTTCAAGTCTCAACGTCCTAGCTACTCCGGAAGTGTCCTAAATCTATCTATTTCTAAACTGTAATATTGCTATTGACTTTTACGCATTACGCGTGAGTGTTTCCACTCTGCACACGAATCCCGTGGGCCTCCCACTTCCTAACTAACGCTAGTGTAGTGTAGCCCCAGCGATTCCCTAGGCCTAGGCCTATTCTATTTCCGTGACAGTGGTTCTTATACCACTTCTTTAGTATATGGTTTGCGTGGCCCCTAGGGCCTAACTGTATTACTTACCTGTGTGACTTACTGTATGCATTAATAAGACTGTGTTGTACCTACCTCTAAACTCATAAAGAGTGCTGAGGGTTTGCTTAGAATAAATACACTTTATTTTATATATATATCTGTTGTGGTGTCCTTTCATTTGGTATTCAAGGGATTATATATGGTATCACAGCTGGCTTCACATGCCATTCAGAGTTTAGCCTAAGACTGCTCTTGTCCATGCTACCACTAGGATAGCTGGTCTATAAGGTTGACTTTACAACCAATCACCATAAGGGTATTTGGACTGATATAAGGTGTACACTATAACTAGTGACATCATACATCAGGCCAACTTCTCACAAATACAACATCACCAAAGAACTCCATAGAACAGAAAACTAACTTAAGTAACTTTTCAGCCTCATTTTAAAACATCCAAACTTCAGTCAATCACAGCTAAGACATCAGAATTCCCCTTCCCCACAGTCACCATACCTCAGATTTCGAGCACAAGTGTATAGGTATACAAAAACTGTAAGGTAATTGGTGAGCCTAATCGGGGAGAAGGGAGGGTCGCATGTGAATCATAAGCATACAAATTTACACACAGCATATAAAGAACATAGAAGGCTAAAAGCTGCCTACCTAAAGCAAAGAGACGTCGGAATGTATCTTGTCCAACAGCGATATCTGCCTTTTTCCAACCATCAAGGCAGTAATGCTTTGTGAATGTGTGGGCGTTTGCCCACGTTGTCGCCCTGCAAATGTCAGGGAGAGATGCTCCAGCAAAGAGGGCCGAGGTAGTCGCCTTTTTCCTAGTAGAGTGAGCTTGCACTTTCGCAAGAAACAGACGGACAGCTTTTTCATGGCAGAAGGAAATCGTGGAGGTGACCCAACGAGCAATGCTGGCCCATGTCAAGGCCTGTCCTTTCCTGGGTGCGAGGACTTGCAGAATGTCTCCATTCTTTGCAGATAATTTAAACATCGTTAATGTCCAGAGAATGCAACACGCTTTTTGCTGCTGAAGATGGATTAGGAAAGAAAATTGGTAAAACAATTGGTTTATTGAGGTGTTAAGTTGAAGACACCTTAGGTATAAAAGAAGGGTTAGTGCGTAGGATAACCCTGTCCGGCAAAAACTGCAGATACGGTTCTTTTATAGTGAGAGCTTGGATTCCACTGATACGTCTGGCTGACGAGATGGCCAAGAGGAAAGCCACTTTCCAGGAGAGGAAGTTTAATTCACATTTGTGTATTGGCTCAAAGGGAGGACCCATCAGTTGTGACAGAACGGTGTTTACATGCCACAAAACTGTAGGAGGCTTAACAGGTGGAAAAAGCTCTAAAAAGTCCATTCATAAATTATTTGACGAGTCGGTTAGACCACAGAAAAGTTTGATTGAAGCAAGGCTAACTCCTATGAAAGAGTGAGAAAGTCCTGATTTTGCCAAGTGCAAGAGATAAGGCAGCACATGCTCCGGAGATGAAGAGAATGGATGCAATGCTTGCGAGATACACCAAGCACAGAATCACTTCCATTTAGCTGTGTAAAATTTCAATGTAGATGGAGCTCGAGACTTCTGTAGTATCTTAGTACACTCCTTGGAAAGCTTCAAATTCCCAAATTCAGCATGGTGAAGAGCCAAGAAGACAAATGAAGAGTGGGAATCTGTGGATGAACCACTTGGCCATCGTTCACATAGAGAAAATCCTCCTTTGGAGGGAAGAGAATCGGCGCACACTCTGATAGGCGATGCAGCTCGGTGTACCAGAACTGTCTTGCCCAACCTGAAGCAATGACAATGATCCGACAAGGCTCTTGCTTCATTTTTTGCTGTACTCGAGGAATGAGTGTAAATGGGGGAAATGCATAGGCCAATATCCCTGTCCAAGGAAACTGGAAGGCATCTCCCCATGAATTTTGATGAGGATATCTGCTTGCAAAATGAGGACACTTTTTGTTGAGGAATGCAGCAAACAGATCTAATGTTGGGTAACCCCAGGATTGAAAAACCTCCTTCAAATGTTGGTCGTTGAGTTCCCATTCGTGGCACTGTTTGGAAGCCCTGCTGAGAGAGTCGGCCTTCTCGTTGGTTGACAAGGAACCATTCCCATATCTGTTGAGCAAGAAGAGAAAGCACTCGAGATCTCGTTTTGCCTTGCTTTCAGAGGTAAAACATTGTCGTAGTGTTGTTCGTCCTAAGGAGCACTGATGCACTTTTGATCCTAGGCAAGAAGGACTTCAGACCTAAAACCACTGCTTTGAGCACCAGAATGTTTATATGACACGCCAATTCCTGTTTGGACCACTTGCCATGAACCTGTAATTCTTGAAGGTGAGCCCTCCATCCATCCATTGACGCATCCTAAGTCATCACCAGTTGTGGTACGGAGTGAATGAAGGAGACCTTGCGACAGGTTGTCCTTGACCATCCACTAGGCCATAGTGGCCATCACTGATGCTGAAATGCAAAACTTTTGCTGGTTGAGAGGTACTTCCTCTATGGCCTGCTTGAGAAGAAGCAAAATTATTTCCTTCTTGAGATCTGGAAGGTGACGGAGCAGAACTTTGCGTGGTGGTACATTTGGAGGATGCTGAATGAATTCTAGTGTGTGACCATGTTGGAAGATGTCTAGAACCCATCTGTCTGAAGAAATGGAATTCCATTACTGAAAGGATGCGGAGAAGACGTGATCGTGGTGTGGGACTATGGTAGCAGGGGTCTGATGAGATTTATTGTCTCCTATTGGAGTCTGGGGACTTTGTATCAGATTGCTGCCTCTTGCATCCTGCTGGTCTTAAATAAGTCTGACCGGTGTTGGACTGGAAGGATCGGTTGTATGGCTGGTAGGTACTCTGCAGATATGGCTGGTACCGCTGCTGAAATTGCGGACAGGATAAAAATTGCCCCGACCTCTAGTCCAAAAAGACTGAAAGTGGCGCTGCTGGAGATTGTCTAAGGCTTTGACTGTATCCGTGTCCTTCTTGATAGGTTGTAGCTCCTCGTCTATGTGCTTACCAAACAAGCACTCCCCATCAAAAGACATGTCTAAAACCCTGGCTTGGAGCTCTGGACGAAAAATGGTTGCTTTTAGCCACCCCTGGCGACGATGAACCGCCACTCCGGCCATCTGTCGAAATGCAATGGATGAAACGTCCATAGCTATCTCAATTAACTCTGAAGACGCTCTTTCTCCCTCCAAAAGAATATCTTTTGTCTCTTTATTTTTATCCTCCGGGATATACTCCAACAGAGTAGAGAGGTCCGACCACATCCTCTGGTCATATCTCCCCAAAATGGCAATGGCATTAGAGGGTCTAATGAAGGTAGCCGCCAGAGCAGAGAACCTCTTCCCAATATTGTCGAGGAGACGACCCTCTTTGTCCGGTGGGGCAGTGCAGGGAGATTATGGATTCTTGGCTTTTCTCTATGCTGTTTGCACAATCACAGAGTCCAGCCTCGGGTGACTATGAGGCATGCAGTCGAGTCATCAGGAGCCTTGTATTTTTTGTCCAGTTTTAAAGTAACAGCGGGAACGGCGGAAGGTGTTTTCATTAACTTTTGCCCTTCTTGCCATAGAAAGTCAATTGTAGGAATTGCTCTCACTGAACGTTGAGTGCCTGGTTTAAAATCGTATAGAAAACACTCAGTCTGTGTAGTTGGCATTGGCAAATCAAAACGTTTGGAAGCACGCTCTAGAAGATCATGAAATCCCCCGATATCTGCTGGAGGGGAATCGGCAGCAGGATGGTTAGTAGATGGTGGCATAGGGGCTATGTAGTCATCCCATTCATCATGGGCATCTGTGTCTGTTTGTATCTCACCTTCTTCTGTCTGAGCATCCTGAGTGTCCTCCGTGATGACTATAGGAGGAGGAAGGGTCATCTCCCTTGTGGATTTGGGAGTACTTTGGCCTGGGAGAATAGTGTGTTCCTCTTGGGGAGGTAAAGGCCTCTGAGGAGCATTTGCGTCCGGAAAACGCATGTAATAGTCAATGAGCATGTGATGGAGATGAGACACCAGAGGCACTGGACAGTTCATTGATGGTTCCCTGAACTGATGACACTCCACCTGTCATTCTAAGGATAATGTTCCTGGAAGGAATCCTGCCTCTGCATGACGGATATGTCTCTTTCTGCAAAAGAAATGTCCCCTGCCAAATAAGAAGATGGATCATTGCCCTCAATGTCCTCATTTTGGCACTTGACCCTTAACTGCGATGGACTGTATGCAGGGCCAAACATACCTTCATACTCTGACTCTTGGAAGTCCAGGTGAGCAGGAGGTAAAGGAGATATTTTGGAGAAATCTTAAATTTGCTTGGGCTGAAGGAGACTGATTTTTCCCTCCGTCGACGATCCCCTCGATGGTACAACCGCCGATGCAATCGTCTGTGGTACCGTCGACAGTGCATGGACGGCCTTCGTCTGTGGGGATGTCGTCACTAGAACCGTCAACGAACATGTGGTCGACTGTGAAGGCCTCGTCGACGATGTTACTGTCATCGAAGATCCCATCGCCGTTGCTGCCGTTGACGTCTTGATGGTTGTCGTCGTAGTTGTCGTCGATGAAGCCGTTGACAGTGCAGGAACTTATGGTTTTCTTGAGGAGAGTGAAATCTTCTAGGACGCTGTCGGCGGTCAAGAAGATTGGTCTCTGAGAGGCGTCAGAGAAGCAGACACAGAAGCTGAAGAGGGTTTTGAAGCCTCTGACTAAGGTTTCTTGTGGTGTTTAGGCTCAGATTTGTCCCGGGACTTAGATCTCTTAGAGTCCCCATGATGTCAAGAGGGACTGCCCTCCTTTCTTTTCTTTGAGGAAGAATGGGCCTTTTCCTAAAGGTTCAGATTCTGAGTAACAGCCTACCCTCCCTATCTTTGAGGGTTTTAGCTGAAAAAGTGTGGCAATACTTGCATTCTCTGGGTTTGTGGTCAGAGTCGAGGCAATATAGTCACTGATTGTGGGGGTCTTCAGAAGAAAACCTACACTTCCCACTAGTCTTACAGAACCTAAACAGCCCTTTTTTAGGCTCTGGCATCTCAAAGCAGGAAGGTCAAAAGTATAAAGTACAAGAAATACCTTGGGAGTAGCTAAAACTGAGACTGGAGGTCAAAAGCTGAGAAGAAAATACTGTAACCGAGCAGGGAGACCCCTATCACACATGTGGTAAGAAATCTGAGGTATGGTGGCTCTGTGGGGAAGGAAACTCTGAGGTCTCAGCTGTGATTGACTGAAGTTTGGATGTTTTAAAATGAGGCTGAAAAGTTACTTAAGTGAGTTTTCTGTTCTATGGAGGTCTATGATAATGCTGTATTACTGCTATTTCTTATGTTACCGTGGGACTCCCACCATGACGACGGGGAAGATTCACGCATGTGAATCTATAAAAGATTCAATACTGGAGAAGTAAACAAAATGATCACAGCTGCATGGAGGGCAACCACTTTTCTTTTGTGGAAGAACACAACGTCTGTTCAATCTAAACATGTAAACCTGGCTTCGAACATGTTGACGGACCCAAAGCACTCTCCGGTAATGCTCACATAATTGTCTGGCAACAGCTGTGCTGTGAAGTCAGACCATAATGAGTGAAAGAAGTAAGAGAGGGGTTCCTTGATAGTTGCAAGTGTTCCAATTTTTGAGTGCAAATGAATCAAGCTAAATGCCATTTTCTTGTGACTGTAGTGCTGCGAAATTGAAAACACTTTTGATTTTAGCAGCAACACGGATTTAGTTATAAAGATTGTGGACTGTCGAAAGCAACAATCTGTAGCTGACGTTGTGATTTTGGGAACAAGCATTCACTTGGAGAAACAATCGGCGTTTGCGAGTAGATAAAATGAATAACCCTGTATTCTATACAACTGAACACTTACTACAAACAAGTGCATAGATGTTGGGCCTTTAATCTGAAATAGCTACCTAGCATCGTACCAGCTGTAAGGAAATGCAACTTACTTCAGGATACACACACTCAAAATACAAGAATCATAAACTGACTGAAGACTTTGCCGCAAGTATACTCACATTAGTAGATAAGTTTGAGTATTTTCAGGCACACGTCATAAGTGGTCATATTAGACCATGAGTGAGCACCCAGTGGTAAACAGCCACAGCTTTGAGATGAAACGCATTTACGAATGAATTGAGGACAAAGTTTAGCTCATAGATAATATTTATATAGAACATGAGAAGACGCGTGTGCACATGCCTTGTTTAATACCAGGCTAGAAAAGATTCTAGATAATATTTAAAAATGTTATTTTAAGTGTGAGAACTTACAAGCTCATAATTGTAATTGGTACAGATTTGTGACACAGGACCTAAAACCTAGCACAGTGTACAGTATTCTTCGATCGATAACGAGTGGTCTTGAGTTAAAAAGCCTTTTCAGATGAGGACCAGAAGCTTGAGAATGGCACCCTGAGATTCCAAAGCTAGCAGCAGACGCATTACTTGAACAGATACAGCAAACCTCAACCATTCTCTTAACCACAGCTTCTGTTGGCTGTACACAAGGGGTAGGATTCTTCAACCTTATTTACTGTGTCGACTGTCTCACTGTGCCTTAGTTTGGCACAGCCAGTCATATGAATCCAATACCTGGCATCATCAAAAGACAATCATATGGTAGGTATCTCCGGCAAACCACCTGTATGGGATATCAGCTCAAACAGCAAGGCTAATCCAAGGGGAATTAACTACTGGCCAGGTCCATAGCTATCAGTATCAATAGTGCAACAGGTGCAGTGAGACTGGGCCCAAAGGGTGTGATGGCCCACTGCACTCCTAATAGTGACAGTTTTTTTTTATACTAGCAACCAAGGGGATGTGGGGCCAATTTGCCTACTTGCATGAGGGTTCATGTCTCCCTGACTAAGTCACTGCTACGGACCCTTGGACTCCTGGGTATTTTTATCAAACGACACCTAATCTAGTGCCTACCAACAAATGGCCAACAGGACACAGCATGCCACGATGACTGAGTTGGAAAAGTCTAGCTGTGCCAACACAAATGCCTCTAGCAACCAGTGGTGTCTTAAAGTGCCTCTCTCAAAGGAGAACAAAGGGAAGGATTTAAAAATAAACAAAAAACTTTCCATAAAAATACACAAATGTCAGTTTCACTTTATAGCTAAAAAGATATACAAATTCCTATGTCAAAATAACCAACAGGCCTAAAGATTTAGAGCTACAGTCCTATGTATATCAACTGAAATCTTGCATTCATAAAGTAGATTTGAAAACTTCGAAAGCATCCTTAGGATACTGAAGGGCTATGCTGTGCATCATAATGCTCACTCACAAAAAACATAAGCAACGTATCCCCCCTGACCCCCCTCCTTTTCAAAATGCGGATTTATAACAAATAGCACAGAGTATTCCTTCAAAATGTAGAATACTATTAATGAAACAAGGCTGTGATCCATGGGAGGGGGAGGGGGGGGGGGGTACTGAGCATGAAGCCCAGAACTGGTATAGCTATACCAAGCAGAAGCTCCTCTCAAGAATGCACAGCTTAATAGTATAGGAAGACTCTCTTCCTTTCTGTGCCAGTCCTAGGACCCATGATCACAGATATGGCAATGCAGTGGCTGGCACAGTTACCTTTCCCCCCCTATGCCAGTGATCCTTACAACGAAGATCACCAGAGGCCCTCAGAGGAGTAAAGGAAATCTAACTCACCATGATAAAACAGGGGATACGTGGACAAAGTGAATTTGTAAATACCTGGTCTGGGCAAATATTAATGTCAAAATGCATTGTATAATCATACAAACCATCCAAGATATATGAACATCAGAGAGGTTAGATTAGCCGTTAAAAAAACATAGAAGAGTGAATTTTCTATATTTTCAGATGAACACCAGCAATAGCTCTCATTTCTATGACTTGGGGTATTTAGATTTCACCATTTAAAATGTGAAAACAAAACATTCTGTTTATCAGGGCTATTGTTAAAGATTGCTTGCGAGCTTTGACTGATTCCTCTTTACACATCACCTGACACAGCTATGTGACATGAACCTGCAAAAAGAGTCCTACTTAATTAAGACAAATACTACTAGTTTGATGTACTTACCATAAAAAGGTAGACATTCCACTCAAAAAGTGTATCTAATGCCTTGAATAAACGGTACAAGTTTGCCCTCATATCCTGGACAGAAATCCGTGAAGCACAAGGTTTTGGTGAGAAATATGGGCTATCACTTTCAAGATGACTAAAATTTTTCATGACCAAGTCTGGGTAGCACAGCCCTATATGCTTGAAGTAAAAATATATATATATCTACAACAATAAATAAGGTGAAAGGAGGGTGATCCCATTTATAATCGCTATTCTGAAGCCATTTAGAGGTGTAGGGGCACAGTAAAACTACTCGTATTTCTTTATTTTAATTGCCTCACCTTTCTCAGTTAAAAAAACAAAAAACAGGACAGCGTTAAAATCGAACGATGGCGAAGTAGAATATAATGCCATGCAAGATTGTCCTGTTTTTTATGGCAGAAGAAAATACTGAAAAAAACATGACTTCATGAAAAATCAACAGGATCTAGGTAGAGAAGCCTGGCGCCTTTAAGTCCTCACCTTCCAGATAGTGCATGCGGTCTGGTTGCCAGAGACCTATTGGGAACATATCCCACCCATTGCTTAGCATTGATTGCCTTTCTTGTCATTCATTTGCTTGCTTCTTATTTGATGACTTGCTTTGTCCATTTGTTTTTGTCCCTACCATGGAGCACAGCCTTTTTACTTGTTTCCTTCCACTGCTCACTTTCAGGGAAGTTCTTTTACTTTCAACATTCCATGATACGCTTTTGTTTTCTTACTTTATTCCTCATAACTATCACCTGCACCACACACTCCATATTGATCCTTCTTCCCCACAATTTGTTCGACTGTATGTTTAATTGTAGGCTTAGTTGCAGTTATACACATTTAGTTTCGGTATCTGATCTGTTTATATGATACACAGTAAAGCTGGTCTAAAAGAAATCTTGGTCTGCTCTGAACATGCGCTCAGCTTTATCACCCATACACTACATGTGTTACTGGAAAAGGCTTGAGGTGTAGGACACAAATGCCCCCTTCCACGCTTACGCTTCCAGTTTGAAACTAAGGATATTTTTTACTTGCATGTTTTTAATACTAAACATTCGATGACATGGTTTCCTTTGCATCAGAGAGTAAATATTATAAAAAGGAAATGTATACAAAAAGAAATTAGGTGTTCAGACACTTTCTACCAGTTTGCGGAGCTGCAGTCTCTGACGAGATGATCTTGGGAGGGGGGCTCTCCCTTGACTTTGAAGTTTATCTTTCTGCCCAAAACATTTAGCAGGAGTGGCCATACGGTCACAGTGATGTGCTCTGTGCTGTGACATAATATGGTAGTTACGTTTTCAACCTTGAGAGCTCTGATAGCTTGTTTGCTTTACGTGGGCCTTTGAGTGCACACCTCGCCATTTTTTTTACTGCAGTTCGTACAGCATTCAGGGGCGGCTCCTCTACTAAGGCAGAGGAGCGTCACCCCACTGCTCTGTGAGCAGGTGAAAAAGAAAAAAGAAAATAACGCATTGTGATTATCATTTTATCTTTTGTGTTGTTGCTCAACTGGTTAGGGGTGGGGCTGGGCTGCGTCAGAGGAGCAGGGGGAGGAGTGGTGGCATTTTGTAAGTGCGCATGTCAGTTTGGCTGTTTGTCTTTGGCCGGCCAAACAGTCATGCGCACTTAGCATGTTCTCCACCGGGCTGTTTTGCATAGTCCGGTGGAGAACATGCCCAGGCTCCCAGCCCCTCTCTGTGCGCTGAAACACAGCACTCGGACCAATCACAACGTTGCTATCAGCAGCATTGTGATTGGCTAGGGTTGTCTGGAAGCCTGGGTGCTTCCTGTTCCTGGCCCTGAAGTCCTAGAAGCGGGCAAGGAGGACCGAGAGGCAGCGGGTGACAGACAGGTAAGGGATTTTTTTCCCCATTCCCTCCCACCCCCTCACCGTCGTTATGCAGCAGCAACAGTCGCCTCTGACAGCACTAGAGTAAAAGGACTGGTTACACTGCTCTCAGCCAGCTACTTGCATAGAAAGACTGAGCTCACAGGCGCTGGACTATGGAGATGAGACATTTCTCCGGCACTAAAAAGGCTCTTTTATTGCTTAAATTGTAGGCTGTAATGAGAAAGTGTTGAGGCATTTCATGTAGTAGGTGGACATTGCTTGGGTAGTTTGATTTGGAACAACATAGCGTTGGGAAGGCTGGCAAAGCAAAGTGTTTTATGTCCACAAAACATTAATTATTTCGAAATAAAAAAGGCATTCAACTTTTATCAATTAATCTGTTCTCCCCTGCCTTTTATTTAACTATACTAAACTATAACATTTTGTTTAAGTAATGGCCCGGACACCAAATACTATTGACATTTTAGATGCGTAGTCTGTTGCTTCACAGGTGAAATCACCGTCCACCTGCACTGCGAGGCTTTGGTCTAATTTTAAATCAGGATGTGTAACATAGGCCTAGGAGTGATGAGCCCAGGGCACATTTTGAGGATATGCACTTAAGATAACTTTACATACAATGAATTTAAATGGAATATATTTCCTAAATTGGTGGTTGTTTTCAGAATTGTGTGTTGACTGACCTTCTGGACCTAAGTTGGAACCCCCTACTTCAAAGTTTATGGCTGAACCAAATGCACCTCTTACGCATCCATGGCAGCATCTACAGACTTGTTTCACTTCCCTAGTCCTCCCCCATCCCCCATCCCACTCCCACTGGAATGTAATCTGTGGGTGGAATCCATTAATGCAACTGAGATGCAAATCTGTGTTCTAGCCTAAGACCACAGATGCAGAACTGAACACATCCACATATGTGCTCATTATCTTCTGGATCCCTCTTTACAGATTAACAGGGCACTTCGTAAACTGTAATAATGTTAATCACCTTATCAACTGTGAAATGTGATAGTCTCCAATATGTCTCCACTGTGCTATAGAAAAAGAATATATAAAAGAAATCTTGAGGGGAAAAAAATCCTGCTCTGTGCTACCTCCGTAAGACCTCTTGATTTGGGGAAGGGGAGGATCACGGTGCCAGATCATTTTCTGGTAAGTAGTGTTACTTGCTGTATGCACCATGCTTTCACTGCTTGTGGCCTTATTCAACATTTCATGTAGCTGTACCACACATTTCAGTTTAAGATTATAACCTGGACTGTGGACAGCCAACATTTCAACAAGGTTCACTTGCACCTCCCGTTACAGGTGATAATGCCCCACATGTACTATTTGTCGTGCTTGTATCTTGTCTTCTTCATCCGGAAGTACCACACTTGTTAATGTATCTTAGATGCGTTTAGCAAGTATTACCTATGATGTATATTTCCCTTTACCGGTCGGTACTCTTTGTATATAGACATAGAAGCAGTGCACCCATAGACACAATTGAGCCTTAAGTTCTTAGGAGCTTTCAGTATGAGGAGAAATGTATGGTCTAATGTAGTATGGGTGGAAGCCAGCCGAGGAGTACACATATGAATCAGCTTGCACAGCTGGACCGGACAGAAACCTAATACTGTATGTCTTGTCTAGCACATGCAGAAAATGTTCTGGTGGAACCCACATTTTGTCATTATAGTTATTAACTATCATTCTGCATAAAAAAACGGTACAAATGAAATTATTTTTTAAGGTACTTATCTGAAGAGCGTCAGATACACTTTGGATAATAATTGTGTGGCCCAGTGATGGCGATGGGTGAATAAGGTGTTGCACAACCATGATTTCATGAATGGGGCATGGCAAACCCAGAAAAACAACTAATGGGCTTCAGAACTTTAGAGATGCCTGCGAAGGCTGGGTGAATGACCCAATGCATAATCAAGGTCTCCAGGTGAGTAGGGCATTTTTCTGTGAATAATCTTGAGCCATTACTGGTCACATTTTCATTATGCTTACACTACTAATACAGAGGCGTGTTTCTTTCCCAGCCTAGGCTCATTAAGAAGTTTTTAGGCCTCTGCTAAGGAGAACGTTAGAGAGAGCATGTGAGAGAGTGAGGGTGTGTGTCTGTCTGTCTGTCTGTCAAAAGCTTGGTCCGACTCGATAAAAGCACAAAAAGATGCATATTCAAAAGCATGTATATATGCAATTAACATCAGAGATCTAACTGCTTTACTGGCCCGTATGGTTATTGAGTATATCTTCAGTCTTCATTTTTCCCGCTGGGAGAATTCACATAAACATCTACTGGTGATATGGCATCATGCAGATGCCCAGCCACCCGAATTCTCGGCAGTATTTCAACTAAAACTTAAAATAAGTGTCTAAAAGACAGACGTTTTCCTTAGCCATGCTATGATTTCCAGAGGATGAGACTTGGTTCGTGATAAGGATCAAGTTCTTTCACTCTGGGGTTTGGTTTACATAATTAAGTCCATTTCCTTCAGTTCTGGCCAAGGTGCTTGATAATGGATGGTTGGTATTTTTTGTTGAAATAGCTTTTGCCAGTCTTCATTTTTTTGGCCTTCACAGGAAAGGCTTCAAGTAGGTTCAGTCCTTCATATCACGTACCAGGCCACCATCCCTGCAACCACTGCCATCGAGGCTGCCAGAATCAATTGTACTGAGGGGAGCCGTAGCAATGCGATACCGGCATGGAAAGGACACCCTGCACCTTCGCTGCTACCTGGAGACGTGAGAGAAGAAGAAATAATCACAAGTGTTAATTCTAGTGGTCGTAAAAAACAGAGTATCACACAGCAGGTGGTACTGGGCAAAATTAACGCACAACATGGACAAGGAAAGCGTCACAGTAAAGACAAAGATCAGCTGCTCTATAAAGGCACAACACAACTGCCCTATCACAACAATGGGCAGGTGGTGGGTCAAGTATACATCGTGGCTATTGTACTCCTATCTCTAGGCATCCTTCCTGGGTAATTATGAGATGTTCTCTGGATACCACAGGGGTCATAAGCAAACGTTCACAGCCTATGTATGCTTCTTTAAGATGCCTAAAGCTATGGAGAAAGGTTGCCCCCCACAGAGCCTGCAACCGCAACACCTTCTCTGGATTCTTGAACCGCAGTCCCCTGTTATCTGAACTCTTCCCAAAAGCAAGCATTGGCAATGCAAATAGGTCTGGCTTTAAAGGAATGCTGTATGGTAATGTACATGTAAATAGCATGAGAATGGATATGTGTTTGTGTGGAGGCAAATAACTGTAGAACAATATTGGTGTAGGGCCCGACAGGTCAAGGCAGCGGATAAATGAACAAAATGATCACAGCAATATGGAGGGAAAGCACTTTTTAGGTCTCGCCTAGCGTTGCGCATGCGCTGCACGCTTGGCGAGACATATTGTTAATGAGGAGATTTCAGAAGGGGACTTGAAGCCCCGCCCCTCCTTTTCATTGGCTGGCGTCACCGTTTATGCTAAACTGTGGCCTGCCATTGGAAATGAGGTTTTTTGGTTTCCCCTTTTTGTCCGCCCCATCCGGACAGGATCGTCTGCTTTGCGGCTGTCGCAAAGCAATTTCCCATCTGTTTCTAATTAGCAGTATCAGGAGCTGCATACCCTTCCTTATCGTGATCTTGCGTTCCTAAGTAAACAGGCTCACGCACTGGCTTTCGCGGTCAGTTTTAAACAAGGCGCAGTTAGTTATGTGAGGAGCACTCTTGTTATACGAGAGATATGCGCCGTTTTTTATCAGACAGTCTTCACACATTACTGGGCAGAAACTTACTTAATGGCACATCAGTAGCTAATTGCTATTTACTATTCTTGTTCAACTTCCCCAAACCTATTTTCATCGCATGGGTTTTGTCCAACGCCGTCCCAATTATTGCATGCCACCTTAAGTTCAGGACTCTCTCGAAGCAGCGGTTACGGCCGTTTTTGCCAGGATAATTAGATTTTAATGTATGTTTTAACAACCTTATTTCGTTCCACCTTTTCAATAAATTTGTATGCACTTTGCAAGCCTGCACACGTTGTGAGAAAGTCTCCCCTGCCCGTGAATAGGTGGTCAGGGCAGCATGGATCGGATACGTGTATTATTTACACCGCACGCTGGAGGAAAGGACCCAAGCCTTAAAGATACTGCAAAGGCTAGAAACAAGCTTTGTACACAGTGTGAAGTTTATTTGGGGGCTTTCCTCTCTATTTGGTATAAAAAGATGTCAATCGCCCCTTCCATCACGCTTTGATTCTTCCATAAGATTGGAAAAGTACCTCTTTTTAACCCCCCCCCATGTCTACTGTAAATAATGTAACCATAGAAATGGTGTGCACTGCTCTGACTTGACACTTAAATATATGAATAAATAGAATTAAGAGATTGGTACTCTCGAGAATCGCATGTAATACTAACATACAACTATTTACACTCGGATATATAACAATAAAAGTTTAAGGGACGTCCTGCAATTGACCTCCGGCCTTCTGGGCGCATACATTTCCAGTACGCAGTATCTTTTAAGCACATGCGATATTTGGACTGGAGTTTAAATCAGAAATACTGTTTGGGATGCAGGTTGGAACCGGCTAGTGCAGTTTCATCAGTGTACTCACTGAACCGTCCAGCAAAGTGCCCTGAAGCGGTTTAGTGCCGGTTAATATATTAAGAGGAAATGCAAAAGCAACAAACCTGATTGTCACGTCTCCTTGCATTGCATTAAAGGCCTGCGGCCAGCGCGATTTTAGGGACCCGATTCGGTCCATTCTAGAGTGACAGTAACAGACTGCAGGGTCCTGGCACTTCAGGGATTGGCCCACTTCAAACCTCGATGCCCCCTTGGAGGGTTACCAAGGGCTCGAGCTCAAACAAATGTCTGGGAAAACAATGTGGGGGTGATGTGCGCCTCAAGTAGAGCTGATGGGGTAAGCTGATCAGACATGTCTCAAAATGCGCATTCATCAGCCCTCTCATCTGCAGGCACAGAGGCCGTCCAAGCCTTTGTTTCTCGAGATTCAAAGCAATGTAAAGAAAATATAACATGGGTAGATTTGCGCTCAGTTCAGTTCGAGATCCCCAGAAGAAAGTTTACGTGGAACGAACCCTCGCAGCCTCTCCCTGCGAGTTTTATGGGAGCCATAAGCTTTGGCGTTTATGTGCTTGAAAGAAATTTTCGCAGCGGTGGACCCATTTCAATAAAATAAAAATAAAGTTTCCATTCTGCAAATGACCTGGCGTCCCCCTTCCTACTTTCCACATACAGCACTTCTAAAGCTACTAAACCACAAGATTAAAAGAGAAGCGCCTAGAATACCACTCCAAGCCGTACAATATACGGCTGGGTGAGGGAAGGGGAAGATGGACTCCGTTTCTTAATCATGCTCTTCCCCTGCTGGAGAAAAAAAGATAGAAAAGACACTTTTTATGGAAAACAATATTCATTTGAATTCAATTTTGACACCAGGCAGTGTTTTGCAATCTCGCGGAAAGCTCCTTTCGAAGTTAGCGCTACGCAGCAGTCTGGGAAGCCGTCATAAAACCCCTAACAGCATTTTATGAAGATGCGGTGTACACAACATCATCATCTCGGCCTTTATTGCGTTTTATACTTTGTTAAACAGTTTACAGCTGTGTCTCCTTTTTTGGGGGGTTATTACTAAGCGCTATTCCCTTCATGGCGCACGTTAAAGCTTTATCAATAATATGGAAATTGATCATTAAAAAGTTAAATATGAATGCCTCGTTTGTTTTTAAGATATGTTTGGGATGAAGAAGCTGTATGATTTGATAACATGTATTAAAATAGCAATGACATTTATAAGACCTTCTAAAGCGGGTAGCAATTAAACCGTGTTCTTTCACAGGTTTGCAAAGCGACCCTGACATTTAAAAAGGCTCAAACTACCTCGTTAAAATTTAGAAATAAATAACTAACTTTAATGTTTCCCCCACTTCTCATACTCATGAAATCCAGTCCATTTCTTTATTACATCATATGGAGACTATCCTTCCAGTGCTATGTTCACACCCTAGAACCCCCCCTTGCAGTACACTCTGAAACCCTATCGTACCATCCCCACTTGACACATACACTGCATTTACCACAAGAGGCCTGCCCCCCTCACTGCACACAAGTTCCATCTCCTCATAATGTCCTCGAAAGACTCTTCACACTTCCCACATAATCCACCATTTTATCCTGACCCCTTGTTGCAGCTTCACGTGGGGCCCCTTTGGACCAAGTGCCAGCTTCTCACAGTACCCCGAGTCAGCTTCTAAATCTGCTAGGAGTATTAGCTTCTTACGGTGCCACTACTGCAAGCCAATTGATGCTCATGCTATCACTGTGCCCACCAGAGTCAGGTCTCTCAGTGCCCACCAGTGGGTCCTTCTTGCATTACCTCCATGGTGGGGTCCTCACACTTCTCAGCGATGACAGGCACATGCTGATGAGCTTTGCGGGGGTCAAAAGGGGGTAAAAGACATTGTCATTTACAACGCCATTACTTGATTAATGCTTCACGAAGGGAAAAAAACAATAACATTCTCAATGCCAATAGCTCAAAACAATGTCATTGCGAGACCTATTGCATTGTAAATGCTTGTTTAATGAAGCAGACAACTTCTAGTGATGCTTATATAGTTGTCAGGCGACAGCTGCAATGTCAAGCCAGATCATAACCAAAGTAGGAATGACAGTGGGGTGGGGTTCAGGGAGAGTGGGGGTCTACAAGTATATAGGTCACTATGGTGAGTAACATATACTTGCTACTAAGTCCCTCCCTTTTCTTCACTTCTAGTAGGAAGATTAACAAGAATACAGATATTGTAAGGAGACAGGACATACCCAGGCAGCAGACTTGGAAAAGTATGTTCTTAAAGCTCACTGGTATGACTTGTTGGAAAGTCATCTAGTCAAGATGGTGGACTCAACCCTGTTTCTGGCCTAAATTCTGCCCCAACTAAGGCCTTCACTATCCAACCCTGTCCTAAATGCTTCCTGCTGGTGTTCCAAGCTGATATACCCCTTCCCGGAGATGACTGCCAATGCGATTGCGGACCCTGGGGTGAAATCTGACTGAGGCCTACACACGCGTTGTGACGGGCTACCGGGAGCTGCGATGCTGGTTGGCCGTACTGGGTCACACTGAATGGGACGCCCTGACCACCCCTAGTCATCCCCGCCGGCCTGAAAGCACAGCTGCAGAGGCGACCATAGAGACTGACGCATGGAGTGGCAGGGCTGCGGCGCATCACTGACCAGATCGGCCCTGCTGCCGGATGGTGCTTCCCAGGCAAGGCGACTGTGGCACCGATGAAGCCCCAGGGGGACTGCCGTAATCCTCCCTGGCTGAGCGGCCCCCGCACTTGAGTGCCCCTGCAGCCGCAAGAGAATTAGCCCTCTCTCAGTGCCTATCATCTCTAAGGGTACACATCTACTCGGGTCTGGGACCAGTTTCTTCTAGTGCCCATAGCCCTTCTGTGCTGCCATTTGCAGAAGAGCTGGTCATATTTAAGCATCAAGCATCAGTATCAATCCTGGGCCCCCTGAAGGCTCTAAGGGGCAGCTTACATACCACCCTGACTGGCTTTTTAGCAACAAGCCCGAAAGCATACTGAGAGACAGAGATATCACCACACTATGACCACTCGAATGCCCAACGCCTGTAAGCTGACCAAGGGTAAATTGCTTTTGGGGGCCCATCCCGCAGCAGTATGCTTTGCCTCAACCCCAGAACGGCGAGCTGGAGACCAAATGGGAGACGGAACACCTGTTTCAGATATGTCCTTCAGAGCTACAAGTAGTGGAAAAGATTGGCACAACTCTCGTGCACACAGGCACGTCACTTGAACACAGAATCGAAAAAGTGATGGCAGATTTCACCCTGCTGCATGCAGACCATCGCAAACTTGCGGACAAAGTGAACATGGTAGAGAATATGCTGACCAAACTCCATCCAACAGTCTGTGAAATCACGACCATGCTGGACAGCGTACATGTGGTGGAATGCAGAGCTGAAGGTGCGGAAGGTCACTTCAAGAGAAACAATATACATGTAGGACTTCTAGAAGGGGTAGAGGGTCAGGATGCTGTAGGATATGCCGAGAACTGAATCTGCACGCTACTACCTGGCACCACGCTCTCGCCTTTTTTCTCGATTGAACATGCCCACAGAGTGCCAGTGCGCAAACTGAAACCTGATGCTAACCCTAGACCCTTTCTATTCCGCCTACTGAACTATAAGGAGCGAGACTCCATTCTCTGAATACAAAAAGCTACAAGACATTAAAGTAAACTATGTTTCTGTTGTCATTTTTCCTGATTATACCATGGCAGGTCAGAGGCAAAGGAACTCATTTCAAGCGCCGCCTCAGAGACCTCAATATAAGCTATTCATTACTCTTACCTGCCCGTCTCTGCGCTGTAGTTAATGGGACAGCACACTTCTTCAACGCCTCAGAGGAAGGGTGGGACTGGATGGAGGCTGCTGGGCTTATGGCCTCACGCCCTGCACCCACTGAAGTGGGACAAACAGGAGATGCGACAAGGGTCAGCAATCGCAGGAGTCACAGGAAGACCAATCGCCCTCGTCACACTTGTGCAGTGCCACACTTGGAGCAAGTAATCCTAGAGCGACGACAAGCCCTGCAAATGGAGTCCATGATGCGAGAACATGACCAGACCCTGGACGAAGATACTAATTCCACTCAATCTTTAAGCGATGATGGTTCCACTAGCACATGGCCGTCCAGGGAGGACTCCCTGGCCCTAGCCGAAGTTACTCCACAAACATACTATGAGCTAACGATGAGGACTGCTCCAGCAGCAATGTCAAAACTGTTAATGCCTGTCTCACTTGTGTACTGTCTCATATCTGCAAAAGAAACAGACTACTCACTCACAGTAGCTGGGAGCCCAAGCATCCAGGTAACGCTACTGCGAAAGAGTGCAGGCTGAACGCAGGATAAAAATGTCATTTCATAATCTTTATCCACACCCCTATTGTTGGGTATTTAAACGCACGCTCCTGAAGCTTGAAACAAAATTGTTAAAAAAACAAGGAGTGTGCCTGTCGTTTGGCAGCGGCACACTGCGAACATTCCTCACTGCATGAGCACCTGCGACGCCTCATTTACACTGCGCACTCATCCCGCACCCATGGTTCCTCAGGCCGCGCGGGCCGGTTACTGGCGGATTTGATACGTCAGGAGCAGCCAGACACCCTATTCTTTCACTACGCACCCTTACAGCACACCTTCTCCACACTCAGCATATATTCCATGCTGAAATAACACGCCACTTCACCTCCCTTTACCAGTCGACCCTGAGAATTGGGTCCGACTGCCTGGATGCATTCTTTTCTACAACCAGGCTACAAGTGGCTTTAGGCTCTGTGCTTATGGTTTCCAGCTAGAATGCAATGCCACCCCACCCCTTATCTATTGAATAGTTCCCACAATTTGAACTTGAGCTGTTAATGCGCTGCACCTCAGCTTGGCTTGTGTTTGTAAACACTTATAAATGCTCAGGGCCTATTTATTCAATATACGATTTAATAGTGTCAGAACTTTGTATCCTATGTTTAACCTTCTCTGTAGTGTTATATTGTTACTCTTTGCACAGGGTTCTGCTGTTACTGACAATAAAGACTGGTTTTGTATTGTATTGTATTGTATTGTATGTCGATTTGTAGAGCGCGATTGCTGCCCGACGGGCGTCCAAGCGCTAAGGATGCAGTCAGAGAGGGGAGGTACGGCGGAAGTTAAGACAAGATTAGGTCAGGACGGACCTAGCAAACAGAAGAGTCTTTAATTGTTTGCGGAACGATTGCAGGTTGGGATTGCATCTAAGTTGGAGCGGGAGTGAATTCCAGAGTTTTGAGGCATTCAGAGCAAACATTCTGCCTCCAGATCTCGCTCTCTTAACTTTTGGGACCACGGCCAGGAAAGCTTCGGCGGAGCGTAAATTCCTGCTTGGGTGGTAGCGGGTGACCAAATTATCATTTATTGCTGGGCCTGTTTTCCAGAAGGCATGATGTGAAATGCATAGTGCCTTAAAAGCCACTCGCTGCTTCACCGGTAGCCAGTGTAGACTTTTCAGTCCGGGTCTGGCTGACTGCGTACGTGGAATGTTAAGCAGGGTGCGTGCTGCACAGTTCTGGACAACTTGTAACTTCCGTAGAGTCAGTTCTGGGGCACCCACATAGAGGGCGTTATTGAAGTCCAGCCTGGACTGTATCAGGCCTTGTACTGCTACCTGTTTGGCCTCCGTTGGTAACAAAGGCAGGACTTTCCTAAGTGTTCTGAGCAGGCCAAAGCACGTGGCAGATAGCTTGGTCGCCTGGTGAGTGAAGGTAAGATTTTTGTCCAGCCAAATTCCCAGACTCTTTACGCTCTCTTTAGGGATGGGGGGCGTGCCCAGACATGGAGGCCATAGGGAGGAAAAAGGTACTGGGGAAGCTGGGCCCAGGAGCATGACCTCAGTCTTATCTCCGTTGAGTTTTAAGGCCGAAGCTGTCATCCAGCCTTTAACCTCCTCCAGACATTTCATCAGGCCTGACTGCTTTTGCCTGATGCCCTCCTGCGTCAATGAGACCACTAGCTGGGTATCGTCCGCATATGATATGATCTTAATACCATGCGGTTCGACGATCCCAGCAAGCGGTTCCATATATATGTTGAACAGCGCAGGGCTCAAGGAGGAACCCTGCGGGACCCCACAGCTCAAAGATTTGCTGGCTGACACTATGTCCCCGTCAAAGATCTGGAATGATCTGTTGGACAAAAAAGAGTCAAACCACCTCAGTGCATTGCCTGTTACCCCGATGCCAAGGAGCCGGTTCAGTAAGGTGGTATGCCTGACCGTGTCAAAGGCAGCACTTAGGTCAAGGAGGATCACTGCCACTGATCCTCCTTGATCCAGTATCCTCCGTGACTCTTCAGTGACCGCCAGCAGCGCAGTCTCAGTTCCATGCCTAGGTCTGAAGCCTGTCTGGGTCATATCTAGTAGCTGATTCTTCTCTAGGAACTGGATCAGCTGGGTGTTTATATGTTTTTCTAGGATCTTACTTGCCCAGGGAAGTAATGAAATGGGGCGGTAGTTAGCGTGATCCTCTGGGTCAAGATTTGGTTTTTTTAACAATGCCCGTACCATGGCTCTTTTCCACTCTGTGGGCACAATGCAGGATGAAATCGAGGAGTTTAAGAGTTCCAGGATTACGGGAAAGGTGGTGGAGCTAGACTGCAACATAATCTCGGGTGGAGCAGGATCGCGAGGCGAGCCAGATTTGACTTGCCGAGCCAGCCTGCTCAGGGTGTCGAGGTCTAGAGGTGGGAAATATTCTAAGGTTGGTTGGCCTGGGAGAACAGGATTTGTCGGGGGTGTTTCCTCTGTACCTCCAGGATTGGAAGGTAGTGTCGTAAAAGACGAATAAATCCGGGAGACTTTGTTGTGGAAAAATTCCGCTAACTCGTTGCATTGATCTTGCGTTTTTGGCAGAGGTGCAGATGTGTTTAATATAGTGTATTTTTTAACCAAGTGAAAGATTTCCCTCGGTTTGGACTTAGCTTCCATGATTTTGTCTGCAAGGTAAGCAGCCTGGGCCTTCCTTATCCCGTCTCTATAGGTCTTGATTGCTTCCCTGTATTGCGACTTTTTCTCTGGTAGGGAGTCTAGACGCCATGCTCGTTCTCGTTTCCTGCACAGGCGTTTTTGTTCCCTTAGGGTGTCTGAGAACCAGGGTGCAGATTTCTGCGATCTTTTTGAAATGACTTTCCGGCAGGGAAGGACCGTCTCCAGTGAATTTGTAACCCAGTCCTCATAATCCCTGTTCGCTAGGTTGGGGTCTAAGTGAAGGGATGGGCAGGTAGATTCTAGGTTCCTGCACCACTCTTCCACAGGAAGTTTTGGCCAGTTTCTCATAGCTTTTGCTTGGGGGGCAGGCATGGAGGGTTTACTGGTGACCCAGGTTAATGGAATTAAAAAGTGGTCGGACCAGGGGAGGGGGATGGGGTGGTCCACCATCAGCTGGGAACAGTTGCTAAAAATTGGGTCGAGTAAATTGCCTTTCTCATGGGTGGGGGCAGTGACCCGTTGAGTTAGCTGTAAGGCTGCCAGGTCGTCAATTAGTTCCATGGCAATATGATCAATGGAGGAATTAAAATGAAAATTAAGATCTCCCAACATGGTGTAATTAGCTAGGGTAGTAACTCGTTTAGCTATGATGTCGGGAAGAGATTTCTGAAACAGTTTGGCCTGCTCAGGGGGGCGATAAATTAGAGTGCCAGAGAAGGAGCTGTTAGCAGTGAATTCAATGCTAAAGGCTAAGCTCTCGCATTCAGGGATGGTTTCGGTCGTGATGCGGCACTGGTACTGCTCTTTCAAAATAATAGCCAGACCTCCTCCTCTGCCCTATGTCCGGTCCGATCTATAGATTTGAAAACCCGGGGGTAAGGCGGCGATTATATGAGGCTCTGAGTAGGGGTTGAGCCAGGTTTCTGTCAAAAAGACGGCGTCTGGCTTGCGTTCTTCAAGTAGAAGAGCGATTTGTGTGCTGTGTCTCGGGAGCGATCTACAGTTTAATAAGCACATATGATATTCCTGCATCATCGGTAGTGCTGTGGTTTTGTGAAAGGAGTGTTTACATCCTGGGCAGTGGGGGGGAAGGTCGGTTGGTGCATAGGTGTATGTGCAGTGAGCATCAGCCCTAGCCCCAATGTTGTAGATGTCATTTGCACTATATGTCCTGACCTGGGATATGTAGGGGCCAGGGGTTGGGGCCCCTGGTCCCGGTTGGGCGCGGACGGGCGCAGACGGGCTTGCCTTTGGCGCGCCTTCGGCGCGCCGCCGGCGCGCCCGCTGCGCGCGTCCGCTGCGCGTTCGCCAAGCCAGTGTATTTAGCCCCAGTGCCCCGGAAGTGGTGGGGGGAGGGGGAGGAGTCAAGCCCAAGGTCCACCCTCCGTTCGATCGGCACTTGCCGCGACGGACCGGGGTGCAGGGCAGCTCCAGAGGACAGCGTGGTAAACGAATAACACTTTAAAAAGGTATTTAAAACAGTTGTGCGCAATATACAGACAAGCGTTCTGCGAACAGCAGCTCACCCGTACCAGCAGCGCTCTGCTGCATCCGCTGCGCGTTCGCCAGCCAGTGTATTTAGCCCCAGTGCCCCGGAAGTGGTGGGGGGAGGGGGAGGAGTCAAGCCCAAGGTCCACCCTCCGTTCGATCGGCACTTGCCGCGACGGACCGGGGTGCAGGGCAGCTCCAGAGGACAGCGTGGTAAACGAATAACACTTTAAAAAGGTATTTAAAACAGTTGTGCGCAATATACAGACAAGCGTTCTGCGAACAGCAGCTCACCCGTACCAGCAGCGCTCTGCTGCATCCGCTGCGCGTTCGCCAGCCAGTGTATTTAGCCCCAGTGCCCCGGAAGTGGTGGGGGGAGGGGGAGGAGTCAAGCCCAAGGTCCACCCTCCGTTCGATCGGCACTTGCCGCGACGGACCGGGGTGCAGGGCAGCTCCAGAGGACAGCGTGGTAAACGAATAACACTTTAAAAAGGTATTTAAAACAGTTGTGCGCAATATACAGACAAGCGTTCTGCGAACAGCAGCTCACCCGTACCAGCAGCGCTCTGCTGTGTTTTGCACATACCTTTTTGACGATTTTCTGTTTGTAGTGTGTCTTTTTTTGCACATAAAACCGATTGTATTATGGTTTACACAACCCATTTTATCCTAACAGTATTGGATTCTATGTCAGGACCGGAGGCGAGGGTTATGCTATTCTTTCTCCACTTTATTGAATAGCAGCCATTTCAAAACCACAAAACCAAACTACTATTCCCATGCAACATAGGGAATACAGAAGAAAACAATAGAGTGTCCACAGGTAGAGCGTCCTCTCCTCTGCACCAATCACAGGCTCCGTTATGGATATAGTCCTCTGTTACTCTCCATTCCCCCTCTTTCTTCGCTGCTTGCAGCCAGATAAGTTCTATTTTTTAATATCTCTTGATTCTATGTTGGTTTTATCTGCTTTTGAATTGATATGCTTATGTTGATTCATGGTATTGTTTAAGGAGACAGATTCTCCGACTTTCATGTCTTTATGCTGTTCTAGCAGCGGTGACTGATTTTATGTCTTTGTTCCTCTGTGGACGCTTGGTTATCTTGGTGCCGATTGCGGGGTGTATTTTCCTTTAAGTGCCTCAGGGCGAGACGCGCGCCGGTATTTTATCGACGCGCGTCTCGCTTTTTTCCCCGATTCGGACGAATTCCTTATTTCGCTCTTGAAGCGAGTCCACTGCTACTCGGTGGACTCGCGGTCAGCCGTGGGAGCATTCCTCCCTAACGGCTGCGCAGTTGGTGCGGCTCGCGGTGCTCTTGTTGGCCGCTAGAGGGCACGCGTGTGCGCGCTCCTCGTCCGACGTGCATTCCCGAGATTCCGCGCATTTCGCGCGTTGTTTGATCTCGGGAAGGCATCGTCGGACTGGAGCCTGGACCTGCCACGACACCGTTTCACGGTCTGTTGCTGCCTTTAGGCAGAAGTGCATTGGAACGCCCCTGACAGCTTGATCATCCGCTGAGGGGTCTGTATTAGGCCTATATATAGAACGCTCTTGGGAGTCGGTATTGCAGGTTTTTCCTGCTGGGCCCATATTTGGCAGGTCGCCCTTGATATATATATAATTGCACCAGGGCTGTTGGGCCAGGGCTGTGTCCCGATTGCAAGCGCTGCTTGCCTGAAGTGTAGGCTGTCACCCAGCCCCCCACATTGAGTTTGGCCTCATACTTTGTGCTCTTTGCGGGGCTATATATATATATTGTTCCTAGCGCTGGCTATGGAGTTCTATGAGGACGAGGCTTATCAGGAGGGCCAGTGGGAGGAGGACCCACTCGCCACACTGCCGTGGGACGATGACTTCTATGATGTGGTAGATGCGTCTATCTTCAAAGCAGTTGAGCAGGCTATGGGACCCCTTGAGGATCGCCTCTCCCAGAGAATTGAACAGGCCTGTGATAGATTGGCCAGAGTGACGCAAGCCATCCCCGCCTCGCGCACTTCTAGTGCTGCCCCAGTTGATTCTCAACCTCCTCCGGCGAAACGCCCCAGGGAGGCAGGAGTAGACGTGGACGCCTTTGCGCGCTTAAAGCAGGCTTTCTTGGCAAGTAACCCCATTCCATCTACGCCCGGCATTCCCGGGGATCCCGATCAAGGGGATGAGGACAATGTTGCGGGCCCTTCACGTCATGACCGTTCTGCAGATTCTGCGCCTGATCCCAATCAGGGAAATCTTTGCGCAGATATGCTGAATCCTGCAGACATCCTGCATCCGAGGTCTTCAGAATGGGCGCCCTCTGACAAGGTCGCGCTTTATGTTGCCAATCATATTCGCCAGCCTTTAGAGGCATCAGTGCGGAATTGTCTCAGGGCAGAGTGCCTTCGGCCCTCTCTGGCGGGCAAAGAGGGGGCTACCCCCGACATCGACCCGCGAATGGCGACTTTTCTACAGAAGTTTGTTAAAGACCCGAAGAAGGGCATTGACAGATCTTGGCGGGCTTGCCAAGACAAGCTTTTGGATGCCCTGGGGCCCATCACCAAAATCCTGGATATGGCGGAGGAGGCCAAAGCCTCCGGATCGTTGATCTCCCCTGAACATCTCTCCTCCTGGGCTCAACGTGTCGTGGTGTTTCTGGGCAATGCCAATTGCGCCATTTCGACTGAACGGCGCAGATCCCTTCTCATCAAAGTGGATCCTAAGTTGGGAGACTTGGCGGATTCCGAAGCAGGCCCGGTGGCCCAAGGGGGCCTCTTCGGGGAGCCCTTTATGAAAGAACTTGGCCGCTTCGTCAACACCTTCACATCTCTTGACAGAGCACAATCCTCAATCAAGAAGGTGTTTCGCCCTCGGGTTTTCCGAGGGGCCGGGCGAGGCAGGGGCCGCTCGTCCGGCCGTCCTAATCAACAGAGAGGACAAGGCTCCAACCAAGGGCAGTATGAGGACCAAGCCCGATTTGGTAACTTTTACCCTACAAGAGGACGGCGAGCACGGAACAGAGGCGGTAGAGGCGGAGGCGCCTCCAACTCCAATTCCTCCGGTGAGTGTTCTCCCTTCTTCCCTTCTAAGGGTGGGGGGCCGTCTGGCTCATTTTTTCCCGGCATGGGCTTCTCTCACGGGGGATGCATGGGTTCTCCAAACTGTGCAGGGGTTTCACATAGAGTTTCTCGGGGATCCCTTCCAACCGTTCCCTCCACGGCCGCTCACGTTCTCCGCTGCCGACGCCGCGCTAGTCGATCAAGAGGTGCGTTCCCTGCTGACCAAAGGGGCGGTGGTGGAAACCCTACCCCATCCCAACGGTTTTATCAGCAACCTGTTTGTCGTAGACAAGGCAGACGGGGGTCAGCGTCCCGTTATCAATTTGCGGGAATTCAACGAGTGGCTGGTTTACCGCCACTTCAAGATGGAGGGTATCCATCTTCTTCGCGATCTGCTCAGGCCGAACGACTGGCTGGTGCGTCTCGACCTCAAGGATGCGTATCTGACGGTTCCCATTTTTCCTCCTCACCGGAGGTTCCTTCAATTTCTCTGGCAGGGCACCACCTACGAATTTGCCACCCTTCCCTTCGGTCTGTCCTCCGCCCCTTGGTGCTTCATCAAGGTTCTCCGTCCAGTCGTCGAACGGCTGCGGGCGTCCGGCATACGCCTCATTGTTTACTTGGACGACATCCTGCTGATGGCGCAGTGTCCTTCAATCTTGACTCGCCAGCTCCAGTCGGCGGTCAATCTGCTACAGAGTCTAGGCTTCGTGATCAACGAAGCAAAGTCTACGCTAATTACGTCCCAGACAGTTGTCTTCCTGGGTTTCTCGGTCGACTCCGTAGCGGCGACTCTCAGTCTTCCCTCCCGCAAGTTGGCGAAGATTCGTCACGAGCTCAGGCGGGCGCTAACACAGCAGCATCTATCTCTCAGGCAGTTGGCCCGCCTTGTAGGGTTGCTGTCGGCGTCAATTCAGGCCATATTTCCGGGCCCACTTCATTACAGGGCCCTGCAGCGCCTCAAGGCCTATCATCTTCGCAAAGGCTGCTCCTACTCTCGGAAGGTGCCCCTTTCGGCAGAGGCCAGAGAAGAGATTCAGTGGTGGCTCGCCAATATGGAGGCCTGGAATGGGCGGGCTATTTTCGGTTCCGCCCCAGAGATCATTATCGAATCCGACGCCAGCAGGTCCGGTTGGGGCGCACGCTGCGGCGAGTTCACAACGGGCGGTGTGTGGTCACCATAAGAGCAACAGTTACATATCAATTGTCTGGAGCTCTTAGCGGGATCCTTTGCGATCCAATGCTGGACCAAGGACTCTGTCCGGTCTTGCGTACTTCTGAAGATGGACAATGTATCAGCAGTCTGGTACATCAACCATCTCAGGGGCACGAGGTCCAGAGCGCTCTCGGACATGGCGGCGAGCTTTTGGCAGTATTGCCTGGATCACCACGTGTCTGTGACAGCGGAATACTTACCGGGTCAGCACAACCGAGTGGCGGATTTTCAGTCTCATCATTTTTACGACGGGAGTCTGTGGAAGCTGCATCCAGGAGTTTTTTCGGACCTCCAGAGCATTTGGGGCCCATTCTCAGTCGACCTGTTTGCCTCCCGGTTGGACCATCAACTTCCCCGGTTCTTCAGTTGGAGACCGGATCCCCTAGCGGCACAAACCGATGCTTTTCTTCAGAATTGGGGAAGCGAGCGGGGCTACGCTTTTCCCCCGTTTGCGATGCTGATCAGGGTCTCAGCTCAAGTCCGTCGCCAGAATGCGGACGTGGTCCTAGTCTCTCCAATTTGGAGATCTCAAGTCTGGTTTCCGGTTCTTCTGGAACTTTCTTGGGATTTTCCAATCCCACTCCCCCACTTTCCGACTCTTCTGCTCGGTCCGGACAACGTTGCTCATCCGCTGATAGCGCAGGGTTCACTCGCTCTCATGGCATGGCGGATTACAGGGGACGCTGGGCAGTCCCGGGCCTTTCGGGAGCGGCTGAGACGTTCATGTCAAAGGCATGGGCCGACAGCACTGTCAAGCGATACCGATCTTCTTGGAGGAGATGGTGTAGTTGGTGTATGCGACGGAGTCTCAATCCCGTGGCAACAGATGTAACCTCTATCTTGAATTTTTTAGCCAGCCTAGCGGAGGAGGGCTTGGCTTACAGAACTGTCAACACCTTTCGCTCTGCAATCTCAGCTGGTCATGCGGTGTTGGACGGTTCTCCGGTGGGCGAACATCCTTTGGTCTGCCGCCTTCTTCGGGGCATTCGCCTTTCTCTACCTCCTGAGCCTCGTTATTCCAAACTCTGGGATGTGAATCAGGTTTTGAACTTGTTCCTTTCTTGGCAGCCTGACCAGTTCCTTTCGCGCAAGGAGCTATCGGCGAAACTGGCAATGCTTCTGTGCCTTATTTCCTGCAGACGAGTGTCTGATGTCAGGGCCTTGGATATCTCCAGCAGGGTCTTCTCTCCTACGGGAGTCACTTTCATGATTCGTCGAAGGACGAAATGTGGGACGAAATCCGTCTCGTACCCTGCTTTTCCTGATGTTCCTAAGTTGTGTGTGGTCTCATGTCTCAAGGCCTACGAGGAGATGTCGGAAGAGTTTCGCCCGCCGGGCGAGCAGCAGTTGCTTATTGCGCTCAGGAAGCCTCATAGAGCAGTTTCTTCTCCCACCATTGCCCGCTGGGTGAGATGGGTGATGCAGGAAGCGGGGATTGACCTTCGAGCCTTTGGGGCTCACTCCGCTAGAGGAGCGATGGCCTCTAAGGCATTTGCCCTGGGAGCTCGTCTGGAAGACATTCTGAATGCAGCAGACTGGTCTTCAGACTCTACCTTTAAGCGGTTTTACTTCAAACCGGTTATTGATATGGCTCACTTGGTGGTGAGCAAGCTTTAAACGAGCATAATCCTCGCCTCCGGTCCTGACATAGAATGAAAATTTTCCTAGCTATCGTAACGGAAAGTTTCAATTCTATTAAGGACTCGGAGGCGAGGATTATCCCACCCAGGGCTCTCGTTCCTCCGTGATACCTTCCCACCCTCGTATTGGGGTAAGTAATCATTTTTCTCATCTGGTTTATTTTATCGATTTGCTGTTGCTTGGTTGTATTGTTTCCTCCTACAGGTGAAACCTTAGCCATAGCTGCCGCTTATACTTTGTTTTGTTCCTCAGGAGATTCTGGGAAACAAGACTCTTGAACACCTACTGTCTGCCTGACCTACAGCGACGAAAGAGGGGGAATGGAGAGTAACAGAGGACTATATCCATAACGGAGCCTGTGATTGGTGCAGAGGAGAGGACGCTCTACCTGTGGACACTCCATTGTTTTCTTCTGTATTCCCTATGTTGCATGGGAATAGTAGTTTGGTTTTGTGGTTTTGAAATGGCTGCTATTCAATAAAGTGGAGAAAGAATAGCATAATCCTCGCCTCCGAGTCCTTAATAGAATTGAAACTTTCCGTTACGATAGCTAGGAAAATTTTCATTCCTCGTTCTTGTCTAGCAGTTGTTAACCTATTTTCTTGCCTGGCCCCCCAAATCATTACTTGAAGCTGTGTTCCCTGGTCTAATCTTTTTCTGTTTGAACCTGAAATCAATACTCAAAAATACTGAAACAAGTATATGTCAAACAAATACACACAATATGTGTAACAATTATTTTTATTGGCATAAATCAAGTACTGAAAAATAACGTCAAATACAGTGATATGCAAGTCCAGCATGGACCCATATTGAGATATAAATGTTGATTGCGAGAAAAAGCATTAAATAACAAACAATCCTAGTATATAAGAAAGGGAGAAATTAAAGACAGGGATAAGAAAATAAGCTACAGAAAGAGGAAAGTAAAGAGAAGAAGGGCAGAAAGGAAAGGAGGGAAGGCCATGTATAGTAATGCGGGACAAAAGGGGGCAGGGTGCAATGATAGTAATGAGAAAGAATCAAGATTCAATGCAGATTAGGGGGAGGGCATCCTGAAGAATAGGGGAGCATCCTGATCTGTAACCCACTCTGGTCTATGATAAGGTCTTTATCTTGATATTTACATCATCACTTAGTGCTCTGAAATGCAAGACAAGTCAGTGCCATATAAATACTCTTGTAACTTGAAGTAAACATGTGTAGGGAATACTAGAAATCCCTCCACCACTGCATTCTCTTTCGAAAGACATGCTGGAATCTGCTCAGAGCCATCTCATGAATAAGTAGTCTAGAATGGTGGTAGCAAAACAAGCCTTATTTTGCCCATGGACAGAATACACCAGCACAGGCAGGATACTCTGGCCAGTAAATGTGTAGTACAAGCATAACCCTTCAGGGCTGGGAGAAAATGACATACAATACAGCAAAAACTGATTTGCTGGTCTCCTGGGTACTGAAGACTTTAAGCACCTTAACTATCAGAAATTGTCATGTAGTTCCCAAAAATACATAAGATCTGCGCGTTTGTTGGATAATAAACTAAGGGATTGTTTCTAGACTGATTCTGGACACCCCCAGAGGATATGTCAGCCTATAGAAAACCTAGCTCACAGTGCCACCATAAGCCCCCAAACCTCACCAAGGAGTGTATAGTTTCTGGCAACCATTGAACAAGACAACCCTTGACACTTCAGGGATCATGGAAATAGTACAGTACTTTTAGCTTAATCAATCGTGCTCGCTTAGTCTCAGAGAGATATACACAGAATAAACGTTAGGGACGTTTTTAATAAGTATTTCGAGCCAGTGTCATTCTACAGAGTAAACGGAAGGTAGAATTCTACCATGGTGCTAACACAGTGAAAATATGCAGGCAAATAAACATGACCGTAATCAAGCGTACTCCTACGATGCAGACCTTATCTAAGTGTACCTAGCATGTATGTGGGTGTAAAGCCAAGAATTCCCTAGGAAAGAGCCAATACCGTTGCCTGATGGGAGAAAATGACGGACCACATCTTGGTCAAGAGTAGGACACCCCGCAAGAGATGTCAAACCGTGGCATGTTGAAGCTTCAGCGTGCAGGAACCTCAGTGTCTGTGTCAGCGTCTCCTCTCGTTACCTAGTGAATCTGCTGTTCTTTTATACCAAAAGGGTTGCCTCTGGCTTTCTAATACAATCGATATGTTAGGAGTACAATTATATAGAAGAGCCTAGATCAATAATTGCAATGATGCAAAGTAGTCCGGTCGGCCTAGGATGAAGAAAGCGATAACGTTTGTACAGAGTAGGTTAATCCTGTTGTGTGCGTCATGTGCAGGGGACCATCCAGTCTCCAGGGTTGAAGGCAGACAGGACCTGACTCATCAACATTTGGAACTTCTCCTTCTGTAGAAAGTGGTTGACGTTCCTGAGATCCAAAATAGGACACAGGCCTTTGTCCTTGGGCACCAGAAAGTATTGGGAGTAGCAACCAAGACCTACTTCAGGGTCAGGAACTCGTCCGATGGCTCCATTAGCCAAGAGACCCATAACTTCCTGTTGGAGAAGGGACAGATGATCCTCCGACATGCAATAGTGCTGAGGTGGCATGGGTGGAGGGGTAGGACCCGCGGGAGATCGGCACTATCGCCTCCTCCAGTCGTGCAACAACGAGCATCAACCGCTCGCTGCAGGACATTGCTGCCTGGGAGATGCAGAAGCAGTGAGCAGAAGGGTGCAAGGGCAAGAGAGAAAAGAGAGTTGTCGTTGCAAGCCACAACAATCTACCGCAGACCGGACGGGGTGACTCAAAGCCCCAGAAAGCATTGCCTTTTGATGCCGTTGCTGATGTCGGTAACGCCGCTCGGTATTTGGCCACCTACATCTGGCCCTACATGGCTTATCCCAATATTCAAACAATTTTCAATCTCGCCTTGCACAGAAGCACTAGCAATTTGCGCCAGATCAGAATTATTAACCATTTACAAGCCTGCATCCAGTTATGTGATAGGGGCTTGGTCCATCATAAGAAGGGCATAGAGAGCCCTTACTACAGCTACTGATCAATTATAGAATGTCATGGTTTCTAGTTCAGAAACTGGGCTATAAGCAAGTGTGCTGGAGCACCAGGTGGAAGCTCTGCTGTTAAGGATCTATGGTCCTGCGCAACTGTGAAACATTGAGACTGTCTCTGCCAAAATTCTCGGACAATAGTCTCCACAAGCAGTTCAAGTTTCTCAAAGGCAGTGGGACTCAGCGACACTAAACAGCACACCTCTAAACCCTTGAGCTTTGTATTGGTAGCGACAATTTGTCCAGCTGTACGAGTTTGTCATTGGAAACTTTTCCACCTTCTTTCACATGGTAGAACTGATGTTCTGCTTAATTAAGCCTTGTTGCCTGCCGCTCAAGGCAGTCTTTTGTGTGGTCAAAATGCAGAGTTACACTGTCTATCTTATGGTCAATTGCTTTGAGATTACTCTTCAACTCCAACAGGATAGATTTATTACCTTCCATAGGTATAGTTGGGAACTCCGCCTGTCCCAGGTCCTCACCAGCACTGACTATAGAATTAGCTGCCCTGGAAGATGTTCTGCCTTCAAAGGTGATCCTGGGCTGTTTGGGGGTCGGATTTCCCCACGATGAACACTAACTGCCTACCAGCATTCACAGCTGGGGGAGCGCAGGAGGTTGTAAAATCACAGATTCCAGTATCAGCGCCCTGCTCTAACAATTATGGCTGCTGTACACTTAGAGGAGGCAGCACACACTACTCAAATATATCTTCCCTCCAGGAGATGTAATGGTGCATGATGCAGCCATGGAGAGGGGGGCACTAAAATGTAGCTCCGATATCATGTACTATGCTTTTAATTTAGTTTTCATGTTCGTTTTGGGTGGTGAAAAGATGCAGTTCAGCTCACTTTTCAATCGGGAACATAATACTTTAGTATAGGAATGCTTTCACCCTCCGTTTAATTTCAAGATATTCCTTTCCTTGTTAAATTGGTGTAACACAAGTTTAAAATAGACATGAAGAACATTACTTTGATAGATTATAAAGTGAATAATGTATTATCCTTATGTGATGCATAATCAGTGAGATCAAGACAGCCTACCCATTTTTTGCCCCTTCCATGTTGAAATCTGTCGCTTTTTCAAGGCTGTAAAACATTATGGTACGCATATTATGACTGTGGTTATACATACATTGTTTAGAAAGGAAACATCTGAGGTGAGATTGGTGGAATACTACTATAGTACTGCACTCATGTGTGATAAGATGAAGACTTGTGGAGTGGATTGTGCGGCACTCAGGTGTGGTGCCATAATAAAAGTTAGTCTTGTTCTATCAGCAAAAGCCCTTGAAAGAATTTATGTCATTAGGCACCCAAATGCTGTAGAGGAGAAAACAGTATTAATAAGAGTGACCATTACTGTTTGGAGAGTTAGGGTTTGTTTAGCCTAATTATAAATTCAGGTGGTCTATGCTGTGGTAAGTGTGACAAAGGTCAACTACTGAAGTCGAAGGCCTTATGCTGACGGATAGGGTTGGTCTAGGTAAGTTTAATATGTGGAGTTACCTAATGGACCTATACTCCTTCCACCGCCTCCAAGCCGTCCAGCACCTTACACCGCAGCTGGAACATAGTATCAGAGAGCCAGTGGACCGACGCCCTCAACACCTCCCATCCTGACACCACAACCAACCTAGAACAATCTGTCAAGAACTTCTCCATCTGGATCACCGATTGTGCCGACAGCGTCACCTCGTTAAGTACGCCAAAGTCAAGAGACCCACCAAACAAGCCAGTTGGTTCTCCTCAGAACTGAGAACCACGAAATGAAACTGCAAATGATTAGAAAGTAAATGGAACACCTGCAAGGAACCCAAACACCAAGCCATTCTTGAAGTCATCCCTCAAACAATACCACCAATTGCTGAAAGAGACAAAAAGGAGAGCCGCAGCTGACCGCATCGAAGCCAGCCCTAACCACAGCAAAGAACATCTTCAACATTGTCGGAGAGTTCTCGAACCCCTCAGCCACACGCAACATCACCCCTTCTCAGGAACTCTGCGACTCCCTGGCAGACCTCTTCGACGACAAAATCTCCACCATCTACAAAACGTTCGAAACCCATCCCACTGCTGCCGACACCCTCAGCCTCCTCACTCCCAAGGATGCCAACCGTGATGCGATCTCCAACCACCTGCTCACCGCCTGAAACCAGCTCACCACACAAAAAACTACAGCCATCATGAACTCCGTACACTCAGGAGCATCCACGTAACCCTGTCCCCCACCACATTTTCAGCTTCAGGAGCAAGATGATCAGCCGCGCGCTCACCGCCATTTTCAACTCATATGTAGCCACGGGCTCCTTACACTAAGTATGGAAACACAGAGAAGTCAAATCCTTTCTCAAAGCTGGGGAACTGTGTTTGAGTCTTGGCAGGGACGCTCAACATCCTGTGATTCTGGGCAAATCACTTAGGGCTAGATGTATCAAGATAGCATTTTGAGATTTGCTAATTGCAAATCACAAGGATTCACAATTAGGGAATAGCAAAATGCACTGTATGAAGGTGTATAGTATACCTTTTGCGATTCCTAGGGGGTTGCAAATGACCTACCTCATGAATATTATTGAGGTAGGTCGCAATTTGCGACCCCCTAGGAATCGCAAAAATAACGGGGATGGTGGCATGCTGAGATCAGCAGACCACCATGTTCGTGATTGCTTTTAAATAAAGCAATTTTTTTTGTAAAGCAGCCCGTTTTCCTTAAAGGAAAACAAGATGCTTTACTATACGAAAAATCAAGTTTTCTTTCAGTTTTTAAAAGCAAGTAGTGGTCCATGATTACACATCATGTGGAGGTCGGCTCAGGGATATTGGTTATGGCATTGAATGCATTACTGGAAGTGCACCCATTCCGTCACCTCCAAGCCTCTTCATTCCACAGAGCTAGTGGTGGAAGATGGGCATCCCATGAGTCAGTGACCCAGGAAAAGGACTACCATCGCTAAAGAAATTTTCTCTGAAACGGAGTGGAGGATTTGGCTGTAAGGGCCCAAAGAAACGAACACATAGATGTAGAGTCCGGAAGCACTATGAACACACATCCAAACCAGATGGTGGAGAAAAACAATCTAGCAAAGGAATCAGCGCCCATGGGCACTGCCAACTAAATGAGAAATCACATAAATCACATAAAACCTCATGACTTGAAAGACTTTTTCAAACAAAACCAAGTTGCAACCGTTCAAGTCCAACATAAGATGGCAGGATTATGCAGAGCATGTGTTTTTACAACCGCACATGCCACAAACATCCTATTTTGCCACTCAGCCTTAATGTAGCACCACCAGTAACTCTTATTTGGTTGCTTACTTTCCAAACACTTGCGCTTGGTAGACTGGTATCGGCAAACAAGAAAAACACGAAAATTAAAATTGAACACACAGAATAGAAGATAGGCAGTGACTTACCCTGTTTGGCAGCATAATAGGGGCACTTTCGAATATCCCCTTTTCCATCATGGAGTGGAATGCCTCCTTCTTGGGTTTCCTCCAGTAACGTAGGACCAATTTTGTCCAACTCATCGAACACCTACGGAAGGAACGGAAACTACTCATCTGAAGTGGTTGATGTCATTGGGTCTCCTCCTATCTCCCTGTGTTCAATAATTGTACGCATTTGTTCTAATAACTTGTAAGACTGAACATACTTACCCCATATAGCCAAATGCACATTTACTTTATGGAAACATATGGAGCAATGCTCTCCCATCACCATTGCGCTTGAATATGGTTGCATTCAGTCCTATCTCCTCAAAACTGTATTAGGTAGCTAACCAACGTGAAGAACTCAAGTTGCTTAATTGTTCCACAGAGGAAAGTATACTGCTTGCATGTGAAATAACAGGGGGCGGGATCAATGATATAATCGTGACAGTTCTGTAATGCCTAAAATTGAATAAAGTGAAGGCCAACTGGGTAAAGGATGTGGAAGATCTGGATGAAGGATTGGAAGGAAGAACTGTGTGGGGTTGAAAATATTTAAAGCAACGAAAAACCAACAAAAGTAGATTATTAAAAACATGCATCTTAGCATACACCTTATCCACGTTCACTTGCACTGGTTCAACTGTTCTCTAACACGGCTGGAACATTAATATATTGCAAATTATTGAGGTGGTATGTTTATTGGCCAGAAGAAATCCTGTGCCCGGAGCCAGACACCAACAGCTTGTCGCCGTGCTCCTCCACCACAGCAGAATGTTCAGCCTGTCATAATCAACATCTTAAATATGTAGATTCTATCCCCAAGGCGACACCCACCTTAAGAATAGCACTTATAACATATCCCCTTCCCTCCACAAAATACCCCCCCCCCCCCCCCCAAGACATTGGGAAGCCCACACAGCCCCGATGACACATAGACAACAAGAGGGATCCCCGAACCCCACCCCCAGGAGGGCAACAAGAACATAAACAACACTAACACAAAGACAGGGAGAAACCCCCAGAACACGAAGAAAAAAAACCTTGAAACTGGTACTATCAAAACAACAAAACCCAACTACCCACACACAAAACCTCCCAACCACCCTGGTGGTCTGAAAACTCTCCTTTCCTGTTTTACCACCCGATCGTCACCCGACCCATTGGCATTCCTGGAAACAATGTCCTGTTCAGCACCTTGTCCCACACCAGCTGTATTTGCTGAAAAATACTCATCTTCAATTATCATCCACCCAGAAAATGAACCACTCTGTCTGTACTTCAGCTCGTGACTCTCAACACCCTTCTGGAAACAACGTGACTCTCCTCAAGTTCCATGTTTGGTTATTGTTTAACCTCATCCAAAATGTGTCCCACAACCTTTACTCTGTAGGGTCCCCGAAATTTCTACACACCTTGACTCACCTCTCCAGGTTTCACCTTAACCCAATCCCCCACAGCAATCACACCTCCCATTTGATGGCAACTCTCAGTGCTTGATGCCTTCTCAACTAGTCCATCTCTCAACCATGAAGAAACCAATTTTGGCCCTGGTTTTCTTCCTTTCATCATCTCAAAAGTAGTTTTACCAGTAGCAATGTTGTGTGTGGTGCAATACGCCCACAACATGTCCTTTACTGCATTCTATACACTCAATCTCGCCTTGCGAGCAAATTCCATGGTCCCTTTAACCAACCAGTTTGGCCTCTCTGCTTAACCATTCCCCTGGGGATTATATAACGAGGTGCAAAGATGTTTCACTCCAACCTTTTCCACAAAAACCCCCATCTCATTAGAAGTGAGCAGCGTGCTATTGTCCCTGACCAGTTTAGAATGAATACCTTCTCTCCTGAAAATGTCCTCTAAACCTGCAAATGTGGACTTCGTGTTCACACTCCTCATAAACACCACTTCAAACCAACTTGATTTGGCATCCACTAAGACCGCAGCAAACCTCTCCTGCTCTGACAAAAAAAAATCAAAAGGCCCTATAAAATCCATACTGATCTTTTCACACACAGCCGCCACTTCTGAAACATGTTGCTGGTCCCCACTAACTTCATTGCCTATTTTCAGCCTTTTCTCTGAGTTTTTGTATTCCTCACACCTCTCTACCAATGCTTTACATCACTATCCATCATGGACCACCAAAAACACTCCTTCATATCCCTCACAAATGAGCCTGTCCCCACTCAAGGACAGCTCCTCAACCACTTTGTGAAATGGCTTGCTTTGCACACGCACGCAAAATGACCCCTTTTTCCACAAGCACAACATTCTCTAGATAAGGCATAAAAATACTTCAGGTCTCCCATGTCAGCGCTGCTGCCACACCGATAACACGTTTTATATTCGTGCCCTGCGCCTTTTATAAAATGATAGCTTTTGTGGTCCCTTCTTTGTTTAGTGTTGTGCCAGAAAAAATCATCATCTTCTTCTTTACCAGGGCCACGAGCACTGTGTCACTGTCTACTTCCGCTACTTCCACAGTGCTCTTATTATCAAACCTTTGCATTTCCTTTATACACTTGTCGGACTCCTTTGCCAATTTAGCTATCTTAATAGCCTCCTTTAAATTGGGATAACTCGCCGCCAATGCTGCTCCTGCATCTTCTTGTTTTTACATAGAACTGTGAGTTGGTCGCTGATTAGCTCTTTACTCATTGGCCCAAACCTGCATTTTATCGCTAACCTGGCCACAAAGTCATATACAGACCCATGTGGTTTTTAAGGTTGAGTATTAAATTTGTGGTGCTGCATGACAGTGTTTAAGGTTTCTGAAAAACGCTTATGCAAAGGAAATTTTATTTCTTTATACACATCCTCTATTTTGCCTCCATACTCTTCATGCACCTGTGGTTGATACTTGAATACGTGCTGACCTTCCGTTCCCTAAACATCCTATTAATAAAGCCACTTTCCTGAGGGCAGCACAATCAGCACCCTCTAGTGCCACCAAATAATTTTTAAATTTTTCCACCCAATCTTCCCATTCTATAGGTGGATCTCTTTGCTGCACTAAAAACAGGGGTGGCACTACGATGGACTGACTTATACTCATAGCTGAAATAAAGCTGAAATAGATGCTGCAACACCCAAAAAAACCAACAAAGCTAGGTGGCCCTGCGTTACGCCGCACCGATTAAGACTCTATGGTACTGTGAGAGTCTATGAAACAGCAGTTGTATTTAAGCAGGATGCGGGAAGCAAGGAACACATCGACAAATCCAAGGAAAGATTTATAGAGGCAATTGTTGGGAAAGCAGTGATTTCAACTGTTAATGCGGGCAATGTGTTTCATGAACAGCTATTTCTTCAACAGCCCCTTTAATTATGCCCAAAGGTGCGGCGGCGACAGGCAGGGTGCACCTGGGTGCAGCCGTTCGCTCTCAGCTTTAACATGGCTGCAGCTGAGCTCACGTTTTTAACTGCCGTCCAACGCAGACCTTCCCAGCTGGAAATATCAGGGTTCAAAAGCATGCATTCTCTGTGGGTCACCAACACAGGATTTTATACATCTACTATGCATTTGCCCAGCCTTAGGTTCTCATCGCCCTCATCTGTTGAGGAGACAGTTCAACGCAAGAGGCAGCCGCACCTGTAGAGCTGCCATATTAAAATGCCTTGTCTCAAATGATCCGCGACTCTAAATTCAAAAATTCTTTATTTCGGTTCAAGATAAAACCATAAAAGATACATCATAAATATACACATACAGTTTGTATAATACAAGTGCAACAATTTCATATATGAGTAATAACACCTCATCACGGTAGGGGCTGGAAGTCTGAATCAATAATATAATTACCATACCAAAAAAAAGCTATTAACATATTTAAATACATTAAAACCTAGACATAAATGATTTTTTATTGATCTAGTCTGATTTCAGTACAATTTCCACGGTAATACCAGCTCAAATACTTTTCTGTGAGAAAATAAGTTCATCATTTATTTTTAGCATCCAGGCCATAAAGTGCATGTGCGGAATTACAGTCTTAACCCAACTTTAGCCCTTAAAAGATTCGCATTCAATAAGAACCTACTGACACTAAAAACAATTTTTTGAGATGTGTCTGTTTTTAATATTCTTCCTGCCTCTAGACAAGCTCTAATGTTCATATTACGGCAAATGGGTTTAATCCATTTATTCCTTGGTTTGCCGTATGCCGGGCAGAAGAATAATATATGTAGATCGTTCTCCTTCGATGCATTTTTACATAGTTCACAAAATTCATTGCCATTACTACCACAGTTTATTGCCCATTTTGATGTGTTCGTCTTAATATGTAACCCACCATACCTAAACTTAATATACAAGGCTTTAGCTAGTTGTGGATGTATCTCATCCAAAAAGGATTCAAAACTCGCTACCTCTTTGAAAAGAAGACTTGGTTGTTAGTGTACCATTGTCTGTACTGTGTAACACATTATTTTGAATATGGGCCCAAAAAGTGGATTTTAACAATTTTTTGCTAAACATTGTCAACTGTGTCGGAGTTTCCCAAAAATGACTCAGGCCCAGTTTCTCAAACCAAGAAAAAACATGTTTGAGCCACGGGGTACCCCTGCTCTTGTCAATCTCTAAAATCTCCTGTAGACCAGCCTTATAATTGGTCAATTCGGGAGTTGACCAGAGCCGTACCCAAAATAATAAGGGTCTTAATATTGCATGGTGGTCCGTTCGTTTGACGTTTAGTTCCATAAAAACGGGAATTAGGGGTGCTCGCACTGGCAAGCTAAACACTCTTCTAAAAAATTTATTTTCTCCTAATTCGAAGCTCCTTATGAAATGTGGCCCCCATATTTCAGCGCCGTAAAGAGAAGCTGATTGAACTTTATGTTTAATGACCTCCAGAGCAGGAGTCAACGCCTTTGATATACTACTCCCATGCTTCTTTATTATTGGCAACGAGTTTTGGAGTTGGATAATCTTATTTTTTTCTAGCTGTTGCTTCCAAGACAACTTTGTGTCCAAAATGATACCTAAATATTTAAAATGGTGAACATACTCTAATTTTTGGCCACTGACTGCTAAATTCTTTTTAAAAGTCTTGTGTGGATTTATTGCCATCTACTTTGTTTTGCTGGAGATTATTTCAAGGCCCTTTTTTTTTTTTTGCAATAAGTGTTAAAAGAATCCAATAGTGATTGTAGACCTTTAGGGGTTTGCGATATTAATATGGTGTCGTCAGCAAATAAAAGTGCAGGCACCAGATCCCCTCCCAGCTTGGGCGAATCATGTGTGCACCCAAGCAAATGACTTGGAATATCATTAACATATAGTGAGAACAGGGTAGGCGCCAGTACACACCCCTGACGTACACCCCTTTTTACCGGGATGGCCTTAGTTAGTTCACCCCTCGGGCCCCATCTTACTTTAGCAAAATTGCCCTCATGCAATCTTCTTATTTGCGTGGGTAGATCGGCAGGCACGCCTTGATGTTTCAGTGATCCCCAAATTAAGTTCCGGGGTACGAGGTCAAAAGCGGCCTTTAGGTCTACAAAAGCAATATATAAATGGCCCTTTTTTATACTTATATATTTCCAGCATAAACATAAAAATCTAAAAACCTGGTCGATTGTACTTACTTTTATTCTAAACCCTGCCTGGAATTTTGAGATCACACTGTTCTCATCAAGCCAATCGTTTAATCTCATTAAAATATGCCTAGAATACATTTTTTGTAAGATGTCAAACTAATTGGTCGATAATCTGCGGGGTCACTACGATTGCCCTTTTTGAAAATCGTAACAATTTCCGCCCCTTTCCATGATTCAGGTATTGGCGAACCTGCAGCAACTGTGTTGCGTAAATGATTTATATGGGGGCCCCCAGACACTGCAGTCGTGCTTCAGCAAATCTCACGGAATTTTGTCAGGGCCTGGAGCTTTCCATGGCTTAACTGCATTTATTGCCAGCAATGTTTCCTCCAGACTAAAGTGAAGATGATTAATAGTAGGACTGAACACTGATATTACAATACAAGGTGTTTCTACCACTTGTGCATCCACAAAGAGGCTAGAAAAATGGCCCTCCCAAGTTTTAGCATCAAGGAAGAGATCCTTGTCATCCCCACCTGTCTTTCTGCCTTTTTCTATTAAACGCCAAAAACCTACTTCATCTTTGGACTTGGCTGCTTCAATAAAATCTGTCCAAATATCGTCATCCCAGACTTTTTTTTTACATAGGCAAGGGTTTGCTTATATTTAGTTCTTTTCTCCCTTATAACGGTTATATTATTCTCTTTTATTGACAATATGAGGTCGGCCTTTGCCTCACGTCACTCCCTGTTATACCATGGGTTAGCTCCTGTTTTTATACCTATTCCACTATGTTCCCTTGGTAGTCTACTCAATACTGGTACTAATGCGTCCAGCAAAGCTTGATGTACAGCCATTATCGAAAATTCTACTCCTGGTGAATCTAAATGAAGTGAAACAGTATCAGCAAAGATGTTATAAATCTGTGTCATGGATTCAGAGTTTCCTAGTATATATGGCCATTTTAGAGCTCGACGATTGTTACTAACTTATTATCATCAATGGAGGTGTTAATTTCCTCATTGTCCAGAATTTTACCAAGGAAAAGACCAGGTATTAGTGACAAATGTAGGGGACGGTGATCGCTATCAGTTCTATTGTCTATTTTCAGATCAGATACATTTGGCCAAAACTCAACGGATATCAATATATAATCTATACTACTCTTATAATTACCTCTACAAAAGGTGGGAGCATTAGATCTATCCGAAGGTAGGCGGCCATTACAGGCTCTAAGGCCATGCCCTGTTGTTAGTTTCATGATTTGTGCGACTGCTGTGGTGCAAGGCACTGTCGGACTACTTTCTAGAGCAGGAATATTATTTATTGTATCTTCATCTTCAAAGAGATTATCGAACCCCACCACCGGTTCAAATTTACAATTAAAATCTCCCCCTACAATTACCATTGCACCAGGCTCTATTAGGTTAAAAAATTAATCAAGTTGATCTATTGTTAAAGATTCTTTCGTAGCTGGGCTTGGCCTATTGTAGATATTAGTTAAATACATTACTTTTTTATCCTGTGTTTTAATTTTCACACCAACCAAATCCTGGGACGTTATATACAGTACAGTTGATTCAATTTTAAGGGTTATTCTAATCCATATAATAAGACCCCGTGAAGGCCTACCTCTCGCTGATGGAATAGCATTTACACTGAAGGTCTTAAACCCTACCCTATGGGGGGTGTCTAGAGCCCAAGTCTCTTGTAAGAGACAAATATCACTTTGCTCTATGTATTCCAGCCATTCCGTGTCTCTAAGGTTCCTGTTAAGGCCCGCTATATTCCAGGAGGTAAGTCGTAGTTTTTTCTGAATGTTTACTCCTGTGTTTATCATGTTTAGCCTGTGTGGGCTATTCATCGAGTCGAAAGAAGCATTTGTGGGCATGGGTAATAACCGTTGCTGCTCCTCCGCCCCAAAATGGGCATATAGCTCAGATGCCTTACAAGAGATTATCTCCCCCTGTACCTCCTCTAGATGGTATATATTTCGAGGGCGCATCTGTTCCATACGACTATTTATCTCAATGATTGCAGGAGAGAGTATTTCACCGGCTATGGGAATTGGGTGTCAGTCCTCGGCATCCAAAGCAGATAATACCTGCAACCTATTTGGGGATGATATTGGAGCTTCATCGTGAACTAATGGCTCGCGATGTGGTGTATAAAAATACCCCAATGGGAGAGCACAAATGCAAGTATTTTGAGAAAAGGTCTCCTCTCGCATGTTTAAATATGATCGGACCATCTGAGGACGGCGAAAATTTACTATTATACAATCGCCGTCTAGGTTCTTGGAAGATTCACCAACCCACCCTACTCTGCGGACCATCAAAATTTCATTAATATTTTGTGGTCTGAAGTTTAAGTTTTGTCAGCCAATCGACTTTCTTATTTCGCAGAGTCGTCCAGGATTCACTCTGTCCATTTTTTAGTACCGGAACCCCTGGTAAGATTAATACATAGGGACATGAGGCAGGTGGTAATCTTAGAACATCAGTACTTGGATTCAAACGTGTGTCTTGTGAGTCTTTTACTACATCAGGACCTAGTCTTTTTGTGGGTGCATTTGAAACTCCATGTTTGTGTTCCATAACGTGTGTTCCCCTTATTTTATCATCCCTGTTCTGCACTTTTTCCCGTATGCTTCTTTCTCTGTTATCTCTTTGGATCATCGGTTTAGCCACAAGAATATCATTTGTCCTACTGCTCGTTCCAGCTAAGCTAAGGAGCCGAGAGTCCTCTAAATACCTTGGATCACCCTCCCTTTCTATGATATCGGGGTAAGTGCTGTCTATTCTGTCTCTCAGGTTGCCTACAACAATGTTTAGCTGGTCAATCTTTTTATCCAATAAGCCAAATTTTGTTGTCTATTAAATCGTTTACCTGAATGCTGTTTCCAGTAACACAGTGATTGCGCGATCATGAACCCCAGAACTTTCTTTCACTATCTTGGGGGTAAGGCCGACATCAGCTTCCGTCTGTGTACTGGATGTTTTTGCCAATGTTACAGTTTGTTCCTCTTCTTGGTGGTTTATCTGAGCATTGGACCTTGGACCCCCTATTTTCCTGGTTTTTAAGAGGCCCATAACACGTTTCTGCCTTGTTCGAGGAACTTCCCCTTTGGGTTCTTTTATTGTTTTTGAGGCTCGGGATCTGGTTCCTATACCCAGACTCATCTGCCACTTAATAAAATGTTTAATCTGTTATTAGAAAGTAATGACACAATGAAATTGGTCACATAGTCGCTCAGTGGTCAACGTCTGCCTTTTAACAACAATAATACTGTAAATAGAAATAATCAATTAATTTTAATGTATTGAACAAAAAAGGTGGTGTATAACCCGTTCATATCCATTTTAACCTTTCAAATAGAATGTTTAAAGAAACTGAGGTAATTATAAGTTTTAACATGTCTATATGTCCGTGTGCTTTAACAGTACAATGCAATTGGTGTTTTGAAACATTGTTCTGGTTTTAATTAACTAAACAATAAAAACAAATCACTTTCAACTGCGGCGGGCTCAGCTCCTCAGCGTGGACCGCATCACAGTCATTTAGTCGGGCAACCCGTGGAGGCGCGAGCCAAGAAAGAATTGCTCGCTCTTAAGCTTCAATGGGGCAGAAGAGACATCTGTTGCTGGGCATCCACTAGACTCACAAGGGCACAGGACGAGAGGACTGTGCTCGTGCCCGGGTTTCAAACGAGCCAAAGTCAAGATTTTTCACCAAGAGCCTTCTTCAAATAAATGACACAAAAAACACAGAAAAGCCTAAGTAAGTTCACGGTGTTGGCAGGACATCTGAAACACAGATCGGTATACCAATACCGCACTGACGGGGAAACTGCCACACATGATTCTTCAGTTCAAGATCAACATCATCCCATAAATAATTATCTGTGGGGTAGAAAATGGAACAGGAAAATACATGCAAAAGGTAGAGAGAAAAAGGCAACTCACCAAAGTTGAAGCTGGGGAGAGGAGTCATGTGGGAACTTTTTCAGGATTCCGAGAGCTGGCAGGGGTACTGGGCTCAGATTGAAACAATCAGAGCCTTTTACCATTGGTGTCTTGGGGTTTACCTTACCACTGAGCCCAAACCTCAGCAACAAGTACACACTCTTTGGCACTTGTTCCTCAGGACAGCAGAGAACAGCAGGGCACACTAGCAGGGCATCCTCAGGGAAGTGGTGTAGGGTTATAGACTCAGATTATAATAAGACAACCAACCTAGGTCAATAAATCTATGTCCAGCTAGCACATGTTTTTCTTTTTTTAGCAAAAAAATAATGTTCCTAATTTCTTATACAACGGCATATTGTATAGAATATCTATAGTACAACACCATCTGACCTTGACTACGTACGATATTCAACCGTATCTCATATGTTGTACCGAGGGACCACGATAGATATCTTCTAACTTGCTTCAGGTTCAACACTTTTCATCGTCTGGTTAGTTACCCAGGAATAAACGATTGTACTAGAGAGCTTTCTCCCTGTCCCTGTGATAACATGTCACCACAATCTACAATCCATGTGACCCTGTTCTGCAAATTTTATGCACTTGAAAGAAAAAGATGGATTCTCCCCTTATTAAAACAGGCAGGTTGGCGACAATGTAAACCAGCATTTTTATATTTACAATTTTTAAATAGTGTATAATCTGTTTTTGTCATGACCGTTTTTTTGAAAAAGTATAAAATGCTTAACGTTAGGAATGTAGTGCTCTAAAGGCTAATATATTTTACTTGAAAGCACCTTTGCACTTTACGACAGATTTTAATGTATGCATGCATTAATGATTTTTAATGTATTTTATTAAATGTTTTTTTTATTTAACTTGATTTTATGAAAATGTATGCTTTTGTGATTTTAAATGACTAAAATCGAATAAAGCTAAATTTGAATTTGAATAGAATATCAGATGGCAACAACTATCACAGATTCTTGAATCAAGAAACAGCGGTTCTAGCGGGAGAGATCCCATTAATACTCTATGCAAGACAAAAAATGGTGTGTGTGGGAGTCCTTCTTGGAATTCTTTGGTATTCTGTATCTGTGTAACCAACCCAGCCTTAATCATTGTTGATGCAAGTTCCCCTTTCCTCCCACACCTGTCGAACAAGTTACTTACCTTCAGTACCGATGTATCTGGTAGAGACACAGTCTAGCCGCAGATTCCTTAACTTAGAATTTCCCCATGCGCCAGTCTGGAATCCAGAGATTTTTCAGCAGTACCTATGGGTGCCGGGGGGTGGCGTCGTATGGCTCTGCCCTGACGTCGTCCACGGATATGACGTCAGTGGAGCCATATAAGTCCCTCCCGGCACTCTGCTACAGTTTTCTAATGTGAAACCTTTCCGTGCCAGAATGCGGAGCCACTTTTAAAACTTGATGTGGGAACAATGTGCCAAAAAAGATAAAAAATCTTTGAAACAACAATAATAATAAATAATATACAATGTGAAACAGCAGAAATGGATTTAAGATAAAATACCCAAGAATGAGAGAGAAATAAGGGGGTGGGGGGGGGGGGGGGGGCGGAGGAGTAAGCACTCGCGCCATAGAAAAACCCTGTATAAAGGAAGAATTATACCCTCTTAAGTGGAAAACAGTGATGGACATGAATTTACAGCAAATGTCTACATTCATGCAACCTAGTTAGTAGGGAATGGGGGTCAAAACTCAATGAGTCAACGCACCACAATTGAAAGAAAAGAAAATACTTTTGAAGATGCGTACTACCGAAGGGTCTCAACAGGTGGAATTGACGGAGGCAAGCCGAGTCAAGGTTAGTCAGGCTCCTCCACCCCGGCAGACCATGAGGCTATTTTTGCTTAACTAATAAATACTACGTGTTCAGTGTAACCGTATGTAAATTGTTCACGCCGACACTAAAGTGCGCGTTTATTATTTTTCACTTTATTACAGGTTGTGCACGGAGTGGTACGCATGGGGCTGGTACCCATGCGGTCCTGAAGAAGAGGTTCAGGGGATAACCTCGAAACATGATTACCTAATTCCTCTCTTTTATTAAACCCCTTTTTATCCTTTACCAGCTAGGAGGAAGAATAAACTTATCCTACACTCATTAGCTAGGTAAATTTTAATCAATCCACACCACTCCCCCCTCACTGCACTCCACATAGTCTTTATTAATTCAGTGCTCCTACGTAACTCTCGCAAGTCGCAGCACGCCCCAAGCAGTAGATGCTTGGGATGGCTCCAATGAGGAAGCATGTCACCTAAGGGAAACCTTGGGTGAGTGAGGGGAATCAAGAAAAGTATTTTCTTTTCTTTCAATTGTGGTGCGTTGACTCATTGAGTTTTGACCCCCATTCCCTACTAACTAGGTTCACGGATCCATGACCTTGGATCTTTTTGTTTTACATGTACCTAGGAGGACGAACCTAGTTATATCCTCCTCTCCCTCCTTTCTATTTTGATACATTCCTGCAACAACAGAGAGTGACTGCTGATGCAAACTAAATATGATCTATTGGGAGTATCAGAGAAAAAGAAGCATCCAACCAGGGAGACAAACTACAAGGGAGTGGGGGATTGATAACCCCCACACTGCAGCATAATCAGGGTGCAAGAATGTGCATGCCCACTTGAATCCACCACCCAAAAATGAGAGTGGTTGGTGAAAGTAACAGGTAACACAGAAAAGAACGTCCTGAGTTAGTCAAAGGTGTGAAGTTTATCAACACTCACTGAGACAGAGTTCACTGGCAGAAAGAACAGTGGTGTAAGAACCCAACGTGAAAGGGCCCTCGCAGAGCGGGGAGGATGCGTGGGCATTAAGGAATCTACGACTAGACTGTGTCTCTACCAGATACATCGTTACCAAAGGTAATTAACTTGTTCTTCTGATAGAGACATCTTGCAGCAGATTTCTTAACTTAGAAATAGATACCATAGCTATACCCCATAAGAGGAGGGTCTGCGACTGAACCTCACCAAGTTTTACAAGAGAACTAATTCGTCAATAAGGATTGACCAAAACCAGTGGGAACAGCAAAGAGAAAGCGTGGCTGTCATGAGAAACAACAAGCTCTGTATAAAATATCCTCAATAGATAAAATCAGAGAAAAGACAGTCTATAGAGGGTAGCATTGAATACTTCACCCTTAAGAAAGGGAAGAAGGAAAATCAAAAAAGGGTCATTGCGAAATGGAAAGAAAACCCATAAGCTTTTGGCAAGAAGGACAAAAAGCAAAATCGAGTACTGGATCCTAGGCATCAGTAAAAATCATTCCCAGGAGGAAAATACAACAGCGGAATAGAGGCAGAGCAGACACAGAGTATTCACAACAGCGGATGCTAATAGAGAGACATATATAGATACTGCAGTCTCCTACGTATACAGAAATAAAACCATATACGTATATAATATATATATATATATATATATATATATATATATATATAGATATATATATATATACATATACATATACATAAAACATATGTACACATAAGTATCCCGAGTGGACTCTAAGTGCCACCCCACACATAGGAGTACGGCAACCTTACATGTAGCTACACATATCCAGTGTACATATTGGTATGCCCCAGCAATCTCAGATATGTAGGCAGTACCACACGTATGGCTAAAAAAAAGAGAGTACTTGAACACATGAGGGCCATTACAAATAAAGACTTACACTATCCAATAGCGAGGCACTTTGAGACACACCATTTCCCTGATTGTTCTAAACGTAGCTATTTTGCCATCGAACAGGTCAATGCCAACAGCAGAGGTGGAAACGGGGTACTACAAGTGAGGAAAAGAGAATCTAGACATATCATCAATCTTCGGACCAGGTATCCTGGGGGTCACAACATTGACGAGGAGATGGCTATTCATTTACATGATGGATAATGCTCAGACTCCCTTCCTTCCTCGTTTTCATCTGTTTAAAGTTTTCTTGCAATTCTCGTGTATGTTTTATTTTGGCACCTTTTACAATTACACTTTCCCTTGTAGATCGAGTGTATTACAGATATATGTAGAGTTTTGACCTACATGATGCCACATTTTTGACACTGTTACCATTACTCATCTGTCTTTTTATCTATTTCTTACAGGAGGAAAGGATGGGGCCCTTCAAATTAGTCTGGTGATTTTGCCGGGTTCTCTACCCTTTTCTTTGGGATAACATCCACTTGATGTTCTTCACTACCCAGATAAGCAACTCTCAATTTGGTTTTACATTTTTTGTTATATATGGGACAAACTTTTGTGTCACAATTGTTTCCTTGGGATTTTTTTGTTTATGTACACTTCTCACTTATGTATTTTCCTGCATGTAGAGCGACATGTAATCAGCAGGCCTGCCACACTGTGAACATACACCACTAGTGTGAACGCACGTTCATCCTCAGCGCTTTGATACATGGTTAGACCCTGAGGTGGCTCACTGACACTATGTCATTACATGTACTTCCTTCCTCAAGGTGTCTTTCGAACGGGTTTTACTTAACCGGTAGACTCCCTGCAGTACATCAGTCGTGCCCCTGTATCACTATATACAAGGAGCAATGTTGAACATGTATTGTGTATTCCTATGGGTTTTTACCCATATTATTTGTTGTGGGGATGCTCTCTTCATGGCGGAAGCCGTCTATTGGTGCACTGTCAGAATTATTCTGCATGTAGATTAGATAATTTCAAGATGGCTGCTGCATTTACTGTGTCACTTGAAGTTTTAGTCTTTTGTCGATTTCTGCAGTATGCATATGCAAATCACTTTGCACTTCACTCTGTGTGTGAACATGCACTTTGCATTCCAATGGGTTTTGTACGTATATAATTTGGTGTGGGGATGCTCTCGTCATGAGAGGAAGCAGTCCACTTGAGCACTATCAGAATCATTCTGTATGCACTTCAGACAGTTCCAAGATGGCTGCTGCATTTAGTGTGTCACTAGATGTTTTAGTCCTAGTTAGTTTTCTGCAGCATGCATATGTAAATCGCCTTGCACTTCACTCGGTGTGTGATCAAGGTCGTAGAATGACCGAAACGCGTAGTTTATGTAATAAATCCCTGTGTGCTATACCATTGTGTCCTTGCCTATGTGCGCGCTACAATTAATCCGCAAGTGAACATATATATATATAGGACCACTTGGGAACATTATTAGAGAAGCTCAGTAAGGGTATCAACAACTTAAAACCAATAGGTGTTATTGATTTTATCCCCATCTGGGGCGGCGATTTTAATACTAGTTTGTGCCCTCTTGCCGATATAGGGAAGTGTGGCTTAACCCTGGACAAGGATGATCCACCGGCTCATTTCCAACACTCAGACAAAGGAGAATTGTTTAATGACTTTATGTTTAAACACGATCTTGGATTCTCAAACCGCTTATGTACACCTAAGGTGGATTTTGGCTATACATTCATAAGCAGAGGTGCGAAATCAATTATCGATTTCATTATCATACCAAATCGTCATGTAAGCCACGTAAAAGGGTATAAAATCCACCACAATGTTATGAGCGATCATTTGGCAATTAGTGTGAATATAGTTTTCTCAAATTGTCTATTACGGAAACAGTGTAACAAGATAGCATGGGTGCAGAATATAGAATTGGGAAGGAAAAATGGCTAAGCAATCCGCTGGACCAGCCGGGATCCTGTTGAGCTAAACAAAGAAATAGTCACAAAGCCACTAGATCCAATTCTAATATGTTTAAGTGATAGCCCAACACATGATGATGTTTTAAAAGCTTTTAAGAGTATTACCGAGGTAGTTAAAAGCACGTTATCTGCGGAATGTAAAGGCACAGGCAACTTTAGGAAGGGTTGGTTTGATAAAACCTGTACTAGATGTTATTCAAAATTAAAGAGCGCCTTGCATAGAGTGGTAAGAGATAGCAGCGAGATTAGGGCCTGTAGAAAGTCATATAACACAGCTAGGAAAAACAGGATGAACGAGTTGAAAGATAATGCATGGAAGAATCTTTGTGAGGCTGCCGAGAGCAAAGATAGCCCGAAATTTTGGTTGGCAGTGAATACTCCATTCCTAAATAATAATTTGGATGCACCATCAATTGAGGTGGCAGTCGAGGAAAGTACTTGGATAGACTTCTCGAAACAGAGAGGTGTGGAGGAAGTAGATGAGAGCCAAGACACAGAGAGGGTAAAACAGAAATTCATTCCTATTCACCTGCACATTTCACTCCAAGATGTTAACGAGGCAGTAAAGGCATGTAGGGGCGGCAAGGCTGCGGGCCCTGATGGGATACCCATAGATCTCTATAAGTCAAACATGGAGGTATGGGGCCCCATTTTAACCAGGGTTTTACAAGCTTGTTGCGAAAATGGATTTATAGGTACCTGGTCCGAATCAATCATAGTTCCTATTTTTAAAAATGGGGAACGGGAGAATCCTGCATGCTACCGCCCGATATCCTTGTTGGACTCCCTAATGAAGGTAGCAGGCAGGGTTGTCCTAGACCAATTACAAGTATGGACAGAAGAAAACCGTATTTTAAGTGATGTCCAATATGGTTTTAGAGCTGGCTTAGGAATCAATAAGCAGATTTTGAACCTCAGTATTTTAATTGGTAAATATACACAGGCAAAGCCAGAGAAACTATATTTGGCTTTCGTTGATCTCACAGCTGCTTTTGATTGTGTAATACATAATAAGCTGTGGGTAGTTCTCAACGAATTAAAAGTCGATCCTGTTTTAATCCAGTTTTTAAGACAGTTGGACATACTGGAGCCAGTGCAAAAGTCCGCTATGGAACAAAGGGTGAGTGTACTGCGCCATTCAAGGTGGAGAGGGGCGTAAGGCAAGTTTGCGTATTGGCACCTCTCCTGTTCTCACTATATACTAATGCTCTGGAACAGGAGTTGGTGTCACACACCAGGGATCCCCCTATAGTAAATGCTCGTCCGATAGCCATCTCCTCTATGCTGATGACGCGGTGCCTATGGCCCGCACCCAGGTTGGCCTACAGAGGGCGCTCTCTTTTTACACTTGTTTCATGGATAAGTTCGGTTTAAAATTGAATGCAAAGAAAAGTTTTGTCATGGCTTGTGAGGGGAAGAAAAATAACCACAATAGTTACCAGGCGGGCGGGAGTCGGGTGGAAACAACTAATCTGTTCAGTTATCTGGGCGTCCTTTTTAGCATATCTGGCTACAAAAAAAACTGGGGAAAAGGCCACCTGAAACTTTATCAAAAATCTACCGAGCAAAATGCGTGAGCATAGCAGTTTATGGGGCAGCCATTTGGGGCTTCCAAAAGTGTATATCTATTCAACGCATTGAAAATGGCTTTTTAAGGTTCATCCTGGGAGTTCCAGCCAGTGCCCCAGTTTTTAATTGTCACAGCGAACTAGGCGTTGTTTACATTTCTGATTTAATCAAGGTCCAACCGATTCTGCTGTGGCATAGAATTTGGACCTCAGCAAGTACCGGCCTCAACAGGGAAATAATAACGGATGCCATGAGACTTGATAATGCCGGCAAAATAGTTTGGCTTAGATATGTAAAAAACTTTCTGCAGGATATTGGACGCCCAGAGTTTTTTACTTCACCCGAAAACATGAACCATATTAACCGAAAGGATTTAAAAAAAACTTGTATGATCCACCTAGAAGATAACAGGCTAACCCTTGAGATGAACAAAATTACGGTGGTTGGTCACCAAATAATCACCATAACATGTGATATCCAACCATATTTATTATGTGTGGCAGGGGGATATGACAGATACTTGCTGACCAGATTTAGATTTGGGACCTTCCACCGCTTGATCACCCATCCAGATACCAACGACTGGTCAAGGGAACTTGCTTGATGCCCCTGCGATAACATTTCATCACAAACTACACTACATGCTATTTTATTCTGTAAATTTTGTACCATCGAAAGGCGCAGATGGTTAATACCCTTATTAAAACAAGGAGGTTGGAGGCAATGCCGCCCCGCCCTCATGTATCTTCAGATGTTGGGAAACTCTTATTGCATTGGTTCTATGGTGGGTTTCTTAAAGAGTGTGTTGCGGACCAGGAAATGCCTAAATAATTAAATCATAAGCTACATTATAGGCTGGAATCATTTTGAGTAAGATGGTATGTTTCAGGAATTTTAGTTTGCTTACATGTATTTTATGATTTTCTTCTTGGTTTTAGGAACATATATTTATATGACGTGTACTGATGAACTATATATGTAACCTATGCTGAAACTCTTACTTCTTTTTAATATGGCTGCTTTTATGATTTTAACTTCTAAAATCGAATAAAGGTTTTTTTGATTTTGATTTGATACATATTTATTATGTAAAGGAGACCGGCAATCCGGATATAGAACACAGGGTTTGAAGAAATAATGAAAGGATAGAGAGAGCGAGCCAGAGCTTGGGACTAAGAAACCCAAGATACCAGAACAAGGAAAACATAGTGTGCCCGCTGCTTCCCCTCTTGGTTATTATTTATATATTTTTTTCCGTAAGACAAGGGACGCCCGAAGCGAAGCCCCAATAGAAATACAGCTGCGAGCACAACAGGTACTAACGGCACCAAAGAGAGGGCAAGGAGAAATACAACAGCACATAATATATAGAAAAAACCTTTATATATATATATATTACCTACTGGCGGTCGCCAGTAGGTAGTTATAGTTAGGACCACGTTTCCATAGGAAAACCTCAACATTCTATTTTGAATAACTTTGGCGCCGGTCGACGAATCCTCGCGAATTTCTCAAAATAGGTGGGGCGCTACGCTCCGCTCCTACCCTGAAAGTCTCGGGGGGATTCGTCAAGCGGGGGCTGAGATAAAAGGGGGGTCCCAAAACGCGTTTTCCCATGCATTTTTCCATAGGACCTTTAGAACGAGCTACAGCCCGAACGGCTGAACAGAATTACTAGAAATTTGGCAGAGAGGTAGTCCCTAGGTCAAGGAAGTGCCTTTTGTAGGTTTGGTGTAAATCTGTTCAGTACATTCTGAGAAAATAGCCTTTAAATCAATATATATATCTGAGCCCGCTTACGGTACGCTTACCGTACGCTTACCGTACGCTTACCGTAAGCTTACGGTGGCGTGCGCGAGCGCGATTCTGATTGGCTCTTAGATCTTAGTAAACATTCGAATCGGCCGAAACCAGGAAGCGGCGTCCGCCATTTTGTCTCTCGCACTGAGTGTTGTTTATCAAACATGATGGCCAAAAACATGTTACGGGGCTGTTTTGACAACTCCCTCCCACATAGTCATGTTGAGGGAGTCCCCAAACATCCCCCAAGAGCAAAAACGGTTTTATTTTTTTTTCGGCAATTTCGCGGGGTACGCTTACCGTACGCTTACCGTACGCTTACCGTAAGCTTACCGTACGCTTACGGTAAAAAAATAAAAATAAAACAAACACTATCCACACTTACCCCACCCCCTGTGCTTTTGGTGGCCGCAGGCCACCAAATGTGCAGTGCTTATTAATAGAGAAAAAAAACGTAATTTTGGCAACATGAAATTATAAAATCGAAATAAAAAAAACACTATCCACATTGACCTCACCCCCTGTGCTTTTGGTGGCCGAAGGCCACCAAATGTACAGGGCTTATTAAAGTTGATAAAAACCGTGCACGGAACGAACTGCGTTAAGTGGGCGCGCACGCCACAAATGGCGTAAAGTAACTTAGCATTTAAAAAACCGTACAAATTCACTGAAAAAACCATAGGTTTCACACACGTTATAGTTAGGAAATAGCATTTAAAAAACCTTGCTAATTCACTGAAAAAACCATAGGTTTCACACATGTTATAGTTAGCTGGACATTTTACTGATAAAAAACCAATGAAATTCCCCCGTTATAGTTACTGTAGGCAACTATAACTCACGCGACCGTAATCCTCTGCTGATGACATATGTGTCTTTATGAAAAAAAAATATTTGTAATATATGTATAGCTAAAATTTAATGGAAGAAGATATGGGCAAATAAGTGTCTAAATACAGTATTAGCATCAGCAGAGGATTGCGGTCGCGTGAGTTATAGTTGCCTACAGTAACTATAACGGGGGAATTTCATTGGTTTTTTATCAGTAAAATGTCCAGCTAACTATAACATGTGTGAAATCTATGGTTTTTTCAGTGATATATATATATATATATATATATATATATATATATATATATATATATATATATATATATATATATATTCACAGAAAAAACCATAGGTTTCAGGGGTGTTATAGTTAGCTGCCCATTTCACTCATACAAAACCATAGAAATTCCTCTGTTATAGTTAGTTCTGCTAACTATAACTCACGCACCCGCAATGCACTGCTGATGATGTCACATATTGCATCATTCATGACATGGTCAGTAACATCACTGATGACATCACTGATGACATCTCAAATGATATCACTGAAGACATCATCCACTGAATATGGTTTAGTTTGAAATTTAAATATGTATTATTGTGACAGGGCGTTCGACACTGTAGGACCGCCCTCCCATAAACAGAACTGTTGCACACCAAATGCCTCGTTGACCCCTTCTCTCCCCCTGCAGCAACCCGAGGTGACAGGACCACTGGAGGAGAGATATCCCTATGATACGCAGGACTGGCCCGTGGAAAGTGGACAGGGCTCCTTTAACTTCGCCTTTCAGAATGACGAGACCACTCCCACCGATGACGTCACGTTGCTAGGATACACAAAAGCGGTAGGATTCCGGAAGACGACAGACGGCGTTTCCCAGGAGGCGGAAGGAGATTCAGTGCGGAGAAGGAGGACGATTCGGGAGCGGAGAAGCGGAGGTAGCAGTACGGAGGAAGGGAGACCGGACGGAGACGACACCGACAAGCCAGGAGGCCAACGTTACCACGAAGCGCCCGGCCACGTTCCCAGGGGAGGAGCGTGGCTCGAGCAGGTACGTGGAAGGGTAGCGGGTTGGTTGGGGAAAGCCACCTCACCTCCATTGATAAACACAGACCCGTAACACCGAGACCGTATCCAGTACCCTGCCATAGTCTCCCCCCCCCACACGTGCACCCCCCTCACAGTCACGAGAGAGTGAGAGCACTGCAAGCACTTGGTTTCCCTCACTCCCGGCCCTACCTGTGTCCCGGCGCACGAAATCCCCGACCTAACCAGTACTTTCGTCTCTTTTGTCCCATACGACGGAGGGAAGACTCGGAGGGAGCCAGACCGCGGAGTCAACAGCAACTGGCCAGACGATCGAATAGGTGCTTGCCGCCCTGAGTGTCAACCAGACAGTCCAAAGACTGAAGAGCAAGAGACATACCATCCGTGTACCGAACATTATTGGGAGAAGCCCTGTACCAGGTTGAGAATAAAGTGCTCGACCAAACTGCATTCTCTTGTTTGTCATCTCTGCCGCCCCAGCCCCGTCACATTGGTGTCAGAAGTGGGATCCAGTCCGTCTGTACGACAAGATGGACGCCCTCATCCAGCATCTCGTAAAAGGACAGGAAAAATTAGAATGGGCAGTACAGAGGCAGATGACGTCAGCCCAAGCCGACCGGGACCTTTTCCAAAACACTATCGCGGCCCACATGGAGAGTCTGCAGAAAGGTCCTCCGGTCGCAATAGTACAAACAACCCCGGAGGCACGACCCCTTCCCACTCCTCACCCCTCAGGACTGGCCTTACAGAAATATACGCCGGGGGAGGACCCGGACATGTTCTTGATGAACTTTGAGAGGGCTGCCAGAGCGATGGGATGGCCGGAGGACAAGTGGCCCTTCTTTTTGGCGCCGCTCCTGTCAGGGGAGGCGCAATTTGCATATCAGGTGGCCAACCCCATGGGCACCACGCCCTACCCAACCATAAAAGAGGTCATCTTGGACCATTTAGGGCTCGATGGAGAGGCATACAGACTCCGCTTCAGGAAAGAGAGGGGTATACCAGGCGAGAACCCCAAAACTCTGTTTTTCCGATTGAAGTTCGCTGCGGACAAGTGGCTACGACCGGCCACCAGCACGACGGAGGAAGTAATGACCAAGATATACTTAGAACAGTTTATGGAGGCCTTGCCGTACGCCTCTCAGAGGTGGCTCAAACAACACCAGGGGTTGACCTTGGAGCAAGCCATTGAAATGGCTGCTAATTATGCCTGTGCACAACCTAAGGTCACAGGGTGGGACTACGAGAAGGGGACAAAGATACAGACTCCCGTCAAGACCGAGAGAAAGAAACCGGTACCAGACAATCCGAAACCTAGGCCCCTAAGATTTGAGGGAACACCGCTCCGAGGTCTCCAGTGCTTCGAATGTGGAGAGTGGGGACATATAGCCCGTCTGTGTCCCAAGAAACGAGCGACCGAGGAGCCCATGGAGGTTGGGTATCTCCCTAAGACCATAATGTATGCGGCTGAAACAGGTCCCTCGTTTTATGTGAGTGTGTCGCTGAATGGTAAAACTGTAAAAGCACTCTTAGATTCGGGATGCCGACAGTCGGTGGTCCAGAAAAAACTGATACGTCCAAACCAATATGTCCGGGATGTTCTGGTACACATAAAATGCGTCCATGGGGACGTTAGGCCCTACCCACTTGCTCAGGTCACAATAAAACCCCATGAAAAAAACCCGTGCACAGTAAGGGTTGGGGTGGTTGACTCCCTGCCGGAGGAAGTGATTTTGGGGGTGGATAATCCGGAGTTCTTGGCCCTCTTTCATAGATCAATAACCACTACAACAGCCCCTAGGATAGTAACAACCCTTATCTCTCCCGAGCCATGGGTCACGGACCGCAGTTTTCGTTTTGCACAAGCCAATGACTCCACTTTACTAAACGCTTGGGAGAGTGCACATATGTCCCAGAGCCTAGACACACCGAGATATCCTAGATTCCTCATAACCAAGGATCTCCTATACCGGGAGGGGGTTGAGGGAGGGGACCCTCAGTTAGTGGTGCCTCTCTCTTTCCGAGACCAGGTTCTCTTCTTCGCCCACACCCATCTCACAGCCGGACACAGTGGGACCGAGAAAACCACAGACAGTATACTACGGTATTTTTACTGGCCCGGGATTTATAAACAGGTGAAGGACTATTGTACGAAGTGTGAAATATGCCAGAGAAGGAACATACATCGCCCCCCAGCAGCACAGCTGGTTCCATTACCAATCGTAGGAATACCCTTCGATAGAATTGGCATGGATTTAATCGGACCGCTACCCCGTTCATCTAAAGGCAACATGTACGCGCTGGTACTTGTTGATTATGCCACCAGATTTATCGAGGCTTTTCCCCTAAGAGCCCCCACAACAGCTAACATAGCCGAAAGGTTGATTGAGCTCTGCTCCAGGGTCGGATTTCCGAAGGAGGTTTTAACAGACCAAGGTACCCCGTTCACTTCGAAATTGATGCAGGAGGTCTGTAAAACCTTAGATATAAAACACCTACGGACGTCGGTGTACCATCCGCAGACGGACGGTCTCGTCGAGCGGTATAACCAGTCTCTGAAAACCACCCTAAAGAAGATGCTGTCGGCTGAAGGGCCTGACTGGGATCGCCTCCTCCCATTAGCCCTCTACGTCTTGAGAGCTCAGAAACAGAGCAGTCTGGGATGTTCAGCCTTCGAACTCCTTTATGGCAGACATCCGAGATCCCTGCTGGAAATGACCAAGGATGCGTGGGAGATGGAAGGGGAACAAGAACAAAGGGCCCTCCTTGACTACACACAACAACTCCGGTCCAAAATAGGTAAACTAAGGAGCTTGGCCTATACCAATTTGGAGATGCAAAGACAGAAGCAAAAACGATGCTATGACAAAGGAAAAAAACTCCGGACCTTAGCGGTCGGCGATTGGGCTTTGATCATGCTCCCGGCCTGCGCCAGCAAAGAAAGGAGTGAGTGGAAGGGACCTTACGAGGTGGTTGGTACGATCGGAGATACCACCTACCGATTACGCCTTTCACCATCAAAAACCCAAACATACCATATAAACTTATTGAAGAAGTGGATAGGGCCTCCCCCAACAAGTGCCCACTTGCTCCTACCTCAACCCCAAAAGGTACCCTCCACCCTGAACGAACTGGTCATAAGTGAAGAACTTCCACGAGTTCGACAGCAACAGTTACGCGATGTTCTCCGTCCCTTTCAAGACATCTTTCCAAATAGACCCGGGAGAACATCGTTAGTGGAACATCACATTGAGACCCCGACGGGACAGAAGGTAAAGCTGAAACCGTACCGCATACCGGCCGCTCGGAGAGAGGCCATCAAAAAGGAGGTCAGAGAGATGTTGAATCTTGGGGTGATTCGGCCCTCGAATAGTGACTGGGCCTCGCCGATTGTCATGGTGCCTAAACCCGACGGTTCTCGGCGTTTCTGCATGGACTTTCGAGCCCTAAATGCCATCTCTACGTTCGACGCATACCCCATACCGCGCGTAGACGAGTTGATTGAAAGACTCGGAGAAGCCGCCTTTATAACAACGCTAGACCTGACAAAGGGATATTGGCAGGTGCCCCTCAGGGAAGCCGATAGGAAGAAAACGGCCTTCATCACGGACGAAGGATTATTCGAATTCACCGTGCTACCGTTTGGCCTTCATGGGGCCCCGGCCACTTTTCAAAGACTTATGAATGCGATCCTACAACCCTTCCCGTCATTCAGCTCAGCTTACTTGGACGACATTGTCATATACAGCGACACTTGGGAGGAACATTTGGGGCATCTAAAGACGATCCTCACCGCCCTGCAAGAAGCTGGACTGCACATAAACGCCAAGAAGTCCAGAGCGGCGTTTACAAAGGTCAATTATCTTGGCTTTGTGTTAGGTGAGGGCTCTATCACCCCACAAACCTCCAAAGTCCGAGCTATACAGGCTACCCCCTTTCCTTGCAATAAAAGGGATCTGAGGGCGTTCCTAGGCCTTATCGGGTACTATCGTAGATTCATCCCCAACTTTGCAGACACTGCTGCCCCTCTTACAGACCTGCTACGCAAGGGGATTAACCAAAGGGAATTCCTACAGCCCAGTCCTAGTGCCCTGCGCGCCTTCTCAGATTTGAAAGATACCATCACAAACCAGCCCGTGTTGTTATCCCTGAACTTCTCCAAGCCCTTTATCTTAGCCACCGACGCCTCGGACATGGGCATAGGAGCGGTGTTGTCTCAGGAGGGGGGGGATGGGCTAGAACACCCCATTCTATTTGTAAGCCGAAAACTGTTCCCGAGGGAGGCCAAGTACCCAACTATTGAGAGAGAGTGCCTGGCCATAAAATGGGCCATAGAGAAGCTTCAATATTACCTGGAAGGTAAACCATTTATCCTATATACTGACCACGCGCCCCTGCAATGGATGTATAAAAACAGGAGCCAAAACCCCAGAATCCTACGATGGTTCCTCACCTTGCAGCCGTATGCCTTCACCATCAGACATAGGAAGGGCAGGGATAATGGCTGATTTTCTCTCAAGGGTCTTCCCTCTCCCCGAACGGGAGAATCCAGGGGGGGAGGAGTGTGACAGGGCGTTCGACACTGTAGGACCGCCCTCCCATAAACAGAACTGTTGTACACCAAATGCCTCGTTGACCCCTTCTCTCCCCCTGCAGCAACCCGAGGTGACAGGACCACTGGAGGAGAGATATCCCTATGATACGCAGGACTGGCCCGTGGAAAGTGGACAGGGCTCCTTTAACTTCGCCTTTCAGAATGACGAGACCACTCCCACCGATGACGTCACGTTGCTAGGATACACAAAAGCGGTAGGATTCCGGAAGACGACGGACGGCGTTTCCCAGGAGGCGGAAGGAGATTCAGTGCGGAGAAGGAGGACGATTCGGGAGCGGAGAAGCGGAGGTAGCAGTACGGAGGAAGGGAGACCGGACGGAGACGACACCGACAAGCCAGGAGGCCAACGTTACCACGAAGCGCCCGGCCACGTTCCCAGGGGAGGAGCGTGGCTCGAGCAGGTACGTGGAAGGGTAGCGGGTTGGTTGGGGAAAGCCACCTCACCTCCATTGATAAACACAGACCCGTAACACCGAGACCGTATCCAGTACCCTGCCATAGTCTTCCCCCCCCACACGTGCACCCCCCTCACAGTCACGAGAGAGTGAGAGCACTACAAGCACTTGGTTTCCCTCACTCCCGGCCCTACCTGTGTCCCGGCGCACGAAATCCCCGACCTAACGAGTACTTTCGTCTCTTTTGTCCCATACGACGGAGGGAAGACTCGGAGGGAGCCAGACCGCGGAGTCAACAGCAACTGGCCAGACGATCGAATAGGTGCTTGCCGCCCTGAGTGTCAACCAGACAGTCCAAAGACTGAAGAGCAAGAGACATACCATCCGTGTACCGAACATTATTGGGAGAAGCCCTGTACCAGGTTGAGAATAAAGTGCTCGACCAAACTGCATTCTCTTGTTTGTCATCTCTGCCGCCCCAGCCCCGTCACATTTATATATATACCAATCTGTATTGAAGATTGAGTGGATATATAACTGTCTGGATGGAGGATTTAGTAGCTGTCTGACTGTCTTTTTAAGTGAGTAATTAAAAGTGTCTCACTTAATACATGGATTAGTAACTAAACTATGTGAATGTGTGCAGCACTGTCTCTGTTGTTGTATAACATGCTGCAGCAGTTGGTCACTAACTACACGAGTGTGTATATTAGTTATTGATTAGTTGGGTGAGTATTTGTATGGGACACTGAGTTTGTGTGTGGTTGGATGGGGTGTTTGTAACTCTATGCATAAATGGGTGAATGGTTGATTGACTAGGTGTATGGGTTTAAGAGTGCATGTGGAAACAGTTGTTTGGGTGACTGAGTGTATTTATTTGTGTGTTGGTGAGCGAATATATGTTTTAGTTGTACATCTTCAACAAAGTAAAAAAATAAAAGACATTGTATGGTAGAGTTGGTGTATATAAATAAGTATGTGTAAGAGTCAGTGATTGTGAGAGTAACTATATGAATGAGTGTATAATTGTAATGGTGCTTTTTAACATATTAACGATGAGTTACTATGTGTTTGAATGAATGAGGTGTTGTTGGATAATTGTTTGAGTACATTTAAGTGCGATAAATTTTTTTCATGAGTGAGTAGGATGACTGCATAACCGACTAACATGACTGCTGATGTGTCAATGTCTATATATGTGTATAAGTGCATTTGATAGTGTTCTATTAATTAATGACTGCATGTATAGATGATTCTGTTGTTGAATGGGTAGTTGTGGGTGTAGACTTAGGAATCAGGGAGTGGGTATGTAGTAACTGGTATTGGTGTGTCAATGGTTTCAAATATGGTACTCTGTATTTTACAGTGAGTGATGAAAGGTTATACTAGTGTATGATTAGGTGTATGAGATTGTCAAGTGGATAATGTCATCAGTGATGTCATTTGAGATGTCATCAGTGATGTCATCAATGATGCAATATGTGACATCATCAGCAGTGCATTGCTGGCGCGTGAGTTAAAGTTAGCAGAACTAACTATAACGGAGGAATTTCTATGGTTTTGTATGAGTGAAATGGGCAGCTAACTATAACACCCCTGAAACCTATGGTTTTTTTCTGTGAATTTCTAAGGTTATTTAAATGCTAATTTCTAACTATAACGTCTCTGAAACCTATGTTTTTTTCAGTGAATTTCAAAGGTCTTTTAAATGCTAACTTTTAAGTGCGATAGTAGTTGTATCTTTTTTTTTGTACTGATTTTCTACAGTTTTTTAACTGTTTATTTATAAATATTTTATTCAATAAATAACATTATATATTTTTCTGAAAATAGCACACAAAAAAAATGTTTTAATTAAAACTGAAATATTGATTAATTTTCTTGTTTTCATTTTTTATTTTAATATATTTATATTATTTTCTTTAAAAATAAAATTCCAATTTTTTTCGGAGTCGCGCACTCAAAGTGTACACATCACGGTGGGTGCGCGCATTCTAGCCGCCATTTTAGAAAATTCATGAAGCTTCCGCGTATGGTGTGCGTGTTTTTCAGTTACATCATATACATTTAATATCACGTGATATGCGCGATTGGTATGCGACCAGTCTGCGACTCCTGCTCCCGCGCATTTGCGACACATGCGCATTACGGTACGAGATGTTTGCGCGGTTGCGGGTCCCGCGTGACATCATATACGTGCTGGGGCACGCTGGGTGCGCGACTCCCGCAAAAAAGATTTATGTTCCAAAATGATATGTATGTGTCTTTAATATACATATTTAGGCAAGAGATTATGTAAGATAATCATCAAAATAATATATTTGTACTTATAATAAACGTATATTATTTTTAAATATATTTTCGCGAAGTCGGGTGCGTGCATCGTGAGTGCAGAAAACCAGGTCAGCAGAGCTGCTGTAGAGCCAGAGAACCAGGTCAGCAGAGCTGCTCTAGTGCCTAAGAACTAGGTCAGCAGAGCTGCTGCAGAGCCAGAGAAACCAGGTCAGTAGAGCTGCTTTAGAGGGAGAGAACCAAGTCAGCAGTGCTGCTCTAGAGCCAGAGAACCATGTCAGCAGAACTGCTTCAGAGCCATAGAACTGGGTCAGCGGAGCTGCTTTAGAGCCAGAGAACCAGGTCAGCAGAGCTGTTGTAGAGCCAGAGAACTAGATCAGCAGAGCTGCTCTGTAGCATAAGAACTAGGTCAGCAGAGCTGCTCTAGAGCCAGAGAACCAGGGCAGCAGACCTGCTGTAGAGCCAGAGACACCAGGTCAGCAGAGCTGCTTTAGAGAGAGAGAACCAGGTCAGCAGAGCTGCTTTAGAGCCAGAGAACCAGGTCAGCAGAGCTGCTCTAGCTGACACTGACTGACTGGCACTGACTGACACAGATTCACTGACACTGAATGACTGACTGACACTGACTGACTGACACTGACTGACTGACTGACACTGACTGACTACTCTCTACTACTCACTCTCTACTACTATACTACTCTCAACTACTCTCTCTCTACTACTCTACTACTCACTCTCTACTACTCATGCTCTACTACTCTCTACTACTCACTGTCTACTACTACTCTCTCTACTACTCACTCTCTACTACTCTCTACTATTCACTCTCTACTACTCACTCTACTACTTTCTACTACTCTCTACTACTCTCTCTCTACTACTACTCTCTACTATTCACTCTCTATTACTCACTCTCTACTACTCTCTGCTGCTCTCTACCACTCACTCTCTACTACTCTCTCTCTACTACTCACTCTACTACTCTCTGCTGCTCTCTACCACTCACTCTCTACTACTCTACTACTCTCTCTCTACTACTCTCTACTATTCACTCTCTACTACTCGCTCTCTACTACTCGCTCTCTACTACTCACTCTCTACTACTCTACTACTCACTCTCTACTATTCTCTACTACTCACTCTACTACTCTCTCCTACTCTCTACTACTCAACTACTCTCTACTACTCGCTCTACTACTCTACTACTCACTCTCTACTACTCACTCTCTACTGCTCACTCTCTACTGCTCACTCTCCACTACTCATTCTCTACTACTCGCTCTCAACTACTCTCTACTACTCACTCTCTACTACTCTCTCTACTTCTCACTCTCTCTCTACTACTCGCTCTCTACTACTCTCTGCTACTCACTCTCTACTACACACACTCTACTACTCTCTAGTATTCACTCTACTACTCACTCTCTACTACTCCACTACTCTCTACTACTCACTCTCTACTACTCTCTCTCTACTACTCACTCTGCTACTCACTCTCTACTACTCTCTAATACTCTCTCTGCTACTCACTCTCTACTACTCTCTACTACTCACTCTCTACTACTCACTCTACTACTCACTCTCTACTACTCACTCTACTACTCACTCTCTGATACTTTCTCTACTACTCTCTACTACTCACTCTCTATTACTCGCTCTCTACCTCTCTCTCTACTACTCTCTACCTCTACCTCTCTACCTCTACACCTCTACCTCTACACCTCTACCTATACACCTCTACCTCTCTGTACATGCACACATATGCACATATATACGCATATATATGCATATGCATTTATATATATATGTATGTGTATATATATATATACATATATAAACATATAAATATAATCTGCATATCTATATAAATATAAATGCATGCAAACATATACATATATGCATACATATGCATGGTATGTACATGAAAGTTTGAAAAACTCTAATACAAGCAAAGCTAAAAAGCCACCTAATTAAAACAGAATTGCTTTAACTTAAACGAGGGCGAGACCTATTGCATTTTCAATGCTTGTTTACTTTGATTCCACCAAGAAGGCATTCAGATGTGTCACACATTTTCCATAAATTCTGAATGGTAGCACTCTAGTTGCTCATTAGATCACTGTAGTAAAGCTACTGCTCACCAGGGAAGTCTGCTGCTGGTATTCAAAGTGCATGTATTAGTCTGCATGTCAGAATTTTTTAATGAAATGGAAGAGGATTTGAGAAGTCAAAATGTGCCTTAATCTTTCTTTCTGCAGCACTAATCATAATTTCTATGGCAAAATGAACCCCCTCATTTTGTTCCTTTGCAAATTAAATGTTTTAAGTGTTACCACTTTATTCCAATCAAGATGGCATCAGGTGTGCAATACTTTTGTCATAAGTAAGACTGTTAGCGCTCTAGTTGTTCTTTAAAACACTGTGGGACATTCTGTCATTGGGCTACACTTGGGCTACATCTCGGTGATATTTGTGCTACATTTGGGCTCTTTTGTCTCTGGTGGCCATCTTGGGAGACTTATTTGTTTTGAAGTTTCCTAATAACCTCATTTACAACAGTCTCCTCAGTAGGAAATACTTTCAAGTTTTTTACTTTTATTCCATCAAGAAGGCATTCAGATGTGTCACACATTTGCCATACATTCGGAATGTTAGCACTCTAGTTGCTTATTAGATCACTGTAGTAAAGCTACTGCTCACCAGGGACGTCTGCTGCTGGTATTGAAAGTGCATGTTTCAGTCTGCATGTCAGAATTTTTTTAATGAAATAGAAGAGGATTTGAGAAGTCACTCAAAATGTGCCCTAATTTTCTTTTTTCCGCACTAATCATAATTTCTATGGCAAAATGAACCTCCTCATTGTGTTCCTTTTAAATTAAACTACTCACTCTCTACTACTCACTCGCGACTACTTTCTACTACTCACTCTCTACTACTCTCTACTACTCTCTATCACTCTCTACTACTCACTCTCTACTACTCTACTACTCACTCTCAACTACTCACTCTCAACTACTCACTCTCTACTACTCACTCTCTACTACTCACTCTCTACTACTCTACTACTCACTCTCAACTACTCACTCTCTACTACTCACTCTCTACTCACTCTCTACTACTCTACTACTCACTCTCTACTACTCTACTACTCACTCTACTACTCTCTCCTACTCTCTCCTACTCTCTACCACTCTCTACTACTCACTCTCTACTGCTCACTCTCTACTGCTCACTCTCTACTGCTCACTCTCTACTGCTCACTCTCTACTGCTCACTCTCTACTGCTCACTCTCTACTGCTCACTCTCTACTGCTCACTCTCTACTGCTCACTCTCTACTGCTCACTCTCCACTGCTCACTCTCCACTGCTCACTCTCTACTACTCACTCTCTCCTACTCTCTCTACTTCTCACTCTCTACTACTCTCTCTACTTATCACTCTCTACTACTCTCTCTCTACTACTCTCTCTCTACTACTCTCTCACTACTACTCACTCTCTACTACTCTCTACTACTCACTCTCTACTACACACTCTACTACTTGCTCGCTGCTACTCACTCTACTACTTACTCTCTACTACTCCACTGCTCTCTACTACTCACTCTCTACTACTCTACTACTCTCTACTACTCTCTCTCTACTACTCACTCTACTACTCACTCTCTACTACGCTCTCTCTACTACTCTTTAATACTCACTCTCTGCTACTCACTCTCTACTACTCACTCTCTACTACTCTCTACTACTCACTCTCTGATACTTACTCTACTACTCTCTACTACTCACTCTCTACTACTCGCTTTCTACTCTCTACCTCTCTACATCTCCCTCTACTACTCTCTACCTCTACACCTCTACCTATACACCTCTACCTCTCTACCTCTCTGTACATGCACACATATGCATTTATATATATGTATGTGTATATATATATATATACATATACATATATAAACAAATATAATCTGCATATCTATATAAATATAAATGCATGCAAACATATACATATATGCATACATATGCATGGTATGTACATGAAAGTTTGAAAAACTCTAATACAAGCAAAGCTAAAAAGCCACCTAATTACAAACAGAATTGCTTTAACTTAAACGAGGGCTAGACCTATTGCATTTTCAATGCTTGTTTACTTTGATTCGATCAAGAAGGCATTCAGATGTGTCACACATTTTCCATAAATTCTGAATGGTAGCACTCTAGTTGTTCATTAGATCACTGTAGTAAAGCTACTGCTCACGAGGGAAGTCTGCTGCTGGTATTCAAAGTGCATGTTTCAGTCTGCATGTCAGAATTTTTTAATGAAATGGAAGAGTATTTGAGAAGTCAAAATGTGCCCTAATCTTTCTTTCCGCAGCACTAATCATAATTTCTATGGCAAAATGAACCCCCTCATTTTGTTCCTTTGCAAATTAAATGTTTTAAGTGTTACCACTTTATTCCAATCAAGATGGCATCAGGTGTGCCATACGTTTATCATAAGTAGGAGTGTTAGCGCTCTAGTTGTTCTTTGGAACACTCTGGGAAGCTGCAGTAGAACACAAAGGAATCAACTGACAGTCTCTGCCCTTGTTGGATGTACATGTTTTACTGAGAATGTCAGACTTCATTCTCACATGACTAAGAAAGATAATGTGAATTTATAGAAAATATGCTCTCAGTTTAGCTTATAGATCACCTTCCAAACCTCTGTGGGAAAAGCATGTGAAAATAGTTTTCTCTCAAACATGATTCATGATATCCCAGCAGAAGGCTTTTCACATGGTAAAATCACCTTGGAACATACCACAATTCCTAAAATGAGTATGGTACCATCAACAAATGATTTATAATGTAACTAAAGTCTTAAAACCTTCTATTAACTGCAATGCTTTGTAATGAGGTGCTATCATGTATATTGGTCCCAAGATGGCTGCCAACACTTCTTGGATGAAGTGCTGACAGCCAATGAGATCTCACGATGAGATGTGTGGTTAGGCCCCGCCCAGATATTTACTTTTAATTTTTCTCAGGAACTACTGAACGGATTTACACCATTTACGCAAAAGGCACGACTCTGAACCAAGGTCTACCTTTCTGCCAAATGTTGTGTAATTCCGTTCACAAGTTCGGGCTGTAGCTGCGTCAACAGGTCCTATGGGAAATTGCATGGGAAAACGCATTTTGGGACTCCCCTTTTTTCTCAGTCCCCGCTTGACGAATCACCACGAAACTTTCAGGATAGGAGCGGACCGGAGCTGGCCAAAAGTTTGGAAAATTTTGCGAAGATTCGTCAACCGGCGACAGACTTATTGGGAATAGAATGTTGCGGATTTCCTATGTAAAATAGGTCCTAACTATAACTACGTACTGGGGAAGGAGGGAAGGAAGGAGGGAAGGAAGGAGGGAAGGAAGGAGGGAAGGAAGGAGGGAGGGAAGGAGGGAGGGAAGGAAGGAGGGAAGGAGGGAAGGAGGGAAGGAGGGAAGGAGGGAAGGAGGGAAGGAGGGAAGGAAGGAAGGAAGGAAGGAAGGAAGGAAGGAAGGAAGGAAGGAAGGATGGATGGATGGATGGATGGATGGATGGATGGATGGATGTATATATATATGTATGTATATATGTATATGTATATATGTATATATATATATCTCAACTCGTTCAATGCTCCAACTTCTCCTCCAGGAAAAAACAAGCATAGACCCATAAAATCGTGCTGTGCTATTTTAGTGCCAGTCTGCCATGACGCGCTTCGGGTGATCCCGCCCTTGATCACCTGACACAGTTTAGACATTCACCTCGCTATTTAAAGTGTTAGTGCAAATAACATCACAAAGGACATAGAAAACGAAAAGTTTCTTACCTGTCGGTGTAGTTTTGCAGCTTGAAGATCTTTCTGGATTCACTATGCTGTGCATTATTCCGCGATCTTGTGGTTGGGTCCGGATTCGTAGTCTTTTCTTTGTTTTTTTTTTTTTTTTTGTAGCCCAGGTGGGCGGCGACGACCACCATTTGGTGCACCTTCCGTGACGTCGTCGTGCTTCCTGCGGAAGTCCCACCTTTGGGGCGCCATCTTCGGGTTCTTTTTTCCCCCCTTTTTTTTTTTAACCCTAGGCGATTGCTTAATCCTTCTTGTCCATTTTTTTTTTTTTGTACGTTTCCATTTCTTTGATCTTTTCCATTTCACCCCCTCTTCCTCCAGCCTCATCTTCCTGGCGGAGGTGGGTGGGTTCGCTAGTGAATCCAGAAAGATCTTCAAGCTGCAAAACTACACCGACAGGTAAGAAACTTTTCGTTTTGCAGCGTGAATCTTTCTGGATTCACTATGCTGTGCATAGACTTTGTAGCGGTTTTCCTAATTTTGTGGTGGCTGGGTGGAAGATGAGCGTTGGTCGTTGAAAATGTGTTGGAGCACCTTCTGTCCGACCTGTGCCTCCTTATTCATCTGAATGTCCACGCAGTAGTGTTTCGTGAACGTGTGCACAGATGCCCAAGTTGCAGCGAGACAAATGTCTTGGATGGGCGTGTTTGCCAGGAAGGCAACGGTGGCCCCCTTCTTCCTTGTGGAGTGAGCCTGGGGCCCCTCCGCTAGCTCCTGTCCAGCCTGTTTGTGACAGAATTGAATAGTGAGGGCAATCCACCTAGCGATGGTGCCCTTAGTCACTGGCCGACCCATGAAGCTAGTAGCAAAGGACACAAACAGCTGCTTCGACTTCCTGAGTTCCTTGGTTCTCTCAATGTAGTGCATCACCGCTCTTCTGGCATCGAGGGTGTGCAGGGCCTTTTCTGCGTTTGTAGTCGGGTTTTGGAAGAAACTTGGTATCTGGATACTCTGATTCATGTGGAACGCCGACACCACCTTGGGCATGAAGTGTGGGTCCGTCCTCAGGACTACCCTGTCTTTGTGAATTTGAATGTAGGGTTCCTGTAGCGTTAGTGCTTGAAGCTCGCTCACCCTGCGTAGTGAGGTTATGGCCACTAGAAAGGCAGTTTTCATCGTCAACATTTGCAGAGTGGCTTTGTGAATGGGTTCAAACGGCGCCTTCATGAGCTCCGTCAGAACCACGTTTAAATTCCATGCCGGCGGCGGCAACCTTTTCGGGGGGGCCATTCTTTTGGCTCCCTCCATGAATCTCTTCACCACCTGCGAGGTGAAGAAACTTCCACCCTTCTCACCTCTGGTGTAGGCAATGATCGCTGCTAGGTGTACCCTTAGGGAGCTCGAGCAGAGGTTACCTTTTAGAAGGTGTGTGAGGTACCTCAGCACAGTTGAGTCTCTTGTCATTCTGTTTTGCAGGCCTTTTTTCCTGCACCACACCGTGAATCTCTTCCATTTTGCGCTGTAGCATTTTCTTGTAGTTGGTTTCCTTGCCTCCCGTAGCACTCGCATAGTGCTCTGAGGCAACCTTAGGTGTGCGAACTCTAGGTCTTCAGGAGCCATGCTGCCAGGTTGAGGGTCTCTGGCTCTGGGTGCAGGACCTCCCCGTTTTGCATTGAGAGCAGGTCTTTTCTCCTCTCGAACCTGTACGGATTGCCTTGCGCCATTTCTTGAATTTGTGAGAACCATGTCTGCCTCGCCCACTGCGGAGCCACTAGGATTAGAGTCATGTTGCTGGTTCTGCACTTGTTGAGCACTCTGTGCAACAGGGGTATCGGTGGAAAGGCGTAGGCAAATGTCCTCGACCAGCTTATCCATAGGGCATTCCCCTGGGATTGCTGATCTGGTTCCCTGGACGCGAAGCTTTGGCATTTTGCATTTTGGCGTGTTGCAAATAGGTCTATTGTGGGAGTTCCCCATCTCCGGAAAAGCTTCTCCGTTTCCTGGCCATTGAGCTCCCACTCGTGAGATGCCGAGGTCTGCCTGCTTAGCCAGTCTGCCTCCACATTGTCCTTCCCCGGTAGGTGAATTGCCAGTAGATCTATCCTGAGAGGTATGGCCCATCTCCAAATCTCCTGTGCCAGAGAGGAGAGAGGGATCGACTGTGTCCCCCCCTGTTTGTTGATGTAGAACATTGCCGTGGTGTTGTCTGTTTGAACCAACACCCTCTGGTTGTACAGGTGCCTCTGGAATGCCTTCAGGGCTAGTAGGATTGTCTTCAACTCGAGGTAATTGATATGGCGAACCGCATCTGCTGGAGCCCACAGACCCCTCACTCTGAGGTTGTCCATGTGTGCTCCCCATCCCTTTTGCGATGCGTCCGTGGTAATGGTCATTGTTGGGTTTGGTGGTGTCAGGCTTCTCCCTGCTGTCATGTTGTCTCTGTTCCACCAACTTATCTCCTCCTGCACTGCGTGTGTAACAACCACTAGATCCTCCCAACTTCCGTTTGCTTGTGACCATTGCTGTTGTAGCTATTCCTGGAATGGTCTCATGTGCAGGCGTACATTCGGCACCACCTGGATACACGACGCCATCATCCCCATCAACTTGCTCACCGACCTCACTGTCAGAGCTCGCCCCTTCTGGTAGAGCCGTGTCTCCTTCAGTAGGGCATCTGTCCTCCTGTCGCTGGGCACCACTGTATTGCTCAGGGAGTTGATTTTTGCCCCCAGGAAAATCTTCACCTGCTCCGGTTCCATCGACGACTTCCCCCAGTGAATCGAGAACCCCAGGTTCGTGAGAGTGTCTGTTACGCGTTTTGCGTGCCTCTCGCACTTTTCGCGCGAGTTTGCCTTGACCAGCCAGTCGTCTAAGTAGGGGTAGACGTGTATCCCCTGCTTTCGTAGGTGGGCCGCGACCGCCGACAGGCATTTTGTAAAAACCCTTGGCGCTGATTTTAATCCGAATGCCAGGGTTGTGAACTGGTAGTGTTCCTGGTCGATGCTGAACCTTAGAAGTCCCTTGTGTCTTCTGTTTACTGGGATGTGCAGGTAGGCATCCTTGAGGTCCACGGTGACCATGAAGTCTCCGTGTCTTATTTGGGGCAGCACCTCCTGCAGCGAAGTCATCTTGAACCTTTGCGTTCTGACGAACTTGTTTAGGTATCGCAGGTCTAGGATGGGTCTGAGGCTCCCGTCTACCTTCGGGACCACGAAGTAGTTTGAGTAGACCCCCTTGTTGCGTTCTCTGAACGGCACCGGCTCTATGGCTCTCTTTTCTAGAAGCTTCCGTGTTTCTTCTCTGAGTAGGGTCAGTTCTTGACCCGATCTTTGCCTTCTCCTTGGCTTCCTGTTTGGCGGTTTCCTTTCCAAATCTATGCAGTACCCGTACTGCATGATGTTCAGTATCCACTTGTCTGTGGTTATACACTGCCACTCGTGAAGGTAGAGCCTCAGCCTTCCGCCTACTGGTGTTGTATGCTCGTAGGCTTCTCTCCCCCTCGATGTTACTGTTTCGCGCCTCACCCCTGGGGGCATGTCAAGGGTAGGCGTCCTCCTGCGTGCAGAGTCACTTTGATGAGGGCTGCTCCCCCCCTCTCCTTCTCTGGCCACGTCCGTTCCCTCTCCCGCGAAAGGACTGGCCCCGGGGCTGGTACTGCCAGTTTTGCTTCTGTTGACCCTGTCCGTGACCTTCACCCTGCTGACCCTGCTGGAACGTCTGGTGCGACGTGCCCTGCTGGTTTCCTCCCCTATCGTAGGGTCTCCTTGAGGGGTTGCCTCGCCTCATTCCTCTCTGCTGTAGGGCCCCCATGGACCTCGCCGTTTCGTTATCTCTTTTTAGCTGGGTGAGCTTCTCGTCAACTGTTGCTCCAAACAGTGTCTCTCCGTTGAAGGGGGTGCTAAGGATGTTGTTCTGCACCTCCGGTTTGAATCCCGAGATTCTTAACCATGCATGCCTTCTCTCGGTGACCCCTATGGCCATGAGTCTTGCTGAAGTCTCTGCCCCGTCCAACGCCGTCTTTATGCAGGAGTTGGCGATGTTTTTGCCCTCATCTACTAGGTGTGAGGCTCTCTGGCGGTATTCTTCGGGGAGATGCTTTACTAGCTCCCCCATCTCGTCCCAGTGCTGGTACTGGTGTCTATTGAGGAGAGCATTGGAATTCGCCATGCGCCAGTGCATAGCGGCGTTCCTCTCGACCTTTCTTCCTGTGAGGTCTATCCTCCTGCTCTCTTTCTCAGGTGGTGGGCCCGACGTTGCTGGTACGTTGGCCCTTCTCCTGGCCGTGGAAGCTATGATGGAGTCTGCGGTCACGCTACCTTTGATGTAAGGGGGGTCCAGGGAAGAGTGCTTATACTTCTTCTCAGTCCTGGGTGTGATCGACCGGCAGGTCGCTGGTTCCTTGAAGGCTTCTCTCCCCTGATTCATCACGCTTTGAAGCATGGGGAGGAACTGGCTCCTCGTCTGGATGGGGAGCAGGGTCTCTTTCGGCTTCTCTTCGTCGAGTTTGACGCCGAAGGCTGTCGCTGCGCTCCTGACCACCATATTGTACACCCCGATGTCGTCGGGTGGCGAAGGCCTCGAAGGGTACGTGTCCACGGACTCCTCCGGGTTCTCGGTGTCGAGATCCTGCCATTCGATCTCGTGGCTGGTCGATGGTGCCGAGCCGTAGACCGACTGTTGGTCTTCTTCCTCGGCTTCCTCTTCATAATAGGTCTCGTCTTCCTCTTCGAGATCCCTCATCAGTCCCTCGGTGTCGAATTCATCCTCGACCTCGACGACGTCCGCCGATGAAACCGTTGGAATCTTGAATTCCTTCATCTTGGCGTCGAACTCCTTCTTCCTTTGAAGGATGTTCTCCATCTCGGCCTCGAGCCGCCTCTTCTTTTTCTCCATCTCGGAGATGCTTTCGGCGTTGACAGCGGATCTTTTCGTCGAAACTTGCGTCGACGTCGACCGTTCTTTCAGTGTCGACCGGGCCGTTCCCTGGGTTGTCTTCGACGACCCTTGCCTTTCGGCGTCTTTCGGCACCAGGGAGTCCTTCTCTAAGGATCCGCTCGGCCTCTTGTCCATGGTTCCCCCTTTAGTCGTCGAAATTTTCGGCGCCGGGGCTCCCTTCGTGGACTTAGACTCTGATTTTCTCGAGTCACCCTCGTGTTTTCGAGGTACTTTCTGTTTTTCGCTCGACGATTCTCTTACCTAGTCTTCTTTTTTCTTGTCGGTCTCTACGACCGTGAAGTTTTCGGCTGTCCCGGCGACGTTGTCCTCGTCGTCCGAGGAGAGGCCCAGATCGTAGAGCGACGGGGCCTTACCCTTGCCATCCATGCTGGCGTTGGCTCTTCTCTGCCGATCTCTCACCCTGAGCGTCTTCGGCGCGAAGGCTGAGCAGGCGTTGCAGTCCTTACTCTGGTGTTCGACCGGTAGGCAGAGGTTGCAGACCGGATGCTGGTCCTTCTGCGCGAACTTGTGGTGGCAGTTTGGGCAGAACTTGAATGGCGTCTTGTCCATTGCGCTCAGGGCCTCTGAGTGCGCATTCTCCAAGGTCGTCGAAGAAAAAAAGGGCGCTGAACCTCCTTCTTCGCGCTCCTGATGAAATAACCTCCTTTCCTGTGAAAACTCGATGACGATCCAGACCCAACGGCGGAAAAAAGAATCTGAAGATGGCGCCCCAAAGGTGGGACTTCCGCAGGAAGCACGACGACGTCACGGAAGGTGCACCAAATGGTGGTCGTCGCCGCCCACCTGGGCTACAAAAAAAAAAAAAAAAACAAAGAAAAGACTACGAATCCGGACCCAACCACAAGATCGCGGAATAATGCACAGCATAGTGAATCCAGAAAGATTCATGCTGCAAAACATACTCGTTTCCAATTGAGGAGTCCCACTTAATATACACATAAATGCTAATTTACTAACATCACATTTTGCGGTTTATAGAAAAATCTCTAAATGTGAAGTGGACGCTACCCATCAATATTGGATAAAAAATCATAGTAAATGTATAAATACAATGATCATGTTGGCTTAAAATGCCTTTAGTTTATCCAGACAACATTCTAATCCAATTGTGATCCTAAAATTAATATAGTGCTAACCCAAAACCTATGCAGTGCATCAAAAAACTAAACAATATAAATATCTGGTTTCAGCAGATAGTAAATCAACCACTAGTAGTAAATACTACTGTGATCATACTTTCTTGTATCTTTCATGCCTCAGATGAGATATTCCTGTACAATACTCATGGTCCCATCTGTTGGCAATTACTAAAGTGCAAAATAGAAACTAAATGTCAGGTTCCCCACAAGGTACCTGTTTCCTGTGGCGAGATCTCGCAGAGACGACAGGAGCTACTACCCCTACGCCCACCTTACCCCACTCTGGAATGGCAACAAACTAGGATGAAGATGGGAGAAGGGATGGCAGCTAAACAAGGACCTGATGACCCAAGGACGGAGGGTTGGACGTTCCTCTGTGTGGATGGTCACCAGCTGAACAAGAAGACAAGGGCACACTGGTTACCACAGCGTAGTAATCTAATGCTCGTTCACAACATGCACTCATGTGGGAGACAAGGATTACCTCTAGAGGGAAGGTCTGCTACCAGTTAAATGACAGCATGTCTAGCCAAGATGAGCGCACCTGCGCTATGTATGGTACGTGAGAGAACAAAAAAGAAGCGCTCCTGCGCTGTAACCCAAAAAGAAAAAAGGCGTCCGCCTTGAGGCAAAGTATGATGCAGGGGGAACAATGGTGCACACCAGCACTGCCGGAAACCAAGGAGAGCTGGCACCAGGCAGAACGTGAGGAAAGTCAAGGTACCCCAATCTAGATAAGCGCATCTACGCTATGAAGCAGTTAGAGAGCAACTTTTACACTACCAGCAAAAACCCTGCCACTGAGGGTGGTTCTGCGTACCTCAGCGCTCCTACGTGGCGTGCAACAGTGTCTGGCAACCAGGTTGATAAGCGCTCCAGTGCGGCGTGAGCAGCCGGAAGTAATGTCTTGCGCTCCAGCGCGGCGTATGGGGGTAAAACAGACAACAAACAGATATGCACTCCAGCGCGGCGTGAGCAACTGGAAGTAATGTCTTGCGCTCCAGCGCGGCGTATGCGGGGAAAACAGACAACAAACAGATATGCGCTCCAGCGCGGCGTGAGCGGTCTCGCACAACTACAACCAAATAAGGGCTTCAGCGGTGCGGTCAGTGTTAGGAAGCGCGTACTTGGGCAGGGGCAGCGGCATCAGAAATCCATAAGGCATCGGCAGCAAAGCGATAATCCGAAGCGCCGGTCTGGGGGAATAGCCGCTGCTGATAAGCGGATTCCCCCGGAAGCGCAGATGACGTTGTGGTGGTTCCTATGAATAGACTAGACCGCTAGTGGCCGTAACCGGAAGTGAGGACGTTCATTCCATCTAGGAACACAGACGCACACAGGCAAACCAGGAGAGACAGCAGGGGAAGAACAGGCGAACCATGACACTAAAAGTGCTGCAGTGCTTAGGACTCCATATTATCTTCATTATTTCATATATATATATATATTTTTTTTTAGTTTCTGGTCGATCCCCAATATACTCATAAATACATATTATCAAGTATAAAATATACTGTCCATATAAATATGAGATCTAAAATACAACCATAAAAATATATAAATACATATGTATAAAACTATATACAAAGTGCTAAGAAAATTCCTAACAAAATTTCTCAATAAGCATATTATGAAGACTTTTTAAATCTATTGTTTCAGGCATCGAGTTCCCTATATCTTTTAAATATCATCTCTTTTTCTTGAGTTATTAGCAATCACAAGCCTTAATCATACATGTTCATAACAATTCTTAACTATTTCATAGATATTTACTCATAAAAATGTGTACAAGTCTTCGGTAGCGTTCAGACCCCCTGGTTGTTTGGAATCAAATTGTAGGATAAAGCTAGTTTCTAAGCGTCTAAGTTTTGATTCCCTATCCCCACATCTTTTCTGTGGTGAGATTGCTGTTATTGCAGCTCTTAAAATGTCTAGCCACTGGATAGATGATATCATTGTTATTAATGGCACGGATGTGTTGCAGTATCCTTTAATGTACAGCTAATTTTGTGCTGCCAACATATTTAAGACTGCAACTGCAAGACAGAACATATACCGCAAATTCTGTTTTACAAGTAAGGTATTGTCCTATATCTTGTACCTTGGTATTAAATGCAGTTGCATATGACTTGGTATCAATGCCATGTTGGCAAGCCTTGCATGTAGCACATTTATGAAATCTTTTTCTAGCTGTTAACCACATATTTCTGCCTGGCTCCTCAATGTTACTTCTTACCAGCATACTGTCCATGCTGTTGGTTTTTCTGAATGTAACAGCTGGATTTGCTGGTAAGGATTTACCAATCACCGGGTCATCCCTCACTATAGGCCAATTGCGTCTTACAATCGCCCTAATTTGCTTTTCTTGTCGGGAAAAGGACAGAATGAGTCTGATGGATTGTTGAACCTCATCTTGTTTGCTGTGGATTGTACCGTTAGTTCGTTTTTTGTATCGCAACAAATCATACGCGTCTGTTCTTTGGATTTCCTTATGGCTGCATCCACTATCTCTGTTCTATATCCCCTAGCCAGAAACCGGGCCCGGCTATCTGCTTGCTTTTTCTTCCTTTCTTCATTGTTACTGCATATACGCCTGATGCGCAACATTTACCCATAAGAAATGCTTTTGATAAGATGGTGTGGATGTGCGCTAGATGCATGTAACAGAGTGTTGCCTGTAGTTGGTTTCCTAAATAGTGTAGTGGATAAAGTGTTATTTAGCACTTGGACCTGTACATCTAAGAATGTAATTATATCCTTGTTAATGGTAAATGTAAAACGTAGATTGATTGCATTATCATTTAGTTGAGCAATAAATTTGGTGGCACTTTCAACATCACCATCCCAAACTATAAATAAATCATGAATGTAACGCAACCAGGTTACAACCTTTGTTTTGTATGTCTGCTCGTATTGTTGCACGAGGACCAGCTCCTCCCACCAGCCCATAAATAAACAGGCATAACTGGGAGAGAAGCTGGCCCCCATGGCGATACCCTGAATTTTTTGGTACATTTTGCCATTAAACAAAAATAAATTATTTTCCAAACAAAACAGTATCATTTTAGGCTGCATATTAGTGTGTTGGACATATATAATCGGTCGGCTCATCAGGAAATACTCTACAGCCCTCATACCATCCTTATTTCTAATACATGTATATAAGGAGGATACATCCAATGCAATAAGTAAATATGATGATTTCCATGGTATGTTTTTGATCTTCCCTAAGAAATCACACGTCGTGTACACATGATTTCAAGCCCCTTACATGATCCTGTAGAAAAAAATCAATGTATCTGGATAGGTTCTCCAAAAGACCATTACAGGCTGCTATTATGGGCCTACCCAGTGGTTTGTCAATATTTTTATGGATTTTTGGAATTAAGTAAATCACCAGGATAATGGGGTATTCTTTCTTAAGATATTTAAACTCATACCAACTTAACAGGACCATGCTTTTCTAAGCTAACAGTTGTGCAAATAAACGTTCCTGTGTGTCCTTGAATTTAATAGGAGAGCTTTTACTGTAGCATTCCATGTTGTTTAATTGGCTGTAGGCTTCATCCATGTATTCTTTCAAAGGCCATAAAACAATATTCCCGCCTTTGTCGGAATTACGAATTATCACATTGTGATTCTTTTTGAGCTTGTCGATGAGTTGATAGTATTTTCTCTCATGGTTGGTATATTTTCTTTGTGATTTATTGATGGCGATATATAACTTTTTAATTTGTGCCACAATCTGTTCATTAAAAACGTCTATGGAATCTCTGGCCAAAATAGGAACAAATTTAGATTTTATCTGGAAGGGCGTAGATGGCTTAGCATGTGTCATGTATATTTGATTCTGATGAGATATGAGATCAGTTGAGTCTCCTTGAGTCACACTAGTGCTAGGTATTGCCGTCTCACCTCTTTCTATCTTTATTTCTGTAAGTCCTGCAATAACCCATAGTCGGATACCATTAACATTGGTTCTTCTGATTCCAATATAGACTGAGTGATGTCATCTGAGTCACTTTGTTTGTTACGTTGGTAGTGGAATTTTTTTAGCTTAAGTTTCCGAATAAACTTCTATATATCCGCCCTAGTCTGAGTGTAATTAAAGTTTGATTCAGGGCAGTAAGACAGGCCAAGGGATAAGAGTTGCTGTTCTGCCACAGTCAGGTCAATGTTGGCCAAATTTACGATAGTATTGGATCCTTGAGGTTTGTCATCGTGGGGTAGGGTCTTGTTGGTACTGCCCACTATTTGCGTGTTCCTCTCCCTCGCCCCCGTTTCTTGGCGGCTTCTTCTTGCCTGCCTTCGCTCCCTTCTCCTCCGGGTATCCCTTTTTTGGCAGGAACTTTGTTGCGTGAACGCAATGACTCCTTCCTGCTTCGTTTTAAAATGTCCAGCTCTTCCCCCAAGGTCAGTCTTATATTGCTAGACTCAGATCTGGTACCTACATTTTCAGTTTCAGACTCTCTCTCTACCGCTGAGCTCAAGTCTGAAACCGAAGTTGACTCACTCGGTTTTTGCCCTCTGTCAATTTGACTGATACTTTGTACTCGTTTGTTAGCTGTTGCTGTTCTCATTGAATCATATCGTCTCGCAAACGTAAAAATGTGACCGTTTGCGTAGTCATCACGATCCCTCCTGAATTCGTAAGTTTTTCTCACTTTGATTTTTTCTTCTTCTTTGCGTAGTCGGTTGATCATTTCTTCATTTAATTTATGCTTACTTTGCGGATCTCCTTGTTGCGCCATCTCTTTTTCGAGAGCTTCAATCTTTACTTGTAACTCGCTCCTGTCAATGTCTGCATACTTTATTAAAATTTGGACCAATCTACGAGATGATTCCAAATTGCACTCATCCCACTCGGCCATCATGAGTGGGTTGGGTGCCTCGTAGCTGGGGGCAATCATTATCCGGTGACCTCTAGGGATTCTCCCCACATCTAAATATCTCTGGATCGATCTTGCCTCCCAACATTTAGATTGTTCTTGACGTTTCAGTTTTTCAAGTACTCGGAAATTATCCTTGAGCCCTTTGCCCCTGATATATATATATATTAAAACAAATACCCAAAGAGGATGTCTAAAGACACGACTATGCAGAAGCCAGCACCAGAGGGATTGTAGCCACTGCATGGGAAGTGCTAGAGAAAAGCACGCAAGAGACAACATGCACGACCAATGTGTCTGGCAAATGGCCAACTGCCGACAAGGAAAACCAGGCAGGAATGCGAGAAGGCAGAAGACATAACACTACCTCATTCCAGGGAATGTAGTGTAGGCATTGTCACAAAAACCAAACAGAACACGTTTAGGGTGCAAGACGGCCCAGCAGGAACCATTGCCTGCTAATATACAGTAACAGAACTGAAAAGGAACGGAAGTCAATGGTGGCCCAGCAGGAGCCATTGCCTGCTAATATACCATACCAGAACTGAAAAGGAACGGAAGTTGAGGGAAAAAGGGAAGAAACAACAGGCCCCTACGAGGCACTTGTTGCAAGGACAAAGGAAAAACCACAGCCAAATGCTTGAATGGTAACTACCCTGAAAAACGCCAAAACGAAGCCAACTGTGGCGTAATCCAACAAAGCTCTGGAGCAGTCTGCATCCTCAGAGGCAGGAACATACTACTGGGCAATAGTACCCCGTAAAAAGAGAAGCATTCTAGGAATGCAAATGAAAATTTTTGCACACAGAGTAACGGCACGCCGTTGTGGGCTCGCCTGAAATCAAAACAATTATTGCTTTGCCAATGTTTGTTATAATGGCGAGGGCCCGGCAGATTCCACACTAATAAAGTTTTACCAAAACCATGGCAAAACAAGTCACGCTTTGACAAAACCAAAATGCTGATCAACAATTTCAGACCTACTGGCTTTACCAATGCGTGTTTATTTTTAGGTTTCCCATTAAAACTGGTTACACTGATTTTCCATTATGAATATGTTTGGGAAATACTAGCGTACATCAACACATTTTACTAAATGATGCTGCAAAGAAATGGTACCTAGATTTTTCCATAAGTTTAGCGAAATTGTTTTGCATTTTTTGTGAGCATTTTATTTTGAATGCAAAGAATCATCAATCTTGCATTCAAGCTTCTGCAAATATTTGCATCTAATCAGAGAGTATGCTGGGAGCAGTATACATAGCCTCATATTGCTAAACATTGAAAATGTTTGTACACAGGAAACACAAAACTAGTGGTGCCTCGGATAGACCAATATCCCTGCTTAACGCAGAACCCAAAATCCTAGCAAAGATATTGGCGATCCGCTTGGTTAAGGTAATAGACGCCTTGGTGCACCCTGCCCAGTCAGGTTTTATGCCACACTGTAATACCGCCTTAAACCTACGCAGAGTGCATGGAGTGTTGGGCAGGGTGGTGACTATCCAAGAGCCGGCGGTTCTGGTGTCGCTCGACGCCACTTTGGCGTTCGACATGGGGGAGTGGCCATACCTATTCGCGGTGTTGAGTGAAATGGGCTTTGGGCCCAGCTTCGTGGGTTGGGTCCGGCTATTGTATTCAAAACCCATGGCCCAAGTAGTGGTGAACAACCGCACATCACCAGCGTTCCATTTGCAGCAAGGCACAAGAGAGGGATGTCTGCTGTCCCCGTTACTACTTGCTCTGGCTCTGGAACCTCTGTCAGCATGGATTCGAAAGGATCCGGTGGTTCATGGTATGCGCTGGTCGGCAGACTGGGAGGATAAGCTATCCTTATATGCAGACGATATTTTGTTGTACTTAACGTCTCCAAGGGCATCCCTGATATGCTAATTTGATATCCTTGCTGTGTTCGGCAGGTATTGCGGCTTCACTATAAATCGGACAAAATCGGTCGTCTATGTCCTGCAGGGGGAGCCTCCTGCCCTCCCGGGAACTGCCCACTTCAGATAGCGACTGAGGGCTTTCGGTATCTGGGCTGAAGAACGACATAAAGAGCTGGAAGTCATTGCCCCTTTCACTGTTAGGTAGAGCAGCTCTTTTTAAAACGATGGCCCTGCCCCGCTTCCTCTACGGCCTGCATAATTCAATGGATCTGGTCCCCGCTTCGTATTTTATGGAAATAGAGAGCCTGAAGAGGGATCTTTTATAGGATGGGAAACCTCGGATTGCACTACCCAAACTCACCCTGAACTGGCATGATGGTGGCATCAGTCTACCAGACATTAAAAAGTATTATTGGTCGGCCCAGTTGGCAGCCATTAATCGAGGAACCTATGGGAGTTTAAGGGATCCAGGCTACGCCATGGACAGGTGGATCCTTCCGGGGGGTAGATTATGGTAGGGCACTCTATTCTAAACCTGGTAAACATCACCTAACAGGACCGACTGCACATGCGGTCCAGGTCTGGCATGTAGTGAATAAATATCTGGGGTGGGACAGACGACTTAAATTGGCAACCCCTCTGTGGAACTCTCAAAAATGTGGGAATTTGTGGCAAACTAAGGGTTTTGATAAATGGGACCTAATCGGGATCTCTCAGATCAAAGATCTCTGGGTAAAAGACGCAATCGTCCCTTTCCCTTCCCTACAGGACCAATATAACCTCGCAGAGTCGGAACGTTATAGGTATCTCCAAGTCCGGCACGCCCTCCAAACACATCTCACGTCAAAATCAGCCCTCCCACAGGCCTCCCCATTTGAAGATAGGATACTTGACGGCAGTTTGCCAGTAAAGAGCATCTCATTAATATACGAAAAAACTAATCAATAACATGGAGGATCCACTGCAGTCACTCAAAGAAAAATGGGAGAGAGATGGCCTTGAGCTTGATGAGGAAGACTGGCAAGATGCAGTCTCCTCCCCAAGGGTTGTGGCAATTTAGGCACGACTGCGGCTAGTCCAACTCAAAATTCTCCACAGAGTGTATGTCGATGGACCCAGATTGGTGCGCATGGGTAGAACAGAGAGTGGGGAGTGCAGACGTGGTTGTGGAAGGGAAGGTTTCTAATTTTTTCCCTCAAGGAGGAGCTCAACTGATGCCACCCCCAGGGTCCAGGACCTGGGAGGCACCTCTTGGGCATAAGGAACTCGCTCCAGGAGAGGCTCAGGCAGGTCCAGTTGCAGGTCCCGGAATCTCCAGTTGCAGCAGTTTCACTGGGCAGTTGAAGAGAGGCCTCTGGAGCTTGATGTGTCCCTGTAGCTCAGAACATGAGGTCAATCAGCTGACATTTGGAGTCTCTTTAGCCTGGGATGAAGTTTACAGGTACAGACATCCTTCTCAGAGAGCAGGGAAGTCCTCTGGTAGTAGGGCAGTCCTTCTGTAGTATCCACATGTCCTAGTATGTACTGAAGAGTGGGTCTGAGGGTCCCATTTTTAAACCGGGAGCCCTCTTTGAGGTGAGAGAGCTTCTGGAGACCCCACCCCTTGATCAGTGTCTCGACTTTCCTGCCTAGCTGCCCAGGTCCCAGACTGTCTGGTGGCATAATAGTCTAGTGCAAAGTCCTGTTTGAGTGTGCTTGGACATTGCCTTTGAAGTAAAAGAGTAGTAGGTGACTGCTCCGCCACCCCATCAAGTCAGGATAGCCCATCTTGCCAACACCCAGTTTCTCTATTTCGATACTCTGGGAGGAATATACAAAGGCCAACTGCCAACTATATCTAGTCATGTGACACTGCAACAGGCTGCAGGCACCAAATGGTTAGGATAAGAAAACACCAAGTTTCTAAAAGTGGCATTTTCAGAATTGTGACTTTAAATATGATTTTACCTTTAAAGATGATTCCGAATTACAATTCCTCAAGACTCCAAACATGACTTTTCAACCTTTTCCCAATCAAGAGTTATCTTACTGGAAAGGGAGGCCTCAAAATAGTGAAAAAACGAATTTGTGATTTTTTCACTACCAGGACATGTAAAGCTTAAAGGTACAAGCCCAAGTTTTCAATTACAATGCACCTTGCACCATGGACTGTTTAGGGCCTACCTTAGTGGTGATGTATATGTATTATAAAGGAAGTTTTGGGGTGGTGGCCAAGATGGAGTGGTGAGACGCTCCTAACCATCGCCTTGAATTGGCTTTAGATTGAGCTCTGTCTGCCTACTGCTGACTCAAACCAGACCACAAGTAGCTGGGTAAGTGATTGACCTGTCCTTTGAAAAGTCCCATGCGTTGGCTGACAACAGACAACGTCCCTCTGAGCGCGCCGTGGAAGCTTCGCTGAAAGCGAATGAAACGTTTGTAATAAAACGTTGAAACAAAACTAAGGTTGATGCTTGATTCCAAAATGTATTCACAAAACTCAAAGGTTGATTCCATGTAGTCATATACTGGAGACTATTCCATGAAATAACATCGTTGTGTTGAGCCTCATCCCCAATGTTAAACTTGATCCCAATGCATTTCGGGCCCCTCTGGCCCTTCGTCAGGGGAATCTACATAACAAAGAAATATGTACATATAACTAAATGATACAATGAGGGGTTTGCCATCTAACAAAAGACAAAAGGACACTGCCTGAAAAGTGAGATTACGCTAAAGAAACCACAGTGTAACGGTGCTTTAGAAAGATAATCACCAAGACCTGGTTCGTGTGTAAATGTTATGAGTTCATCGTGCTGGACGGCATGAAACACAGTCAAAAAAATGTGAAGAAGTGCTAACAGTCCATTAAGAAGAATGAGCAAACATTGACGAAGCGGAAAAGAAAAGTTCACCCTTGAACGTGCTCCGTGACTTGTTTGGTGAAAAAGAAGGAAGGAAAAAGGAAAAGTTCCTACGGTGCCAAACACTATAAAAAACACCCGTGTGACATATAAAACATGGCTGTGCTCAATCATTCCCGGGGAGTCGGTGCGAGTTTGAAAAAACCATGTTGTGAAAAGACAAACAAAAGTGCTCCGATTCAAAAGAACCGCATAGGTGAAAGAAACGCTTGTTTAAAACTCGCTGGTGAAGCGGGGCTCCATACCTGTTGTATACAACGGCGTCAAACAATCCTGTATCGGGTTTGTTGGTGCTCCAAGGGGCGTGCTCTTAAAGAGGATATCCGCAAGGACCGGAAGTGAAACAAAGGGATGTTAAACCGCGAGTGTGCATTGACGTTGTCTGTTGTCAGCCAACGCATGGGACTTTTCAGATTATACACACTCCTTGGGTTATGAGAGTGATACCTCTGTGGCACCCGACAACATATTTAACGTTTTCAACCTGCGGTTTGTGCACGACCCAAACTCGTTTTTTGACCTGTCCTTTTGCCATCTGCCTTATGCTGGCCTGCTCCGGACTTGCAGGCCACATGTAGTGGCTGAGAAGGTATGGATCCGTGGCCAGCTGACACACAGGGCCTCCTGGGGCCATGGTTGAGAGGAGAAGCGGAGCTAGGGCGCTTGACTGGATTCCGCCATTGAATGCAAAGTGTAGAGCCCTGTTGGCGGGTGCTTGACGGCGGTGAGGTGGTGCATGGGTTGTCTAGACTGCCCGCACTGCACGTTGCAGCCTGGGAGCGCTGGGGCTGCCGCTGGAGCCTTAGATGCCACACCATCAGCAGGAGGCAAGAGAGAGTGCCGTCTGACCAGTGGCGCCACAACAAGACCATCCATCGCTGAGACATTTTTGAGGAGGGATTAGGCGTGATTCCCCTATACTAGGTAAGTGGCACCATAGCAAAGGAAAGGTGAGACCCTTAGTAGCCATGCAGCTCTGATGAGCTATGACCGGAGGGCCTCACCATAGCGTCACAAGCTGGGAGACTAACAGCTGCTGACAGGGGAATGACTAGCACCCAGAGACAGATCCACGCTCTGATCTTGGTGCCCGTGGATATAGGGAGGAACCTACCACACGATAACTAGAATGACGTGAGGGGGCTAGAGTGGGATCCTCCTCCCATCCCCTCCAAGAAGAAAACTGTGGCATGTGGTGTTCTCCTTGCTTATTTGGGGGGCTCATGACCGGGGTCAGGGGTCGCACTGGGCGATAGTACCGGTTCTATGAAGACAGACCTTTTAGATAGTCTTCTTTCCTTTTACTGTCTGACAAACTGAAACATGACTTTGCGAAGGGCCTCGCGGAGCTGCGCCCTCACCTTGGCACTAAAATAGCAGACCTCCGATCGGATGTATACTCAATAGGGCAGAGCCCATGTATGCAGAAACACCCTTATGGCACTGGAAACGTCCCAGGCAATGATAAAGGAGTACCATGCTGCACTGGGCGACAAACTTAGTGGCGCCATCGAAAAGTTGGAGGATTAAGAGAATTACGTATGGCAAGAAAACCTTGGCCGTCAAGGCCTCAGCAAGGAGGTACTAGATGATAACCTGGTGTCATTTGCCATAGAGGTGCTCTCCTCTCTTCTGGGGGTTAATCACCCAGAAATAACTGTTGACAGGATACACTGTGCCGGTTACAAGCGCCCCTCATATTTGCAACAACCCAGGGACTTACTCATCAAGTTCCATTACTATTGTGAAAAGGAGTAAGTTCTACAACAAGCTAGGAAAGTGGGAGAAGTACACTTCCAACACTACTCATGCACAGTCTTCCAAGATGTATCACTATTGACCCTGCACAGGCATGTGGCCTTCCGACCCATCCCTCAGAAGCTCAGATATGACTATATATGCCCCGATGGACATACCCGTTCAGGCTCTCCTTTGAGTTTGGAGGTTAACACCACATGGTCTCAGACGTTCAAAAGGCAGCATCCCTGCTCTGTGTCCCGTTGGTGGTTGGACATTTGGGATCGCGAGCGGAGGGAGCTTCATCAGGAGCTGGGTGAGGTCAACAAGAGGACCGACAGTGTTGCGACCATAGGCACGACAATGCTGCCCCATGGGAAGACAATGATGACCCAGGGGATAGACTATTCGGTCCTGACAGATAACTGAATCTGGGAGTCGCCTATAAAAGGCGATCAAGATTGACTCTGTTGCTACATGAACCACTTCCCTCGGGTTCCCTGCCTCGCCAGCCATCACAATGGCAAAAGACAAATGCACAGAGGGGGACCCCTGATGGGTATGGTGGTCGCCGTGAAGCATCTAGGCAACAAGAGACATTACAGGTGAGAGGAGAGCTGACCCAATGAGGGGACTCACCAGCCTGGAAGCCGAGATTACACTTCCAACTTCCTTCATTATATATGGTGTGGCGTAGGCACAGGCAGGGAGAAACTACTGGCATGGCAGGGCGCAGGAGGTGATCCCTTGGTAAACACCCCAGTGACCTGGTGATACTGGACCGTACCCTTTTGGTGCCTGTGGGACCTGGCTCAAGCTGGCAAGATGGACCTCCTGTCCCTAGACTAGGAAGCCAGGGAAGAAACTATGATCCCCCACGCAACGGTTTGATGACGATGCATAGTCACTATAAGATAAATGATGATTACGCTCTTTGGTAACTGGTTAATATCTGTTTCCTTTTGAGATTTAACTTGTTTTTGGGAGGCCAGGGGGGAAGGGGTAGGGGCATCTACTGTGCCTACCAAATTAATCACACATACCCAATCATGAGTTATACCATATTCACATAACACTGACACGTTAACCAATGGTCAAACTCATACCGCTGAACACCCAGGGGCTGAACTCTCTGAATAAACAAGAAGCTATTTGGTGTATACAACTGGAATCTAATCACGATGTCATATGCTTTCAGGAAACTCGCCTTATGGGCAAAGACCAGGGGAAAATGAAACACCTAGCATAACCCAAGAGTTTTCAATCCTACGCCACCAGCCAAGAGTAGCAGCAATATATTTACGACACAATCTCCCCATGTCAGTCACAGAGACACACACAGATAGAGAAGGGAGGTATCACAGGAGCGTTCACTGTCAACCCCTCACTAGAGCCACAATGTATGCCCCTAACTCGGCCCAGGATTTGCTTGCGGTGAACTATCTGAAAAAAACGGCGGGGGTAGCCAGAGGAGACATCATCCTGACCGGGGATTTCAATAAGGTATGGCGCCCACAAACAGACAGTGAGGGGGAACATAATGCCCAGACTGGAGCCTTCTCCAAGAGCTGAGGAGGGTCCTTGGTGAATTGGGCTTGAGGGGTGCACAGCGGGAGTTACACCAATCGACCAAGGCCTTCACTTTCTACTCTCACTTTACACCACACCGATTCGAGGATAACATATTACTGAGCAACATTTTTCTATGCCTGACCCGAAGGGTTGATACTGGACCCATCTCAATATCGGACAACGCTGCAATCACGGCCTCCTGTTGCTAGTTTGTAATAGGCCGCCAGGCAACTGGATAATCCACCCCTCCCTGATTAGGGATTCGACTACTAAATATGAAACACGGCAACAAATGGTGAAATACTTTGAACAGAATTTAATATCTGGGTGTCCAACTCACAAAAAAGGTCTAGGATTTTCTTGCTGCTAATTATCTCTCCCCTAATCGCTAACATTGCTAAAAATCTCCAGGCCTGGGGCTCCCTGGTGGTCTTGTGGTTTGCTTGAATTAATGCGATCAAAATGAATATACTCCTGAGACTCCTCTATATTTTTCAAGCACTTCCCATCCGGCTCGACTTCCGCTTCTTAAAATCTATCCACCGAAAACTGATGGCATTCATTTGGAAAGGTGGCACCCCGAGGCTCTGTCAGAGACTACTGTTCCAACCGAAGGCAGGGTGAGGACTGGTAGTCCTAAGCATCCCTTACTACTCCCCCACAGTGGAACAGCCCCTAGTCTATGACCATCGATCTCCCTACCTACTCATTTCAGGTCAGATTTTCACTGTAAACTTCTACTTATCTTTATTCCTCTCTATCTCATTGTTTTTACCTCGCCTGCCCCACATCCAAACCCCCACTGACCTCCCCAAGGTGCATTCATCACTGTACTAGAACCATTCGCCTTTCCCCCCTGCCCAAAACCTAGCTACCACCACAGTTGCTCCTTCCCCCTCCCTTACCCACCCCCGCCCCAAGCCCATCACACTGGATAACACTGACCCCCCCCCCACGAGCCACATACACACATACCTCCCCATAACATCACATCAACAGGGCCTGATCTAGGCACGCATACCTACACCATCATTTACCCCCCCAACCTCTCAAGAAAAACAGCCAAAAGATTTAAGCACAATTTGATTAAACTTCACCTTGAAACACCCATTGCTGATCCCTACTTCTCAACAAACAACGGGCATATAACAATGGACATCATCTTTCACACTAAACGAAGAGCACAATGAAGGAAAGCATTCCTAGCCTTATTTGTGATCCCCTCCACTAGGAAAACTGCGCATGGTCTAGTTATTTATATCTCCCCCTCCCATCTCTTCCAAGCGACAGCAACCATCACCATTTATAATAACGGAACCATCCTCATGCAATCCACAGACCGCAGTTTAAATCTCTTGGATAACATTTTCCCCATTAACAAAGAACAAGTGTCCAAACCCCAAACCTCCACTCAGGCCACTCCCACCACCAGTACACAACATATCAAATCGCCAAACCCTTCTGATAACTACGCCCCACTACCATTCTGACCAGTACTTACATCCGAGTCTACATCTGAGACATATGCTACTCCCCCCTCCCCACCTTGATCACCCACAAGACCCTCCCCCATCCCTACCACACCAACATGTATATCCCTCACAGACTCACACAGTGATATCACGACCAGTAACCACTACCAAGTTCCCGGCACCACCAAACCCACACACAATACATTCACCCCTCACGACTGCGGCAGCATACGCACCCCCAACAGATATTGCATCCCCCCAGTTAACGAACACTGCCGAGCTGCGGAATGGCCGCTCTTGGAGTGTGCTCCGCGGGCCGGGGTAATTCTCCTTCAGTATCCTGCATTGCGGTGGGGCTGCGGCGCTGTAACCGGAGTCCCCGACACACTGACCCGTTGCACATTGATTTGCTGATGTTCCGAGCTCCGGGTGGGCTCTGAAACGCTAGTTTGCGGGAAGATCTCGCTGAGCCTGCGGTGCCTGCTTTTGACGACTGCGGTGGCCGGCGGACCTGAAAATCTAGCACGGGGATACAGTGAGGGAGCAGACGTGATGAGCGGCGGAGCTGAGGACGCCTGATTCGACCGACGCAGGTCGCAACTGCCGTGAGTGCGGCGCACCTGAGCTGGAGAAGCGCAGGAGACTCCGTGAGTCTGACCGCGTCCCGTGCCCGCGGCTGTTCCTGAAGGAGACGAGAGATTAACTCAGCAGGTGCGAGAAGGCCTGAGGGCGCCATCTTGAAGAGACGGATACACCGCAGAGAGTGTAGCGGGCTAATGAGTTGAACGCGCCCTTGCTTCCCCTCATCTGTGGCGGTCCCGGGCAAAGGGTGGCGAGGAACTGGGACACGTGGAAGGCCTGGTGGGGTACTGGCGCTGCCCCCGAAGTTATTCCAATGTGGCATGGTGATTGGGGGACCTAGCGGATGAGCACACAGTTACAGGAGGGGATTTCAAGGAGCTGCAATAGGCCTTATGCAGCCGAGGTACGTGGGGGGCCCGGACACACTGGCATTGCAGTGAACTGTGGATAAAATAATTGCCAGCGGAATACTGTAGTCGGGCCCTGCTGCACTGTCCCCCCCCAGATTGCATTGTGAGCGCCCAGGTGTGATATGCGTTCTGCGGACTACGACAAACTGCGCAGAAACCTGCTGGGACTCGGCCTCTGACCTGTCCTACCACTCCTGAGCGCGGTGAGCCACTGTGGGGTGCCGCGGACGGTCCGGAGAGAGGTGTGGAGGGCGGTGTGGTGTGCTTCGAGATCAAGGTGAGCTCTCTGGAAAGTCTGCTTGTGCTGGTCGGGGGTGGGGTAGTTCGCAGACCCACTTGTGCCCTGGGATTCTGGCACTGACCAGATTGCTGGCAAGTCGGTGCACGATGGGAAAGCACGATGCCAAGCAGCCAAAGCTGACATTTGACAAGAGAACCAACCGCCATGCTGAGCTGCCTTCTGATATGCAACCGGAGGAGCTGCCGGAGCTGCACTCCGAGGATGGGGGAGAGGATTTGCGCACTTTAATGCTGGAAATGCGCTCTAGCCTGCGTAACATTGACTCAAAGCTGGACACCCTGACCACGCAGTTAGACTCGGTAAAAGCCCAGGTCTCCACGCACGACGCTCGCTTAGATGCTCTGGAAAACCGGCATACCAAATTCCACGGATTTCAAGTGGAAACGAAAGAGCAACTATTGAATATGGACAAACTCCTGGGAGTTATTTGCGCTAAAAATGACGATTTAAAAGCGAGGTCGAGCAGAAATAACCTACGCATTACCGGGATTCCGGAAACCACCGCGATCACAAGGATGGAGCGCTACGTGACGGAGCTCCTACACACGCTGTTCGACCCCCAGCTGTCCCCGATCTTCGTGGTGGAAAGGGCGCACAGATCCCTGGGGCAGCGACCACCGGTGGGGGCGGCGACCACCGGTGGGGGCGCCGCCTCGACCGATACTGGCCAAATTGCTGAATTACCGGGACATTATTATGAGACTGGCGAGAGAAAAAGGTCAATTGTCCTATCAAGGTAACGCAGTGTCCTTCTATCCGGACTTTACACCGGCCGTGCAGGCAGCGAGACGTGAGTTCCTACATACCAAGTGCTTCCTACTACAAGCACAGATCCCGTACTCCTTGCTTTATCCAGCAAAACTGAAGGTCTCTTATGAGGGTACTGCACACTATTTGACTGATGCAAAGTCGGCATTCAAATTTGCTAAGCATATTGGAGGGAAGAAGGGCAAAGACATCCGTGGGTCGTCAACGCAGGCAGCTGGTCACTTGAGTGATAATGACTGACAGAGTGTGATCCTTAATGAACCCCACATGTACTCCTTATACTGCCGTAACAAGCAGCTATCCATTCAAATGCAACTGTGAGTCAGTATGTTGTTTCTCCTCATTATTCTGGTGACGTTCTTTTGGGATGCCGGGGGCGGAGTCGTGGCCACACGTTGGGTTCCCGGCCACCTTGTTTACTCAGGGGTGATTGCGAACGCCACCATGCCCCCATGGGAGGTCTTCCTTGCAATGTTCAAAACAGGGTATGCATTTGGTTATTAGGGTGGGCTTTTCTGCAACCTGATTGGGGGTTGGAGTGGGTGTGGGGTGGGGTTGGGGGACTGTTTGGTTTCTTAATGCCAGCGTGATTCTTAGGTGTGAGCCACTGTATAACTCTGTTGCTTTGCTGGTTTGTGTAGTGGCGCATCAGCCTCTCGCTGAGGAATTTGGTCTGGGAACTCTCACGATCAATCACTAAAATTGCTGACATGGAACATCAGAGGGCTTAATGACTGTCATAAGGCTAGGTAAGTACATGCTTATTTGGCTAGACATAATGTTGACATTTGTCTGCTGCAGGAGACACATTTGAATACTGCTCCATCCCTGAAACTGAGGCATTACAGGTGGGGGCACACATACATGTCTATATATTCCAACTATGCCAGAGGGGTGGCAGTGCTGATTCGACAGGGGCTGGACTGGCGAATGGGGGAGGAATACAGGGATCCGGAGGGTAGGTTTGTCATCCGTTGTGGTCTGTTGGGGGGACTCACCCTGGTAATCGCAGCAGTATATGGACCCAATACCGATGCCCCTGACTTTTTCCAGGATGTATGGTCTAGAACTAAAGCAACAAGGTATGACACTATATTGTGGGGGGGGGGGGGGGGGGGGGATTCAATGCCATTCTGGACGATGCTACTGATAGGAGGGACACGGCTCGTGTCTTGCACCCGGCGGCTAGCCCTGCTTTGCAGTCCATAATTCAGGATGGAAACCTAGTAGACATATGGCGCAGTAGGCACCCCTTAGTCAGGGAAGGCACCTGTATATCGGATCATCACGGCGCATGGTCCCGCTTGGATTTTTGGCTAGTATCAAGGAATGTGGTGGCTTGGACCGCCGATGTTTTGCATTTGCCGCGAACGCTGTCGGATCATGCCCCGTGTTTGTTGAAGTTGACGCTTCCGGGGGCGCCCCCAGGGCGTTCTCCTGGCGGTTCCCACCCCATGCTCTGATGGATGAGGCCTTTAGGGAAGAGATACGGAGTGACATTCCGGACTATTAGGTCAACAATGAAGGGTCGGTAGAAACTGAGGCTTCACTTTGGGAGGCCATTAAGGTGGTGATCAGGGGCCAATGCATTGCCAGGCAGGGGTACTTAAGGCGAAACGCGGCACGCTGACTTCCCTGGAGGCCCGGATCAAGGAAATGGAGGGGGTATACTATTCCGCCAGTGACACTCACGTGGCGCAGAAATTAAAGGCTCTTCTGTTGGACTATGCAGAGGAGGCGCAGCGCAAATTGAAATTCTTAGGTAAACATGCTGAAGTGCGCAGATACGGGGAGGGAGACAGACCGGGTCGTACGCTCACTGGTATGCTTAGACCATCTAAATCAGCGACGTTTGTCCATGAGATCCGAAACCCACAGGGAGACATGATTAGGGGGCATTTGGGAGTGTCGAGTCAATTTGCCACATTTTATCATAAATTATACACGACCACTCAGAGATCATGTACAGAGGAACTGGACGCATTCTTGATACCGTAGCATTGGTCTGGTTTAATGATTCCCATAGGAAATATATGGACCTCCCCTTTACGGTAGAGGATGTGACACAGGTTATTAACAGCCTACCTCTGGGTAAGGCTCTTGGTCCGGACGCCCTAACCACATCCTTTTACAAGACTTATGCTGCGGAACTCGCGCCTCGCCTATTGGAGGTTTACGGGGAAGCATTGGAGGTGGGGGAATTGCCGCAGTCAATGAGAGAGGTGACGATCATTACGCTCTTAAAACCTGGGAAGTCGGCGGAGGAGCTGGACTCCTACCGTCCACTTTCCATGATAAATGTGGATGTAAAAGTTTTTGCAAAACTTTTGGCTAACAGGCTGCAACCACTCTTGCCGATGATAGCCCTCCCGGACCAGTCGGGTTTTATTCCGGGGAGATCCACATCACATAATTTACGAACGATCTTCTCAGTTCTTCACTAACTACACCCAGACGAAAAGGCTGCGGTGGTATTCTTGGACGCCACTAAAGTGTTCGACACACTTGAATGGTCATATCTATTCTGCATTATAAGGCGCATGGGTTTCAGCCCGCTTTTTATGCAGAGCATCCGGCTGTTATACACCTCCCCTTCGGCATGCGTACGGGTCAATGGTCTGTTATCTGACCCCTTTTTGATCTCGCGTGGAACTCGACAGGGGTGTCCACTGTCCCCACTCCTGTTTGCTATTGCAATGGAGCCCCTTGCGGCCCGAATCCGACAGCATCACACTATGAGGGGTATTGGCTTTAGCTCCCGGAACCTGCTCATATCTCTATATGCTGACGATGTTACGTTATATATAGTAAATCCAGCAGAGAATTTGGACCCGCTGTGGAGGGAATTTATCCGCTTTGGTGGGCTTTCGGGCGTTTGTATTAACTGGACTAAATCTGTGATCTTCCCGTTGACTGATGGAACTCCTCAGGTGACCTCGGAATTCCCCTTGCGCTGGGAGGCGGGGGAGGTTAAATACTTGGGTGTCTGGGTGAGCCGTGACACGCAGGAAATGTGGCGTCTAAATTACGGCCGCACAATGGTATGGCTGGAGGACAAAGTGAAGATATGGGCGAAACTGCCGTTGTCCCTGACGGGTAGAATAGCTCTCGCCAAAATGGTCATTCGGCCGAAATGTTTATATCTGTTCGTCAACATACCAATCCCGGTCACCAAGCACTTTTTGAACACACTTAAGTCTCAACTTCTCACTCTGGCGCGGGCGGGCAGGTCAGAGCCTCTTGGGACCTTCTCACTCTTTCCCTGAAGCAGGGTGGTTTAGGTGCCCCAGATATTAACCTATATGCGCTTTGTGCGCAAGCCCAGTTCTTGCATTATTGGGTGCACCCGACCCCATTCCAGCCGCATGTAGCGTCGAGACAGACGTAATGGCCCCAATCCCACTAAAGGTGGCGTTATATCAAAAGCCCCGCCGTCCTCGCGGAGATATTGATTCGGCTGGAACCCAGTGCTGGGCGTGGAACGAACTGCGGAGGAGAGCGAGACTCCCGTTGCTTTATGCCCCTTCAGTCCCTCTACCGCAAAACCCAATGATGCCTTGTGTACAAGGCAGCCTAAGCAGGATACTAGCTACGACAATGAAACTTCAGACGTTTGGGGACTTGTACCCCGATGACACATTTCGACCCCCACCTGTCGCGGTCGAGGGACAGGCGGTGCCTTTTGCTGAAATTTTTTTATATCATAAAATTCGCACAGCGTATCGCTCTTTAGGAGTGGACTTCCCGAGGGCACTGCTGACTATGTCTGCACTAGATAACCTGCTGAAATTTCCCTCATCGCAGAAATTGGTCACTCGCTTGTACTCGCGCATGCAAGACACAGCTCCGATCACAACGCCAAACTCCTTTAAGAATTGGAATGCGGAGCTGGAGGTAGATCTACCGGAAGAGCAATGGGAATATTGTTGTGGGCAGTTGTCCGAGCTCTCCCCAAATTACAAGCTACGTTTAATACATTTTAAATATTTGCACAGATATTATAGGACTCCGGTTAGTCTCTATCGAATGGGTCTTCGAGCTGAAAGCGATTGCTCGAGATGTGGTTTTGTGCCGGCTACGTTTTTGCATGTGGCATGGAACTGCCCCAGGATAGCTGATTTTTGGGCGGCAATTTTTGAGGCAGTCAATGACATATTGGGGGTAACACTGACTCCAGTGATAGGCCTGCTGGGATATGTAAAGGACACGCCACCTAAGCTGCGTAAACTGCATGCCCTCCTTCTATTTGCAAAACGTCAGGTTGCAGTGCACTGGGGTGGGCGGAGGGTGCCCTCAGTCAAGGAATGGGTCAGGGAAATCACGTATGGTCACACCCAAGTACATACTGGGAGTTGTTGCCACCAGCTTCTAGACCCCGGAACATCTGGGATCCATTCCTAACATGGTCAGCTAGCCTGCATGGGGGGACTGAGGCGTCGGAGATGGCAGCATTATAGTCAACCTTATAGATGTATTATGTTAATGGCTTGCATTTATGTCTACTGTATAATACGGAGGACACTAGTCTGGCGGACTAAGTGAGTATGTCACTCTGGCACTGGCCCAGTCAGACAAAGACAAGTCATGAAATTGTATGTTTTCAACACATCCGATATACTATGAGTAAACTAAGACATTGGACTTTTATGTACCATGTATGTGATTTTGGAGAGGCGGCTGTAATGCGTCAAATCATTATTATTGTGTATGACATGGACTCACTTGCAAAGGCCTGTTGCTTATGTGATATGAAGCGGGCTTGTTTGACTGGTTTGTATTGCTGAACTGAAAATGTCAATTAAAAAAAAAAAAACCCTAACATAATACCATCTTCCAGCTACAACCTACTTCTGCCCCCTGAAGGGATTTCCGAAGTTCACGACCTCAACAATCACTACCTCAATTCCATGAACTCGATACAAAATGAGGTAGCCCCCCTTCAACTAAAGAGAATCTCTAGAAAAGATTCTAAGCCCTGGTACAATGGAATACTCAATGAGGATAGACGTTCTCTCAGAACAACTGAACGCACATGGAGATCAGCTCCATCTGCCAATTACCTCAAGATTCTAAGGAAGAAGAGTAATGCATATTACAGAGAGATCAAGCGCACTGAAGCAGACTTCTTCAGCTACCAACTAGACCAGGCAAAAAATTGTCCCCAAAAACTTTTTGAATTAATCAAAACCCAAACTAAAGATGCACCTCACTGCTCGCAAGATAAAGTATGCCCACAACCCAACTGTGAATAATTTGCTTCTTTCTTCACTCAGAAGACTGACAGCATCAAGAATGACCTTCTCAATGATCTAATCTTATACTCTGGATCACTTATGAAAACCTCCCCATCCCTTACAATTGCTCCACACCAAATCCCATCAAAGTTTGACCTAAAATATGATGCATCCTGGTCATCCTTTGCTACTTACAGTGAAGAATCTATCTGCAAAATGCTTAGCGCCCTGAATCCGGCCAATCACTTCTCCGATCCTCTCCCCGCAAACGCTGTTAAAGACTTAACCCCACCCATTCTAAAGAAACCCACGGCCGATCCTACGGATCTAAACAACTACCGCCCTATATACAACATTCCTACCTTGGCCAAACTATTAGAAAAATGTGTAAACCTCCAGCTGATAAGACATATTGATCACTTTGACCTACTTAACAAATACCAATCAGGTTTCCGAGCAGGTCACAGCACTGAATCAGCCATGACACACATAATTGATGATGCTCTACAAATTCTAGATCAGAAAGGAGCCTACCTACTCATCTTGCTAGACCTCTCCTCAGCCTTTGATACGGTCAAACACGAGAACTTGATAGATCTTCTGAAACACAGAATGGGATTAGCGGGGTCAGTGCTAAATTGGTGTACCTCATTCCTCCAAAACAGGTCACAACAATTCAAGGTCAACAACTCCCTGTCCAAACCCGTCCCAGTAACTTTAGGAGTCCCACAACGGTCCTCACTATCCCCGACACTGTTCAAACTCTTCATGGAACCGCTCACCGAAATTCTCCACGCGTCTAACGTTCAATGTAACATGTACGCTGATGACACAACTATACCTTAAGATCCATACCCTAGAAGACATCAAATCGCTTAACACAACGCTTGCAAAAACCCAGACATGGTTGGCAGAAAACCATCTCAAATTGAATGCCCTAAAAACCTAATTCCTCCTAATCGCTCCACCCGCCCAAGTTCCCATAATGCAAGACTTGATCAAACAGCTCACTGCACTGAACGACCAACCAACCATTGCAGACTCAGCGAAATCACTGGGAATAACACTTGACAGAAACCTCAATATGCAAAACACATCAGCAATGCAACAAAATGAGCAAACTTTCAAATAAATTCACTGAGGCGGCTAAAACCTTTCCTGCTGGACAACAACTTCAAGCAGGCAGTACAATCTCCAGTTATCCTTAGAGTGGAGTACGGAAGTGTCTCTCTGTGGCCTGCCCAAAGCTACAACGGCCCCTCTAAGAGCTGCAATCAATGCTGCAGCGAGACTCATCACTGGTTCTAAAAGAAGTTCCCACATTTCCCCGGACCTTAAACCCTTGAATTGGCTACCTCTTGAAGCCAGAATTCATTTGAAAATAGCGTGTATGACTCATAAAGCCATGCATCACAAGGCACCCAGCTATTTGGCACAGAAACTGGCGCTCTCTTGTGGGATCAGATCCTCAAGGAGTGCGGAAAACTTGTTATTGAGACCGCAAAGATTCAGCAAGAAAACATATATCCGAACCTTTTTTGGGATGGCGCCCAGAATCTGGAACGCTCTTCCCCCAGAAACCAGACTTAATTCCTCTACTGCATCTTTCAAAAAAGAAGTAAAATTGATTCTCATGGCTAAATTCACCTGAGCATGGATTAAAGAAATGTTGAGACCAAACGTACCCTCGCTCCTGAACTTTATTATGCCAATGGACCATCCAGGCATTCAGACAGTATATATACCCTTTGCCTGACTCACCGTGAAAGTCCTGTGATGCACTTTATTACTTTGCTTTTACAAGATGTTATGTATATGCGCTTTGACTTGCATTTAACCGATCTGTAAAGAAATGTACTTTGTAACCCAGACACACACCTGTAAAGCGCTCTGATATCCGCAAGGGTCTTGTTCGCGCTTTATAAATCTTTCAATCTTTCAAAATAAATAAAATAAATGCGAGGCAGCACAGCAGTAATCAATGGTGGAGTGGTCTATCATGCTCTCAGAGAAAAATTGGAAGCAGAAGAACCATGCCATAGTGCGGAGAGCTTTATGGGACCGGTACGGTTGGAAAGATGACACAGACCTCCAAATGCAAACCTCAGTACTCCAGTAGCCACCACTCTAAAAACATGGGATATGTACACATCAGAGGACTGGTGACCTATCTGTCCCCATTTACCTTTATTCACTTCAATCCCTAGTTTCCATCTGCCCTTGAGGGCAACACTTTCCTTAGGAGGAGGGAGGGAGGTTGCAAAATGATTGCAGACATGAACGACACACTGATGCCAAAGACCTTTCTGTAATGTAAGGACACATATGACATTCCTGACACTGAGTGATTGCGCTTCACAGAACTCAGACATTGGGTTATCCAACCGCACATTCAAGAAGGGGCCACTAGAACTAAACCCTTTTTGAGCTACACTGCCCTAAACTAATTGGCATGAGGGCCCCCATTAAGGTACTTTACAAACTTAAACTGGCGCATGAGGCCCCTCAAGAGTGAGGACAAACGGAGTCTAGGAACTCAGACAGCTCAGAAGAGATGGGACAGGCCGCATCGGGAAATCCAAGGCAGTTGCCATCTACTCCTGGGGGTGGAAAATCCACTATGAAGTATGGTATGGTTGGCACCACACCCCCATCGGCTACATCGTATGTATCATTATGCCTCACTGAGGTGCTGGAGGGACTGCGGAGCTCTAGAGGATGCACTTCACATTTGGTGGGGATGCCCAGTCTCCAAACGCTCTGAAAGGAATTAACAAAATTACTCTGGGAGGTCCTCCTGTCCCATACCTGCTATGCTGGAGGTGATGCCCCGCAGACTTAAACCTCTTAACCTAACACAACTCTCAAAAAACGAGTGGTATATGTATCTCCAATGTCTCGAGCTGCTAAACTAACTATAGCGCACCACTGGAAAAAAACGGAATGCCTGCCAATGGTGACATGGCATTGAAGACTGAGGACAATCTTGGTGATGGAACGTGTGACTGATAACATACAGGGGTCTCACTTAGCCTTTGTGGCAAAATGGAGGCAGCTAGTCAAAAAAGTGAGTGGGGGTGCACCTAGCCTGGATTTGCCTCCGTGCTGGAAGACACTGCACCTCTTTCATTGACAGGGCCTCCTCGACTGTAGCTCACAGCCACACCGAAACAGACAGGGGGCAGGGTCATGTGAAATCCTGGGTTGATTTACTGAGTCACATACAAGTTGTGTGGGCACAGGGGGATTTTTCACCTTCTGCAGTTGGCGGAAGGTAGGAGGAGGGAGGGAAATATTTTGTAAATGATGTCAAGGGCATCTGTTGCAGTCACCGTTCCAGGAGATTGACATGTAGTGCTTACTGTCGCCAACATTCGTGCCTGTAGGTTATGTCGGATTTTCTACATGCGCTGTTTGTTCTACACGGAGAGGGAATTTTAGACTTGGCAAATGGTTTATTTTGCCAAGTCGAATTGGCAGTTTAAAACTGCATACAGACTGCAATGGCAAACCTGAAACACGTTTAAAATGGCTACTTAAGTGGATGGCACAATAAGTGCTGCAGGGCCACTAGGCATTTAATTTACAGACCCTGGGTACATGTATTACCACTTGCCTAGGGACTTATAAGTAAATGAAATGTACAAACTGGGTGTAAGTCAATTGTACCATGTTTAAAGGTGAGTGCACAAGTAGTTCCTTACTGGGCAGCAGTGGTAAAGAGCACAGAGTCCTAAAAGCTAACAAAACAGGTCCAGAAAACAGGAGGGGTGAAGGCAAAAGGTTTGAGGGTTACCCTGCAGAGAGGGCCAGGTCCAACAGTCATAGGGTGGAGTGGCATAGTGTGGAGTGTCGAAGAGTGCAGTGGTATAGAGTAGATGTGATGTGGAATATCAGAGAGGCGCAGAGTGGAGTGTTGAAGCGTGGACTATCAGAGTACAATCTCAGAGTGGAGTGGTGTGGAGTAAAGTGACAGAGTTGAGAACGTGGCGTAGAGTGGAGTAAAGTGGAATGGAGTAAAGGAGTGGAGTAAAATAAAATGGTGTGGAGTGGAGTAAACTGGCGTGGATGGTTATAGAGTGGAGTGGCATACTGATTGGATTGTTGTAGAGTATATTTTGCAGTGGATCACAGTGTAGTGTTTTATTACAAATGTTTTGGCTAAAAGCCATAACATACATATATACAATTACAACCCAGCATAAAAAGATAGAACTATTAACATGCAAAAAAATAAAAAGGGTAAGATTGCCCATCACAAATTATTATATTAGCAATACAAAAAACAATAATTAGCAGTTGTGTAGATATAATCAGCCTGCCGGGCATGCACTGCGTATCATCCCTCAATTAAATTTTTTCTCAAGACGGACCAGGCAGACCATAAATAGAAGGCACCAGTGCAATCTATAGCAATATCATAAGTCCTATAGCACAATGAAAAGGCATCATGATAAAAATGTATTCCAAACTTTTAAACAAAGGGCGGAGACAATTACGCCTTGGACCTACCGTTTTTGTGCAAAAAAGCATATAATGTAAAATTGTGTCTTTGCCTCCTAAAATGCATGTGCAGTCTTGGGACAGGAATGCCACCCAAATAGAGCGGTACACTCTAGTTGACAATATTCCTAGCCTAAACTTTAATATAAATATAGGTTTCCGTTTCGGGTATAAAAAATCCAGGTATTTAGTATGGCTACAGTATAACGATCAAAATAGTTGGCAGTTAGGAGGATCATCATATTGCTGGCAGCAAAAATTTTGAATGCCAGGGTACGTTCCTGTGGCCAGAAGTACGACCCTTTTTTGCGGTTGCAAATGGGAGATCGGCTCGTTTGCAACTGGAAAAAAGTGTTCCCAGCATGTACAAACGCTATTTTGCAAGTCACTGACTCGCACAATTTTGTGTGCGACTCTCACTATTAGGAAGAGGCGTCCCTTCCTACTAGTGAGTCTCAATGCCATGTGCTATTGTTTTGCAACCGCATCTACGGTCGCAAAATACTCGCAGTTTACCACCTACTTCAAGTAGGTGGTAAACTACTCGCAAACTGGAAGATGTCCCCAGGGGACCCCTGCCCCTTTGTGAGTGTTGCAAAAAAAAATTTTAACAGCAGGCAGTGGTCTGAGGGACCACTGCCTGCCCTTAACAAATGAAACTGAAAAGTTTGAGCTTTCTTTTTTTAATGCATCCCGTTTTCCTTTAAGGAAAACGGGCTGCATATTTTTTTTAAACTGCTTTATTTAAAAAGCAGTCGCACACATGGTGGTCGGCTGACCCCAGCAGGCCACCATCCCTGGGAGTGCTACCCATTCCCAATGGGGTCGCAAATTGCGCTTGCCTCATGAATATTAATTAGGTATGCAATTTGCGACCACATTGGGAATCGCAAACAGTGTCTGAGATACTGAAAATACGTTTTAGGGCTTTGCATCCACAGAGACAAGCTAACATTACCTTTCTACATGTCCCACTTTTAAATACAAAGCACCCTACGATGTGGGCTACAAGGCGTACATAGGGGTGACCTACTCATATTTAAAAGGGAGGTGTGCACCAGTGAAAATGGGTTTGACAAGCCACAGTGCATGCTTTGTACTGTTAAAGTCGGGCTACAGTGGTAGGCCTGAAGCAATCTTTGAACTGCAGCTATTGTGGATGGCATAATAGATGCTGCAATCCACTAGCTGCAGTTAACTTCCGGGGTCTTTGGTACACATGGTACCATATATTAGGAACTTCTAGAAAAGTTAAGTATACCAATTAAGAGTATGCCGAGTCATTCATGTTTAAAGTGGGAGCCCAGGCATTTCACTAAGGGTTAGCGTGTGCACAGAGTTCTAAAGGCAGCAAAAACACATGGCAAAAATCTCGGGGTTAACACCGAAAAGATGGACATTTCCTAAAGGCACTATTCTCTTTTATGCACTTTCCCATGTCCAGTTCCTCTCCTGCACTAACACACCAGATAGTTTGAGACGAAAAAGGAGTCCCATTACCTCAATCTCCTCCAGACTCAAAGTCAAGTGCCTGGTGTTAAGGTTTATAAACAACATGCAAGAAGCCAACTGGAATTGCCATCTATTAATACCTCCTAGTGCGACAAAAAGAGCATTCATGAATAGGCAACAAAATCCACTCCATACTGTTGCTATGAAAAGGCACACCTGCTGTAGCATGCATAATATCAGTAGCAAGTTATTACATATGAAGAGGTGACATCGATTCAATAGTTTTTGGGGTGAGGAAAGAGAGGAGGAACATGAGGAGGAGGACAAAAAATTACGAGGTAGAGGAAGGAGGCGAAGGCAAAAGAGGAGGAGAAATAAAAGTAAGAGAGGTGGAAGAGGGGGATGCGAAGGAGCAAACATAGCGTGGATGTTTCTTTCATGGTTTATTGACTGCAGCGCATAGCCATAACTCACACTTACAAAGTTCATTTTCTGCATCTCTTTTGAAACCACAAAACCAGAGAGCATTACAGGGTATCAGTGTACTAGTCTACGCATGAGCAGAAGGAACCTGAACTATCAAGGAAATCTGAATTTGTGGTAAATGGATAATCTGGGTCGTTAGTAGGGTTGAAGTGGAGTCAGACTCTTATCATTCAGGTGATTATGGGTACATATACTGAGAGATGAACCTCCAGGAGCTGTACTCAATGGTTTTGTAGAAGTAAAGCGTTTTCTGGATGACATCCCAATCTTATAACTTGAGTGTTTTAGCATACACTAATGGCGATTCACAAAGACCCTTCGCAGTCATGGCTGAGGCTCCGCAGACGTGGCAGAGACTCCGCACTTGTGACAATCTCCACACAACAGTTTCTTATTGCGGAGATTCTGCAATGACTGCAGAGCCTTCAAGACAACACAACACAACTGTGGATGCTCTGTGTGAATCAGGCCCATAATTTATAAATGGTGCCAGGCCACTAGATAGTGCATCAAAGTCTTGGCACACAAAACACATGCTCGAAATCTGCATCTTTAAGGTGAGGGGCCCAGGCTAAAATATTTGACATAGAAACAATGCATAAGCTCTGCTCATGCTAAGAGCAGAATTACAGTGACATTTGTTAATCGGCTCTTCGGTATATTTGTACATTGCTCTGCTGAGCTCTCATTAGAGGAAGGCAAGATGTCTTGAACAAAATTATAATTTTACAGCTTCAAATGAGCCTTACCTTCATATTGAAAAGGAAAGCCTCCACAGCCTCCTCCACAATTCTCTCTTTGGTTCTGCTGTCCAACTCTAAGGCATTCATTCTAGCTCTGTAGAGTTGTTTAAATCGCAGGGCATTAGTGACATTTTCAAACATGTAGAACTGGATGCCCTCCCCGGTGCTGGGCAGATGTAGTGCTCGCTGGGCCACCTTTTTCAACACCTGGCCCCCAGAGAGGTCCCCCATGTAGCGTGTGTAGGTATGGGCCACCAGCAGCTCTGGTTCATTCTGCCCCAGGTGATGTAGCCTTTCCACATACTCCTGTGCAGCTGCAGAGCACTGAATCGCTGTCCTCCATCCAGAACCATAGAAGAAGGCCAAGTCTTTCTCAAGCGCTTCTTTCCGGTGAAGCTCGAGTGGGAAGTACAGAGGCGCGAAGGATGGGTGGTCCTTGTTACGTTCAATCTCCTCTTCCAAAGCAGAGTACGTATAGTAAAGGGCCACTGTAGCCAACTGCAAACACATTAGAAATCACAGGTAAAGAAACATTTTTAAGATGCTCAACTTAAACATTTTGCTCTTTACTGACAACTTTTCTTTGTCACAGTCAGATTGGAAGCTAGGTATCTATTGCTAGGACAGAGACAATAAGATATTCCCTAGATTGGTTAAGCATTGATGTGAGTGGCTGGAAACCAAGGTCAACTGCAAGAAAAGAAGAACACTAAATAGATATTCACTTAATGGTCTGCAATCCATGAAGGAGATAGGAGGTATGGCTGTGGGGCACCTCCTGCAGTACACAAGTTGGAGAAAAAAACTTTCAAATATTTTAAACATTTAGAGTGTTAATTTGGGTGGTTAGGACTGGTGGCATGTGGGGCTTCAGGACTTTCTGCAAGTAGTAAACACTTATGCAATTCTTCTTACAAATCTCTGCCTTCCTGTTGAATGGCAGAATGGAATAAAGTGTGGTGGCGGCTTTGGAAGAAGTACAATATCTACATCCTCTCCTGGCACAGCTAACGGCATAAGGAGCCAAGTTGCCTTACATAATTTCTGTTGCAAACTGAACTCTCTAATTTTTTTATCTTTTGCTACGAAGTCTGAGGTGTGCAGGGCATATTTGGTTCTTGCCTACCCAAAATAAATGTGTGTACAACTATCAAATGTGAGTACACGTTAACATCTACCCCGGTCTTGGATGACTAAATTCTGGTTGAACTGCAGATCCAACCTACTGATACCCGATGTACAGTAAGTAACCATAATAATCTGACTTTTAGGAAATTAACAAAAACTGTCTATCTTTTTTAGTTTATTTCTTATTTGCCCAATTTTGTTTGAGCACTTAAATGCCTGTGTGCTTTTAGCACTTCATTAAAAAAATGGAGTATGGGAGTTTGACACGAGTAAAGTTGGGAGCCAAATCTATGCACAATGTTTCTAAATGCCATTATTCTGGCCAGGAATACACCACAATGGAACTGGGTGTTCCTCACTTCACTTAATATTTATTTTAAGAATGAAGGATTTGTTCAGGGATTGATCTACCAGTGACAGAAGCATTACGTTTTGCAGTAAGAAAGAGGAAAACTAGCTCTGATGATCAAATGTCGAGAGTATCAAATGCCTTCTCAAAGTAAATCATTATGAAGGCTCAAGGATCACAAAATGTGTGTGTCGTGCAAGAGCGATGTGCACTCAGGATGCAGCGTTGTGATTGCGAATGAAACCACACTGGACTTTAGCAGAGATCTTAGTCTGTGTTTACTAAGGAGATTGGGCAATAGGATGAGCAGAGCTCCTGTGGGCACCCTGATTTAAGAATAACCACAACTGTCCCTAGCACAAGTCAGGATGGCAAGGCATCCACGTGCACTACTTTATGGTACATATTTGGTAGGTGGTGGAACAACAGTAATTTGAATTTAGTATAGTAATTAAGGGGCAATCCATCCAGACCAGGCACTATTGCCTGGACACAAGTCACACATGGCGGGCGCAGGTTCGTCCATTGTGATAGCTTGATTCAACATATCTCTGTCTAGCAAATATTGGGTTGGGGGGGGGGGGGTCATCAATGAGCGGCACCAGTTGCTGTCAGAAAGCTCCCACTTAGTATATAACGTTTGGTAGCCTGGAGACATAAGTAAAAGCCACCACCATTGCATTGTCGGCCTCACTCCCATTAGGACACAGTATCCACTGGACAACTCAATAGACAGAGTGTTTAATGTCCAACCAGTATAGAAGCTTCTATCTCCCAATTTATAAACACATCTGGTGGAGGCAATCCATATTTGTCAGCACGGATTCTAATCGTTATCAAGTTGGAGCTGGAGAACCGCCTCGTGAGCAGCCAGGCACTGATGCTCAATTTTAGCCTCAAGGTTAGAAGTAATCTGTTTTTTTCTTTTTCTTTCCCCTTCAAAAATGCCTTCACCATCACACTGAGAGTACCCTTCCCCACTGCCCAGGTGTGTCTGGTGGAATCACAGTTTATATGTTGATGAAGCAAGACTCCTCCCCATGGGGATTCTGCTGCGCTCCCACCTGCCCACAGACTGAAACAGCAAGCCTCCCACAGGCTTTGCATCACAGCAAGACGGCTCAAGGTGGAGGCATAGACGGAGCCTGGGATAGAGTTGTGCTGAAAGCTCACACCTGGTATTGTGGTACCGGAGGTTCGTTTCCCCACCCTCCCGATATGTTCTCTCCATGGGGACAGCAGTCAGTCGGCCAGCCCCAGACTCCAGGAAAGACGGCTTGATGGCTTGAAAACTCTTCCAACCTCTTAGCCCCCCTCCGGTCACGTCTGCACTCCTCATCATGCTGTGCCTAGGTGAGTTTAGGCATAGGGCACAAGTCGGGGGTACACCCAGGTACACGGCGTCCACCCACTTTTTTTCACAGGGTGGATGCCGTCCCCCATGCCAAGAAGTTGGGCCCCACAGATATATGCCGAACTTCTCCCGGTGTAATTTTCAGACACCGTGACACATTCAGCAGGGCCTGCACATTATCTGCTTTCGATTCACAGCAGCAACTTGCAGACGGGGCGGGGAGGGGGCTTTTTAATTCACCTTAGCTGGACCGAAGCTAAGGGGCCATCAGGCCTCCTTTTGTTTGAATATCCTGACTGAAGGCAGCCCAGGAACCTCCCACTTAAATGTAAATGCCACAGAGGGAAACAAAGGCACACAGCTTACCTCTTCACAGGTACTTAAGAGAGGCAGCTTTTGCCTTTTTTCAGTTCTTGTATGTAAGAGATGCATGCAATGTAAGAATGTCAAGTGTGTTCGTCTGTCCCAGTATTTACACAAATGATTTCAATAGCACTATTTTATTTCTTCTATAGCTCTATGCAACCCAATAGCAGGGTGTCAGAGGTCTTTACATAACATACACATTACATATCGACAATAAATCATGTACATGTGTAAATCAATGTAGAAGATGAGTTACATGAGACAATGAGGATAGTAGGAGTCATATATCCTTCATACCTCACTTTGGTCTTTTAGAAGGATTACAATTTATGAACTGCAGGTAACAAAAGGATCTCTGTATTAAAAGCAGTAATCCCCTTTACTATCTACATAAAATAAAAATCTGTCATCTGCGTGTTACATGATGTGCTTAGCAGGAGACACATTAACCTTCTATACTACTTTGAGTTAAATCTGGGACTCCACAAAGCACAGATCTCTCCCACAAATGCATTAACCACTAGAGTTATCTCACCATTATTACTATTACCTGAGATTTACTGGGCACCTTCACAACAGATGCCTTAACCCAATCAAATATTTTAAAATGTAGACTTTGCAACCAATTAAGCAGAACAGATCTATTGCCCTGCTTCTCCTTGTTGCTAATATCTTTGGTGCAGGGTTTAAAACAAGCATTGGCATAGCCAATAGGTCTCGCCTTTGGGACCGTATAAGTATTTAGCCATGCAGCACATTATCCTAGGTGCTACAACATCTACTGTTACTTGATGTGCCCCTGGTGAACAGCCACACACCTATGGTTGGGCGTCCTTGCTATTTGAAGAACACTGGAATTGCACTTTATGTTCAGATAGGGCAAGTATGCAACCTAAAGGAATTTAACGATGACTAACTGCACCGAGGCAAGGCATTGATTAAGAAGAAAACATATGAGTGACAGTAAAGCCAACCAAAGGTAACCAATGAGTAGGATTTAAGCCCACTGTACGTTCCTGGCAAACTGACAATCAGTCTTTTGCAACCAGACAGTTTGAGCAGTCTAGTAGGCTTGAACTAAAAACCTTTTTTTTTTTTTTAAATCTAGTAACTCATGGTACAAGCGTGCTGACAATTTTTTTTTTTAGATTTCTTTTAGATAGTGCCTGCATTCCAAATATGCTGTGCAAATGCCAAAATAAATATTGCTGTACTACAATCGAAGTAACTGAATTTGACTGCTTAGCAAAGCAGGTGAAGTAAACATCAGCTGCACTGCAGCATTTACCATTCTCGAAATTCAATCACTCAAATCAAGAAGCCGGTAAAATGCTTGAAGAGTGCAGGTACATGAAAGGAGTCATTTCTTTTGGTGATCTAATGCCATTTGTAATCATAGTGTCTAACTTGGCAGGTTGGTCATCTTTAAACAACTAATGCCACATTTTAATGCAAACTGTGATACCAGAGGTTTTAAAGGGCTCTAATGTGCACAGTTAGAGGTGGCTAATAGCACCACTACTGCAGCTCTTAATTCATAAGAGGGTAGTGGGTTTCAGATAAAAATCTTGGCTCAAAACCTATACTGGACTGTCTGCAATAATGTAGAGAGGCGACAGGCACCACAACCTGATCTTTTCTTGATTTTATCCCCATAATGAAGACAGGTTATAGGAAGAAAACAATGCAGGAAGCACAAAAACTGACTAAAGAGGTTCTGTAACAGCCTGGCCAAACTGGGCATCTGGCCGGGGTTTGGAAGTGGAAGCCATGGCCATAGCATGACGGAACTTACTAACGAACACTCTGAGACATTCCACCCGTCGTAGCCTGGTCCACATTGAATGAACCCACCTGCCTAGAAGGAGAGGGGTTCTGCCACCTGGCTCAACAACCCAGTCTACCAGCCAACCAGCTAGGACTCTAATAAAGCTCCAGCATTACCGCTACGCTAACATAAGACGAACAGCTGCCAAGAGAGTGAGAAGCAGCATTTATAAAGTGCACTACATATGGTGGGTTTACGCTCTGCCTGCTGTACTAAAACTTGAGCTGTAAGCTGCTGTTTAAGGACTAGAAAGAAGGGCTACACTAAATACCAAGAGGCAGGTTGGACTGCTTGAATGGCGTAGAGTTGCCTACTTTTAGAGTTTATCTGGAAGGAGAGGATTTAAGAAGGTGACCTCTCTTTAAATGACGTCACCTTGGACCTCAGCTATGCAAGGGGTGAGGTGCGAAAGCATTTAAGTTCCACGCAGGTCAAGGTAAAACCGATCCAGTTTGAGATAAGGTGCCAATGAAGTGCTTTCTGACACCTGCATTTTGAGGTGGCGTGGGTCTGCATAAAGCTCCAAGCAGAGTAACAAAGTTAAGTGTCTGCTTGCTGCAGAGATCTGTGTGAAACTTCCAAATCAAGGGTTCCAAACACGGTGAAGCAACTGGGAGGGTAAATAGTATGTTCCAACACCTGTGAGATATTTTAATGGGTTGAAGTAAGTGCAAGTGTATGTTGGCAGTTTGAATGGCCCCCACACACACAAGAGGCTGGCGGGGTTGTGGAGACTCTTTTTGTGATTATCCTGTCTGCAGGGGGTGGCCAGGATCTTAAGCGTCTCTGCCTACACAGGGCACCCGAGTCTCCTGCTGGCATGCAGCCCAGCACTTCCGGACAGAGTGTTTCCCTGCTTCGTTGCACTGAGACTTCCACACCTCGTCATTTTATTCAGAGTAAGCTGGTGTTGAGCTCAGGACTCATAAACCATGGTGCAGGCCAGGGGAGCCAAGTAAGCAAGGCGCTATGATTTGTTTTTGATGAGGGAGGCTGAATACGCATGGTGCGGTGCAGGGGAGCCAAGGAACCATTGTACTGTGCTAGTGAGCTCTGAAAGCATGGTGCCTTGGAAGAAAACTGAACAAGAAGGGGGTCTATAGGTACCTGACGGTTTGGAGGAATTCCTATTGGCGGCCCGGCTGCCCCGGTTAGACCCAGAACACGGCAAAGACCTGGGGGATGCCATATCGCTGGGCGAGATCCGCGCCGCGATCAAGCAGATGGCCCGGCGAAAGACCCCGGGTGCGGATGGTCTGCCTGTCGAGTTTTATGCGGCGTTCACAGAGTTGCTGGCTCCGCAGTTGCAAGCCCTTTACAGTGAGGCGTGGCGTGTTGGGTGTTTGCCCGCTTCCGCCTGGGAGGCAATCGTGATACCTTTGCTGAAAACCGGAGGGGACGCTAGTGCCCGCACGGCGTACCGTCCACTCTCCATGCTGACGGTGGACTACAAAATCCTGAGCAAGGTACTGGCTTCACGCCTGTTGTCCCATATGTCGGCCCTGATCCATCCAGATCAGGCGGGCTTTATTCCCCGGCGTAACACGGCCACTTCGGTCCGACGCTTGCTGCGGGTGATGGAGGTGGACCAGGACGAATTCCCAGAGGTCTTGACACTGTCGGTCGACATAGAAAAGGCCTTTGACAGTGTAGAGTGGCCTTATCTGTATCGGGTGCTGCGGGCGTTCGGCCTAGGAGATGGCTTCGTACGATGGACCACCTTGCTCTATAGCGATGCCACGGCCCGCGTAAAAACGGGAGTGACGATATCGGCCCCCTATCGAGTGCGGCGGGGGACGAGGCAGGGCTGTTCACTATCCCCACTGCTGTTCGCCTTGGCCATTGAGCCACTGGCGGCGCATGCCAGACTGGGGCACTCCTATGCCGGAGTGCATTTACGGGGAGAAGCCCATTACATTTCCCTTTATGCGGATGATCTGCTGATGTTTTTGGCAGACGCAGACGACGCGCTGCACGGAGCAACCGCCTTGTTGGAGGTATTCGGTCGCCTGTCGGGGCTCCAGGTCAATTGGGGCAAGACATGTTTGTTCCCGTTGTTGCCAGGTGGACAGGCTCCCCAATCGCTGGGAGCGATACGGTGGGAGGGCAGCTGCCTGCGTTATTTGGGGGTTAATATCTACCACTCCCAGCCTGACTTGCTGGAGGGGAATGTCGGCAGAGCCATTCGGGGCTTGCAGGGTAGCATAGGGTTTTGGAGCACGCTCCCACTTTCATGTGCTGGTAGGGTAGCGTTACTGAAGATGGTGGCGTTACCACGCCTCTTATATTTTTTTCGCACCCTGCCCATGTGGATACCGGTGTCGTATTTCGAGCGGCTTCGAGCGCTATCTGTGGGCTTCATTTGGGGCTCGGGACGGCGGCGGGTAGCGTTGACCACCTTGCGGCGACCGAGAGCAGAGGGGGGCATGGCAGTCCCGGACTTTGGATGGTATTATCTGGCGGCACAACTCCAATGGCTCACACAGGCGGTGGCCAGGGAATATAGAGGCCCGGAGGGTCCACAGGGCAGGCTGATTCCGCGTCATGTACTCGCCTTCATAGTCTTCCAGCAGAAGATGGACCTTGCTCAACTTACTCTGGAGGAGCGCACCCTTAGGTTGTGCTGGAACCAGTGCTAGAAGAGGGCCGCCACAGATCACCCTTATGCCCCGGAGATCCCCCTGGGCATGTGTACGGCGCTCCCGCACGGGGGCGATTGGTCGGGACTAGCCGTTTGGGAGGAGCTGGGCGTACAAGTAGTGAGTGATTTATTCAGAGAGATGGTGCTGTTGCCCTTCCAGGACTTGCAGGACTCATATGGGCTCCCACGGGGAGATTATCTTCTTCACGCAGCCTTCGTAGCGGGCCTCCAAAGACATTGGAACATGGGGCTCTCGGAGCCGCCGGTCGCCACGGGCTGTCAATACGTAGTTATGGCGGCGGGGACGTCCAAGGCGATTACCTGTCTCTACCGCAGACTGTCAACGGCATGCCTGCAGCCCCTGGACGCGTTGAGGGCTAGATGGGAAGTGGACATCGAGAAGCCCATCCCTGAGTCGACATGGTCCACATTGGTGCAGCGGGCCTGGAAGGGAACGCGTAATGCCCGGTTCCAGCTGGTTCCGTTTTTTACCCTACACAGGGCTTATCTAACGCCGGTTAAGATATTGAAATATTTTGGGGGTACGCACTCTCAGTGCCCGCGTTGCGGGGGGGATGGGGCTGATTTTCGCCACATGTTCTGGTCCTGCGCGCACTTGGGTGAATACTGGGAAGAGGTTATGGACTGCCTGAATCGGGTGACGGACCGCTCTATCGCTCCGGAGATGGGGGCCTGCCTGTTGCTTTGGTTTCCCCACACGCGCCGCCCGAAGCTTACTAGCAAGTTCTACGACTTAGGGTTGATAGTGGCCAAGAGGGAACTGACCATGCATTGGAAATCACGGATGGGGCCTAGATTTAGGAGGTGGAGGACGGCGTTCGCGCGATGGGCGGGCGCAGAGGGCACCCTCCGGTTACAATTAGCTCTTAGGAGGGACGATGACAAGGCACTAGCGCCGGCCCGGGCATGGGAGGCGCTGGTGGTGGAACTTCAGGGGCTGATGTCTGAAGCAGCGGGAGAGGGGAGTATGTCTGATCAACAGGAGGAAACGGTGAGCGGGGAGTAGGGGGGGAGCAGTGGGGTGCACAGGTCGCATGGGGTGTGGTTAGATGTGTGGGGAAGCATTAGTTGCCTGGAGGAGGTTTGAGCACTCATACCTGATTCATAGAGCTGGGTGGGGCGCATCAGGGCAAGGGCTGGCAGAGGGGGGCACACTGACAGGGGGTGAGGGAGGGGGTGGGGGGGGAGCCCCGCGCGGGATCATCAGTGCAGAGCCGCATGGTGCCACTTACCGAACCGCAGAGGTACGGCTGAAAAGATTCCAGATCCAGTCGGGGGAATAGATAAAAGGTCAGAAATCTGGAAGCTGGAAGTCTGTCTCAGAAATACATTATCAATCACCAATGGCCTTCATAACATATTCTGAGCCATTGCTATCAGCTACTCTTCTCCCTTTGCCAGATTTGGAATACTCTCCGCCGCCACCATGTAGAACATTATTCTTCTGTGAGCAATTGATGACTGTTCGAACATCTCCACCTCTCTAGCATTAGCTACACTTCTAGTAATAAATTATCTTCATGGTAGGTCATACGCCTGCCTTGGATAATCTTGATGAAGTGCTGTTTCTTCATTATCACCCTTTTACTCTAACAATAATACCTCATTAGATACCTGACATGTAGAAACCTGCTGAATATTCCTTGCTTTCATTTATGTGCAGTTTTGCTATTGAAGGTCCTAGCATCGATTTCTCTGCAACACCACTTCCATTCCTAATCTGAAAGAATGAAAGCGCTAAAATAATATTGATAAATTTGCCTGCCTTAAGAAACAGAATATGCAGTAAGTCATGTATAAAATATATCAACCTTTTTGGCACACATTCATTAATCCACACTGGACCCTGGGAATACACCATAATTCCTCGCTGTACATAAACTAAGGCTTGCTTTGCCTCATTGCCCTTCCCCCCCTCTGCTTGGTGGGCGGTCTCGTACTCGGCGGCTGGATCGGGTCGCACGAGCCGCGCTTGTTGCGTTGGAGCTGCGGGGACACATTGGGAGCCCGGACCTGGGTGGTGAGTGCCTGTGGTCATCAGGGGCCCCGGGAGAGGGTGAAAGGACCAGGACGTGTTCTAGTGCCCCCAACTTTGGATGCTATTGGTGTGGCAGTGTGGCCATTACCTTCTGAGACCGTGTGGAGTGCCCTGATCTGGGGTTTCCGTCCGCGGCCCCCGCTGTTCTGGGACTTGGTGACGCGGATTGGCAGCAAGACTTTGAGACTGATGACCGAGGGGCTGGGGCACTGCCTGTGTTGGGGGCCGAATACCCAGGTGGATTGAGGGCCTCCCCAACATATAGGTTCCATAAGGCTGGAATATCCTACTCTATCTGCAAAGTGAGCTGCGGTCTGATCACCCAGGAGAGATACGCGGCTTGGTGGCAATCATGACGAGGGATAAAATGGGGGGAGGCTCTGCTAAGCAGAGCACCTTGAACAAATTCACTGGCCCTGGGGCGGCTGAGATTGATCATGGAGGAGCGCCTGGTGGCATGCCAGATAACGCTGCACTCATGGCGGCCATTACACAGTCCAGAGATGCCCTGGACGCTATAAATCGGGGCCGTCGGCTCCGATGTCATGCTCCTGCGGCAGGACCTGTGCAATGTGGTGAGGCGCATCACGGAGGCAGAGACCAGAATCTCTGGAGTGAAAGACACTGTCGTTACTCTACAGAAAAAAGTTGCTTCACTGGAGGCAGTTCAGCGGGGTCTGACGACGCAAGTGGAAGATGCGGAGGACAGGGCTAGATGGAATAATCTCTGCTTTGTTGGTTTCCCCGAGGGCTGCGAAGGGGGAGACAAGGAGCGGTTCCTTACCAATTGGCTGGAGAGCTGGCTTCCCCCGGAGTCCCTGTCCTGCTGCTTTGTGGTGGAATGTGCCCATAGGGCTCTGACACAGAAGCCGCCACTGGGAGCACGGACGAGGCCTGTGATAGCCAAACTATTGAACTATCACAATCATGACGTTATCCTGAAACAGGCCAGAGCCAAGGAGCCACTAATGAATGACAATGCCCACATTCTTGTCTTCCCTGACTATACGAGGCTGTTCCAACAGAAGAGACAGTCGTTCTTGGCAGCTAAGGCACGTCAACGAGATTTGAATGTCCCTTATGCCTGGTTATACCCAGCCAGACTGCAGGTGATCTACCAGTCACGCACTCACTTTCGCCAGAGGATGTTTTTCACTGGACAGATGAGACGGTAAAGGTTCGACCCCGCACACCACCCAGGAGGGAATCGGACTCATCATCTAGTGATGTGGTTCGTAAGCCGCCAAAGCCCAAAACCAAAGGGAACAGGCGCTCCAGGTCCAGACATCAAACTCAGTCCTGCAATGACCCTGGCAGAGCAGCATCGATGCCTCAGCCAGGGGCCACAGCCTCCTAGATGCTTTGGGGACGCCCCGCCCAGGGGGGCTATGGACACTACTTGCCTTGACCGGAAAAGCACGTACGAGGGCCAGTACCTTTGCCTGACCTTGCTGGACAGAGGGAACGCTTGATGACAATGGGCTGGAAGTTGGGGATCCATTGGTGGGGGTTGGCCGAGTACTCCCGTTGGGGTCCTCAGGCAGCCTCCACCGAGACAGATACTTCAGCTGTTTTGAGGTATAGGGAGGGGGTAGGGGGCAGCTGGGTTGTTTTTGTTTTTTTATTGCACTATGTCATATTTGTACAGAACCGCCTTGCGCACGCCGAATGCTTATCCTTCCATCTGTAGTTGTAACGGGGTCTTTCAATGACAGTCCTATCGAATAGACAGCGAGTTCACCCCTGTGTTCTCCGGATAGTGAGCTGGAATGTAAGGGGGGCATTAGACAAAGTCAAAAGAAAAGCCATACTCCAGCAGGCCAAGCGCGCACATGCGAATATCCTTATGTTGCAGGAGACGCACTTAATGGGGACGAAGGCACTGTGCTTCCTCCGCTATGGATATATCCAAGTGTTCCACCCTGGGATTGTAAGGGGATCCCATGGGATGGCGATCCTGATCCACCACAGGGTTCCATATCAGCATATTAAAACATGGATGGACACCCAGGGGAGATATCTCTTCCTGAGCGGTACCATTTATGAGGAGCAGGTGGTGTTGGGCTGTGAATATGCCCCTCCGCCGCTGTCAGGGGTGATGGTTGAGCGACTCATGACCCTGTGGGCGGATATGCCAGACGGGCTGTCTATAGTAGGGGGGGGACTGGAAAGATGTAATGGATATGGCCAGGGGCAGGTGGAGACCGGGGGGGGGGGGGGTTGCTCTGTTTGTCATCCCACTAAATTGTCGTCCCTGGTTTCGGGACTTGGCTGGGTTGATCCTTGGTTTACGTTGCACTGGGAGGAACTGGGGTACATGTATCTCTCGGCGGTACATGATTCATACTACCGGCTAGATTATCTATTTGTACCTTTGCGGGTAGAGGGCAGAGTGGTGGTGGCCGATATTCTTCTGCGGGGCCTGTCGGACCACTCGCCGGTCACTCTCACTTTGCAGCTGGGCCCGATGCGGCAGCCCTTTCGTTGGCGCCTATCAGTTTGGAATGTGCAGAACAAGGAATATAGGGTGCATATTGAGCAAGCTCTTGAGAATTACCTGGATCTTAACGTGGGATCGGTGGAATGGGTCGAACCCCTGTGGGAGGCTATGAAGTCCACCATACGGGGTGTTGATATTTCCTTCTGCTCGGCTGCTCGCAGAGCTAGAAGGGAGTCGTTCTTGAAATCAGAGGCCACTATTATAGAGCCCAAAGGACGTAGCAGGGGGGAGGGGGGAAGTCAAGTGCGTCGCCAGATACTGCTGGCACATCAGACACATGCAGACCTCCTGCTGGACGAGGTCCATCTGGCGTGGTTGGCTACCTGGAGCAGGATTTATCATTGGGGGTAAGTCTAGCAAGTTGCTCCATAGATTGTGCCAGGGAGTCTTGCGCATCCAGGCTCTCCCGAGCATATCGGGCCCGGGTGGAAAGTCTCTTGTGGACCCCTCCGAGATTGCTGAAAGCTTTGCAACATACTACACACAACTTTATGCGCCCAGGGAATGCCTACAGGTGGACGTGATTTGCTGTTTTCTCTAATGAGGCACGTACGGAACTGGATCTCTCACTCACGGAGGAGGAGCTGGGTACTGCCCTTGGGGACCTGCATTCTGGGAAAGCCCCGGGTCCTAACGGCTACCCGTGTGAATATTTTAAGAAGTACTTCCTGCAGCTGGGGCCCCACCTCCTTAGAGTGATAGATGAAGCAAGGGAGCGAGGATGTCTTCCCCATGACTGGAGACACGCAGAAGTGGGGATTTTTTATAAGCCAGGCCGACCCCCGGACCAACATGCCTCGTATCGTCCTATCTCTCTGCTGAACGTGGAGGCCAAAATCTTGGCCAAAGCTTTGGCCAATCGCCTTCGATCTCACATCACTACCCTTAAGCACCCCGATCAGGCCGGTTTTGTGCCCCAAAGAGCGACGCGCCGTAACATTCGCCGTGCACATGCTTCCGTGGCTACCATTCAGGGTTTGGGGAAACAGGGGGCGTTGTTATTAGTAGATATGGATAGAGTGTTTGATTCCCTCAGCTGGGTGTATCTGTTTGCCCTTCTACGCCGCTTGAATATCGGCCCACGCTTCCTGTCTTACCTGACACTGCTTTACACAGACCTTACAGCTTCGGTACACATTGTAGGATCCACATCCTCCACTTTTTCCATCGGGCATGGCACCCGTCAAGGTTGCCCCCTGTCTCCCTATCTGTTTGCTTTGGCTATGGAGCCCTTGGCTGCCTGGGTGCGGATGGATGCTCAGGTGGCGGGGTTTGAGTGGGCACACGGGCTTTCGGACCGCATAGCGTTATATGCGGATGATGTTTTTTCTGACTGATGTCAATAGGACGGGTCTGAGGTTGCTTCGCATCATGCAAATCTTTGGGGAGTCATCGGGATTTTATATGAATCCCCGTAAATCTACCTTGTGGGTGTTGGGAGATGTGGCGTATCTAGGGCTCTGGGCATCAGCGGTGCAGGTCACTACGGGGGGGGGCTGAAATTCTTGGGTGTGTATTTGTCTGACTCGTCCAATGTGTCTTGGGACAAAAATATTGCTCCGGTATAAGCACGCGTGCGAGAGAATCTTAAGGCATGGTCGCATATGCCCTTGTCTATTTACGGTAGATCAGCCATTTTTAAGATGGTTTTGCTGCCACGCCTGCTGTATCAACTTCTAAACCACCCGTAGCCGATCCTTCCCACATGGTTCCGGCAGGTTAATGCGGCCATGGGGCAATTTCTGTGGGCGGGGGGAGCGGCTAGGGTCGCCCTAAGGACATGTTTTCAATCGACATACTGTGGAGGGCTGGCTGCCTCGGACATTCAATCATACTATATGGCATCGCACCTGCTTGTAAGGAACGAGCGGTGGTATGGAGATAGAGACGAACCGGCATATGCAGTCGAGCGACTGTGCATGGGAGAATTCTACCCTACATACCATTTTATATTCAGCACCCCTGCGCAATTTCTTGCCACCAGCCTCTAGGGGGGTGTTTCAGATAAGGAAACAGGCTCTCCGTAAGATGGGGTGGTGGGGTAGGTTGATGAGGGAGACTCCCCTGTGGTATAATGGGTGATTGCCGCAGCTGGCTGCCCTGTCGGGGTTTTGTAGTTGGGACAACATTGGTATCTCTACCCTGGGCGACGTGATGCGGGGTCCAGTTTTGAAGTATTCTCAAGATCTTCAGCGGGACTTTCGGATGCCGAAGACCCCATTTTATAGATACCTTCAGTTCCGACATGCTATCTCCCCTAGTCTTGAGGGTTTGGAGACTCTTCCCAAGTTTAGTCCAATCGAGGCTAAGGTATTTATGGGAGATCTCCAGGACCATAAAATATCCAAAATTTACCAATCCCTATTTACACATAGCTCACCCACGCTGCAGAAACTTAGAGAGGCTTGGGAGGGGGATGTGGGCCCATTGGAGGGGGAGGACTGGACGGAGGCGCTAGCCTCCCCGCGGGAGGCTGTAATTGCAGTGCGCCTGCGCCTCGTTCAGTTCAAGTACCTTCATCGGGTATACTATACAAGGGTCCGGCTTTGGAGGGCGGGATTGGTGGCTTCCCCTGTGTGCCTCCGATGTGAGCGGGAAGAAGGGACTCTGATACACACAATAAGGCACTCCTCGGCCCTAGCAAAATTTTGGAGAGGTTTTATGGCTTGTCTTATGGAAGTATCGGGTTGGGACCTCCCCTCCTCACCAAGGCTGGTACTCTTGCATATTATGGATGGGGTTGGGGGCAACATTTATAAACGCCACCTTATATTATTAGGTCTTACACTGGCCAAAAGTGACATTGCAAAATCTTGGAAGGCATCTGTTGCGCCCTCCTTGTCCACTTAGAAGAACGGTCTGGACTTCTGTATGGGGTTGGAAATCCCCATTTTCAAAGCATGGGGTTGCCCACAAAAACATTTCAAAATCTGGAAACGATGGGCGGACTTTTGGGGCCTGCAGTTGGAGCCCTTATATACTGTAGATGTTATGGACCCAGTTCAACATTTCAAGAGTATGCGACGAGAAGCTTTAGGTGCAGCAATGTATTCTACAAGTTAGGGTGGGTGCGAGAGTGGCGTACAGGTTCAGTGAAGGTACTAGTGCGATGGGAGGGGGGTTATGTTTCTTTTTATTTATTTCCTTCTGTTGTCTCTTTATCTGTATTGCATTCCATTTTTTCTCGATTATGTTCTTGCAAAAGTCAAAGCTACACGGATGTCAACTTATTATGCAGAATGTCTCTGAGGTACAGAGCTCTGCCGCATATGTGCTATTTGACAAATAAAATCTATTTAAAAAAAATATATATATATATATATCAACCTGTGCTTCAATTTTCTGACATGTTGTGGAGGAGACTGCTTTTGGGAGGTGTCTTGGCTGATACGTATACTAACTGATCTCTGCGACAAAATTTAAGGAGAAAAGAAAACATCTATGAACATAAATGAGACTGCTTAATTCATTTGCTCCCCAGGTTGTGAAATAATACTAATGAACAATGCCCACACCTTGAAGAGTTCCTTCTTGATATGTCCTTTTAGGAAATCTTTGACAAATTGTGTGTTCTCGGCTCTCTCATGGACGTCCTTGGTCCCTTCCTTCAGCAGTTCGGATAGGTCAGTGGGTCTAAAGAGAAAAGAGGCATGAGGTGAACGTCAGCAGCACATTGAACCTATGTTCGCATCGTTTTAAGAGATGTTTTCTACAATTATCCCCTTCTACACAGGGTACTGACAACAAATGGTCTTAGCTCAAATCAAATTAATGTTCAAGGTGCTGATTTAGTCGATGCGATACAAAATTAAAACATTACTTTCCCTTCCAGGCCAAAGAATATATACACATGAAGATAATAATGAATGATTGGTAGAGTTATAAAGTACAACCAACGCCTAGTTACTGGAATCCCCTGTCTACCTGATTTCCAGACTTCAGAGCATCCAGGCGGCTGCAGCAAAATTGACACTCTCCCGAGGGCGAAGATCCTCTACTACCCTCGCTTTGGCCGATTTACACTGGCTACCTGTACACCAGAGGATCCTTTTTAAATCCCTATGCACTGTCTTTAAGGCAGTGCATGGGATGGGCCCCCGACCACTTCAAAACAAATTTAAGTGGTATGAACCCACTCGGTCCCTTCGATCCTCCTCTTCTAATCTCATCAGTATACCAAGGATCAGGAAAGCCACCTGTGGTGGCAGAGCCTTCAGCATAGCGGCAGCTCATCTGTGGAATAGACTACCAATTGACATCAGGAAAACAGATGAACTGATGGCCTTCCGAAAAAAGGTGAAAACATGGCTTTTCCCTAAAATCTAACTATCCAGAATCAAAAGATATCCCTTCTGCCCCTGATGCACAGCGTTTTCAGCTATATGTACACAGCGCCAGGATGCCCGTAGGGTTGCAGAGCGCTTTACAAATGCTATAAATAAATTAAATAAATAAATAAATAGTCAGGGCGACCGTGCCCTGGCAGAAACAAAATCCTAATTAAAGAGTCTCGTTATTCCCCTGATCAGAGATTTGTAAAATCTAATCTGTGATTTAATGACAACTCAACCATTGTTTGATAAAGCATTGTGACATATGCACACTGCAATTAAGATGGTTCCTCTCTGAACTGGGAGCCAGTGCAAAGTTCAAATGTCGGTTCTAAATGAATGGTGCTAGGGTACATGTGAACAGCCGTATGGCAGCGCCATTCTTTACGAGCTGTACTCTATCCACGAGTGCAGCCGGTAGTCCCAAGTACAAGGAGTTGCAAATAGAATAATCTATATACTGCCTGAATTACTTACATTGGTTCATGGGTAATACCAGTAAACGTTTACACAACAGGTGCAGAAGCAATTTGAGAAAGATTTGTTCACCTGCTTTTGAAAGGCAATCTCATTATTTACATAGACCCCTAAACTCTTCCCAACATCTACAGGGGATGAGAGCTGTAGCAGTTCCGCTGGCCACCAAAGAGGGGACCAAATGGATGGTAGCCCTCAAGGATCATCACCCCCGTTTTGTCCCCATTCAGTTTTAATGAGTTCATTGACAGATTGAACAACCTCATTAAAGGAGATAACTATCTAGGAGTCATCGTCGTAAGATATTAGTTGAAAACGAATGTGGCAAAGGGCAATAGGTACAGACTGAAGAATTTTGGAGTCACTTACTAGCCCTGGGGGACCCCCTGAGCTACGGACTTCAAAAGTTAGAAAAATATCAGTCTGAGCTCTCAGCAACAAAAATGAGGTACTTCACTCTAGAGCATGGGTACTCGCAAACATTTTCCCAGGTGCCACAAAGTTTGGTCGGTGATGTGACCATGGGCTGCATTGATGCGATCAGGGTGGCAGTCAGGATGGAGCTTCGGGAGGGGGTGGGCAGGGTGGGGAGGAATGTGATGGCAATATGGTGGGTGTAGGGGAAGCGAAGCATATATATTACACAATAATTGCACAATGTGAAAACAGAAAACCTGTGATTACCCACTTTCCCAAATTGGGTGTTTCTACGCAATTATTTATTTTCACAGTCTCTTCTTATGCATGCCTTAAGGACGTGTGCTATACAAAACGTTCTCCTGCATTTGATTTACCCTTTCCATGCACAGGACGGCCGGGAGCCATCCTGAGACACGGTGGGCGTGTGCCCAGGACAGCCCCCAGCCGTTCTCACACATGCCTACTGAAATCCCTCTGGTGCAGGCACCAGAGAGATTTATTTTTCTCCCCAACAGCCTCTGGAGCTGGGGAAGAGCTTCCCCATCTCCCGAAGCTGGCTGTTTGGTTTCCCTGAAATGACAATCAATGTGCACGTCGCACCAACGTCATTTCGGTGAAACTGAAATGAGCCGTTCTACATTTCAGCTTCGCTTTCTACATGCTCAGGGGGCTATCTCAACTGCCTGAGCACGTAGAAAGTTAGGAGAGGTATCGGTAGAAAGGGGAGAATCTTCCCTTTCCAATGGTATCCCTCTTTAGTGTATCCCTGCTTGGAGATAGCCCCAGGAGGGCGATCCCTAAGCAGATATTCACCCACTAGGCACCAGTGAGGAGGGTGCTGCCCCTTGGGCAAGGGCCTTTGCTCCCCCAAATTTAATTGGGTAAATTCAGCCTTTTTGCCCCCCCCCCCCCCCGGGTTCAGATGGGTCCAGTAGCCCCCAATTTGCCCCCTCCCCCCGAGGGGCAGAATGCCCACCAGATACCAGGGATTTGTTTTTCACTGCAACTAGGTGTAGAGGCTGCCCAAGATGGGCATGCCAATGCCCACACTGCCCTGCAAAATTCCTGACTTTTAGCCCCCAATCTACTCCCGCTGGGTGAGCAGAAAGCCCACTAGATGCCAGGGATTTTTTTATTGGCTTTAGGGATGGGGGCTGCCTAAAATGGGCATGCCAATGCCCCCACCCCTGCAAAATCCCAGTTATTCTGCCCCCCACGTGAGGCAGATGGAGGGAGTAGCCCCCGATCTGCCCCCCTTCAGTGGGGCAGAAAGCCCACTGGATGCCACATATTATTTCTTTAAAACTGTTTTTAGGGGTGGGAGCTGCCAAAATGGGCATGCCAATGCCCCACCCCTAAAAAAAACAACAACAAAAAACACATTTGTTTTATTTAGACGTAGAGATGGGGGAAGCAGAGAATGGGCAAGTCACATTTTCCTCACATTTCCGTGTGGGTAAGTTGTAGGTTCACCGTGCAGGCACAAATTTCATACTACCCAGCATTCCCCATGGTCTCCTGAGAAAAATGATACCTCACTTGTGTGAATTCCCAAAGCAGCGTCAGCCTAAAAACATAAAAACTGCCCTTTTAGACCTGCTTTGGGCCCCCTCAATTTATACACGTTTTTGGCACTTCCATGTAATAGGCACTTGGCCCATCCACACAAGTAAGGTATCCTTTTTATCGTGAGACTGAGGAGAATGTTGGGTAGTAGGAAATTTGTACCATGCGGTGATCCCACAACTTTCCCAGACAGATATTAGAGGAAAATTTGACTTTTTAGCTAAATTTGAGGTTTGCAGCGAATATTTGCAAGAAAAATGTTGGGGGATCAAAGCAAGCCACACCTCCCTGGACTCCCACAGGTGTCTAGTTTTCAGAAATGTCTGGGTGTATTAGGTTACCATAGATGGCCGCCGAGCCCGGGGTCACAAACCCAGGTGACCCTCCCCTTGCAAAGCCAGGCCGTTTTGTGATAGGCAATTTTGATGTCTCCTCCATGTGTTTTGGGCCCTTACCTGTCGCAGGTGCTTGGGCCACCCACACAAGTGAGGTACCATTTTAATCTAGAGACCTGGGAGAACGCTGGGTGGGAGGGACTTTGTGTCAACCCAGCGATCCCACAACTTTCCCATACAGAAATTTGAGGGAAAAAAAGTGCTTTTTTCAGCTAAATTTGAGGTTTGCAGGGGATTCTGGGTAGGAAAACATTTGGAGGGTCCACGCAAGCTATACCTCTCTAGACTCCCCCGGGTGGCTAGTTTTCAGAAATGTGTGGGTTTGGTAAGTTTCCCTAGATGGCTGCCGAGCCCGGGGCCAAAAACCCAGGTGAAGCCCCCTTGCAAAACCAGGTCGTTTTGTGATGTCTCCACAATACGTTTTGGGCCCTTCCCTGCCGCGGCCACTTGACCCACCCACACGAATGAGGTACCATTCTTATCAGGAGACTTTGGAGTATGCTGAGTGGGTGGAATTTTGTGGATCAATGCAGATTCCAGTACTTTCCAGCATAGAAATGTTGGGAAAATGTTTTTTTTTTTTACAAAGTTTGAGGTTTGCAAGGGATTCTGGGTAATATAACCTGGTGAGAGCCAGACAAGTCACCCCATCCTGGATTTCCCTGGGTGTCTAGTTTTCAACAATGTATAGGGTTGCTGGGTATCCCTAGGTGCTAGCAGAGGTAGGGTTCAAAATCTACAGCTAGGCACTTTGCAAAAAAAGTGTCAGTTTTCACTGTTCAATTTTGGTGTGTCCACGTTGTGTTTTGGGCCATTTCCTGTCGCGGGCACTAGGCCTACCCACACAAGTGAGGTACCATTGTTCTCGGAAGACTTAGGAGAACACAGAATTGGAGAGCAACTGTTATTACCTATTGACTTTCGATGCATTTCTACCTTCCAAATGAAAGACAATGTATAAAAAAGAAGTCCTTTTGAAAAATGTCCTATAATTCAAATGCTAGTATGGGTACCCACAATTTCGGAGATGTGCAAATAGCTACTGTTTCTAAACTTTATATATTGTTCCCATTTCAGAAAAAGATAGGTGTCTTTCATACCGATTTTTCACTGTTTATATTTTCCCAAATTAATTTCTATATACCCGGTACACAATAAAAACCATTGCAAGACGCTGCTCAGTTATTGGCCCTGGGTTCGTCAGTTACTTGGTCAACCCGCAAGTCTATATATCTCCACAACCAGAAGGGTCCAGTGGATGTAACGGTATTTTACTTTAAAAAAATCTGTCATACTTAGAAGAAGTTACAGGTGAAATCATTGGCACAAATGGCTGCTTTTTCAACTCATTTTCAATTTTTCCTATTTTCAACGGTTAGTTTCTATAAAAAAAACTCGAAGGATCTACACAAATGACCCCTTGCTGAATTCTGAATTTTGTCTACTTTTCTGAAATGTATAGCTTTCCAGGATCCATGACTTCTTTCATACCCATTTCTCCCATTAACTGGAAGGAGGTTGAAAGCACACAATATAGCAAAAATAGGCTATGTCCAAGTAAAATGCCAAAACTGTGTAAAAAAGTTTGCTTTTCTGACAAAAGTCAATCAGTCCCTGAAATCTTGGAAGCCCGGTGATTCCAGCACCACAAACCCTTTGTTGATGCCTTTTGCAGGGAAAAAAGCAGACGCTTTAATCTGCAGCACTTTTTTCCCATTTTTCCAAAAACCTTGCTGTATTTTGACCAATTTCGGGGTCCCCTCCAGGGGAATCAACAAACCCTGGGTACCCTTAAAATCCCCATGATGTTGGAAGAAAAGGATGCATATTTGGCGTGGATACCTTATGTGGTCAAAAAGTTACAGGGGCCTAAGCATGAACTGTCCCAAATAGCCCAAAAAAGGCTAGACATGGGGGGGGGGGGGGCAGGGGCTAGCAGTAAAGGGGTTAATAATCTATAATGTTGTTCATTTAGAATAGGAACCCTGGCCACCCAAAGAGTGGCCTCTTAGTACTCTATTGGCATTTTTGTCAGGGTGGGGGAAAGAATGAATATTTCTGACTTTATGTTTGTAATCTATCACTTACAAATATACTTCTCAATGCACTGATCTGCTGAGGTGAAATGGTTCTGTATGTTAATAAAATACGCTTTTTGAATTTTAAGGAGACCTTATCGTATTTTACACTTTTGTTGCAAGATGTCTTTAAAAAATGAAGTTGTTCCTAAAGTTAAGCAGTGCAGGTAGTGACATACCATGGGGCGGGTGCCTGGGTGCAAAATTGTTATGGCCGCAAAATGTTGAAAGTAAGTATCGCGCCCCCTTAACCCGAGGACCGTTAGCACTTCCTGAGCTAACTGTCCAGGGTTAGGGGTGCAATACTTTCTTTTAAAATGGTGCCCCAGGCAACACACGCTACGCCACTGAGTGCAGGACAACCTAGTTATTTATTTTCTTTAGCTCCATTTAATGTTTAAATAAATGATTGCTTGTTTTTTTAACATTTTTTAATCTTAGTGCTCAGTCGAGTATACAGCAGCCCAGTGCTGCAGTTGACCAGGGGGCAGCATGTAAAGATCAGGGGGGCCGCATGCAACCCCCAGGCCGTACTTTAGAGTACCACTGCTCTAGAGCCTTCCCTTAGATGCCCTAGAGCTTTAATAGATTTTAAAGAGTGCCATTACTGTATCAAAAAACAAGACTTGAAACCAATAGGCTCTGCTTTACTTAGCTTGTACAGGATTTTGGATAGTGATTTCATAACTAATAGCAGAGCTGATTACGTACTATGATGAACTTGAAATACCGATTGAGATGAATCGAGTAGATCGCAGGCTTCAGTGTATTGTGACTCTTGCCTATTGACCTTTTATTCAATTATTTTTGCTGACAGAGGCAGTAAAGATATAGGCAGGGCCAGTGGAATTCTGCAATGTTGCAGCTTTTTACGCATATTTAGGGACAAAAGACTACCCAAAAAATTGAAATACCCCCCACTTGAAACATACCTCTAATCAGACCGAGTGTGTGAAGTGAGAAACTTAGAAGAGTTACTTTCACTCACTTTCCATCCATTCATCCATCCATTTACCCTTCCCTTCTATTCATCCATGCATCTGTCCATCCCTTCAACTTTCTATGTTTCCACTCAAGGTCCCATTCATCCATACCTTTTTTCATGCATCCATTCATGCATGCATCCTTTCATTCATCCACCTATCAATATTTTCCTGTAGCCATCCTTCTTAATCGTACATCCATTCACTCTTTTCCATCTGTCCATTCTTCCTTCCTTCCATTCACCCTTTCACCTGTCAATCCTTTCACTCTTCCATCCAACCTTCCATCTATCAGTCCTTTCACTCTTCAATCTAGTCATTCTTTCCCCCTTTTTTCGATCTTTCCTTCCATGTTGCCTTCCTTCTCTCATCTTTTCTTTTTTAGGTCTCGCCTACGCAGCGCACATGCGCTGCATAGGAGACCTTTAGTAATCGATTCAGTTTTGGCCCCAAAAACATGCATGCGTTGCATTGCTTTCAATGGCAACGCGTGCACGTTTGGCTATTCCCTTGCGGGAGTGATCTTTGAAACCATCTGTTTGTAATTAACAGATGGTTTCAAAGCTCGCTCCCACAAGGGAAACAGGCGCAGGCCCCCTCCCCTCTACCCTCCCCCTGCTGCCTCCTCCTCTCCTTGTTAGCGCGAGGCGCACGTGCGCTTGTTTCTACTTACAGGCGGGAGGGATGTGCCTCGGGGTCCCTTCAGGGGAACAGCCCCTGGTAAAGGTGCACTGCTGCTGCCATCTGCCCTCTGTAGGTGCTTAATGTCGGGGAAGCTTGCACTGCCGATGCCCACGCTGCACTGGGTGTTAGTAAAACTTGGTAGAAACCTTTTCACTACAAAGAACAATTAGTGCTTTGGAACAGCCATCCATTTCACTTTCAAATTAACATTCACAAACCACTTCTAAGCAAATCCGTCAACAACCCTCTTTTAATCGCACACCATGAAACTCTACTCACAACACACACAACCAAATAAAAACTGCTTGGAATAAACAAGCGCCACGATGCCATACTAGCGGCAGAGAGCGCTATGCAAATGCCCATAAGCTAAAAGATCCAAAACAACTACATTACCAATGCCTTTTCATAGTTTGATGTCCTTACTCCTGTGCAACTATTCATCGCTTTCATCGTCATTTCTGTGAAGGACATTTTGTTAATACTATCCATCCGCGCCCCACAGTGCGTATCTTACGGCCCTCTCTGTTCTGGAATAAACACAAACCTGACGTATGCTTACTCTTGGTTCCCCCGGCTCGTTTACACGTCTCCGTTAAACCGCGCCTCCCCCTTCACCCCTCACCCAGACTGCACACGTTTTTAATCATTGCAATAATCAACATAACATTATTTAGGTCACCAATAAAATGGGGAAAAACGGCAGAGAAGTCAAATTGGGCATCGCTGGGATGGCTAATGCACGGTCGCGTCATCGGCATTTATGAAACCGAAATGAACGTGACCTGCGCAGACGTGGCAGCGCCAGAGCGCTGACCCCCTCTTAAAATATTCCCCGGTTAAAAGAACTGTGCAAGGTCGCAAATAAATCTTTTTAAAAACAATAAAAAAAAACCTGGAGCATTGAACACAGCTCCGATCACAATGAACAAGTTACTTACCTATCTGTAAGAAACATTAGTTAGTTAGATTCCTCACTGACCCACCCATCCTCCCCGTTCTGCGAACCGACATCTAGGGTTAGGGTTATCCTTTTCAGGGCCTTAGACTTTTTTGGCACCAGTGTCAGTCTCTTGCATGGTTCCTGGCGTGGAAAGCTATGTACAAGTACTCCGACGATGTCATTCTGGGGCACGACGCCGACGACGGACGCGGAGCCGCAGACGACGCCTAGCGACACGCAAGGGGTATTGCTGACGAAAAATCTTCCGGATCCAGTCTGACGCCTGGGGATATTCTAAGGTGAGGAATCTAACTAACGTGTTTCTTTCAGATCCCTGTCACAATGCAATAGACAGACCTCCGCTAATCCAATTGCAGGCTCAGAGAATTCACCAAAGAACCTCCAAACATCAGAGGCCTATATTATATACAGTAATATTAAAGGGGTAGCCCTCTTACCCAAACATACTCAAAGTGCTTCAGGGCCTCGACAGGGTATGAAGTGCTACTTAAATGCTACAATACATTATAGAGAATTCTAGGGTAGCATTATTTTGAAATGTTTATAGTATACTGGGGTAGGTTCAAACTCTATAAGGAAAATGCTACTCACCCAGTATGCATCTGTTCTTGGCATATAAAGCTGTAGATTCATATGCTTTAGCATAGATCGCCATCTGGTGTTGGGCCCGGATGTTTGCACTTTGTTCTTATTCGAAGAATTCCTTGTAGTCACGAGGTAGGTGACTCCTCCTTTCGGTGATAGTGTGCATGGGCATCGACTCCATCCCCAAAATGTTTCACCGTAAGGGTGATGATGGAGTTAGTAAGAGTAGAAAGAGATGTCCGTGTATAGTGTATCCAAGTAATTTAATACTGCAACAGATAAAGGTACCCGGGGAGGCGGTGGGTGCATATGAATCTACAGCTTTATATGCCAAGAACAGATGCATACTGGGTAAGTAGCATTTTCCATTTGAGGCATATGAGCTGTAGATCATATGCTTTAGCACAGACTATACAGCAGTTATCTTTCCAGCGGTGGCTAACCTGTATATGTTGCAGTAGTTTGAAATAGTGTTCTTAAAACTGTCTGGCCCACACTAGCTTGTTGTTTTGCTAACACATCTACACAATAGTGCTTTGTGAATGTGTGTGGTGTAGACCATGTTGCAGCCTTGCAGATGTCATCTAAGGGTATGTTCCCTTAGAATGCCATAGAAGCCCCTAGTTTGCGTGTAGAGAGTGCTCTAGGGGGAATTGTTAAGGTGCGTTTAGCTTTAAGGTAGCATATTTGGATACACTTAACTATCCACCGTGCAATACCTGCTTTTGAAAGGAGATTGCCTTTAAGTGGTGGGGAAAAAGCCACAAAGTGTTGTTTAGTTTTTCTAAAAGATTTAGTTCTTTCAATGTAATAAAGTATCGCTCTTTTAACTTCTAACGTGTGAAGAGCACGTTCTGCTACTGAGTCTGGTTGAGGGAAAAACCCTGGTAAATCAACAGACTGGTTGAGATGAAAGGCAGAAACAACTTTGGGTAACATTTTTGGGTTAGTCCTAAGAATCACTTTATTGTGGTGAATCTGTAAAAATGGTTCTTGTATGGCTAGTGCCTGGAGCTAACCAACTCTACTAAGAGATGTGATGGCTATAAGGAAGGCTACCTTTCAAGTTAGAAACTGTAGTTCGCATTTGTGCAAAGGCTCAAATGGCGGGCCCATGAGTCTTGTAAGGACTATATTAAGATTCCACACAGGAGAAGGTGGAAGTCTAGGAGGAATGATTCTTTTGAGTCCCTCCATTAAGGCTTTCATAGCGGGTACACGAAACAAAGACAAGTGTTGTCTGTTTTGTAGGTAAGCCCCTATTGCGGCAAGATGTAATCGTATAGATGTATATGATAAGTTAGCACGTTGTAAGTGTTACTGATAGCAAATTATGTTTTGAGTTGAAGCATCTAGCGGATTGATTTAATTGTTAGTACAATAAATTATAACTCGTTTCCATTTTGCTGCATAGCATGCTCTTGTGGTAGGGTGTCTAGCCTCTTTAATGACGTCCATGCAGTCTGGCGGGAGGTTAAGTTAGCCAAACTCTATGATTTCAGGTGCCAGATCGCAAGGTTGAGTTGACTGGGATCTGGATGTGTTATCTTTCCATGGTTCTGAGTTTCTGTACCATGGTTGTCGAGCCGATGTGTGAGCAACTAGGATCATTGTGAGGGAATGTTGCTTGAGCTTCCAAACCACTAATGGAATTAGCGGTGGAGGTGGAAAAGCGTAAGCAGATTTCCCTGACCAATTCAGCCATAGCGCATTGCCTTTGGGCAATGGGTGTGGATACCTGGACACGAAGTTTGGGCATTTTGCGTTGAGGTGTGTGGCGAACAAATCTATTTCTGGGTAGCCCCACATTTGGAAGAATGGGAGGAGTATTTGAGGATGTAGTTCCCATTCGTGGATCTGTTGTCTTTGATGACTGAGCAGATCTGCAATCTGATTGTTTAATCCTGGGAGATGTTCTGCAAGGAGATATATCTTTTGAGGTATGGCCCATGTCCATATGCTTTGAGCTAGGTGTGAAAGCTGTAGAGAGTGCCCCACCCCTGTTTTTGTATGTAGTACATTGCTGTCATATTGTCCATATGGACTAGGACAGCTTTGCGTACTATATGTAGTTGAAAAGCTTTTAGTGCTGGCTCTTGAGGGATAAGATGATCGTCATCCCCATTCCCATCCCCATCCCCAAAATCGTCATCCTGTGAGTCAGGTGACATTGGAGGTGGTGAATTTGATGGTGTAATGTTGGGAATAGGAGGAGGAGATGGAGGTATATAAGGGGAAGAAGGGTTAGTGCCCATCTCTCTTTTTTTCTTCAGAGGTATAGGAGCATCTTGCGGGAGGTCTAACTTCCGTTTTTTAGGAAGAGTAGCCAGAAGGTGTCCAGTTATCGGATCAATACTAAGTCTTTTTTGTTTTGGATCCAGAGGTGTGTCTCCGGATGGAAGTTCTGTGGAAGGAGTATCTGTCCCCTTAGGAGTGGATTTTGGCATAGAGGATTTGGGCTCAGTGTCTTTGGGTGCTGAGTGTTTGGAATCCGAATGCGTAGTTTTAGCTGGTTTAGGCTGTGGAATCTTCGGAGTGGTATGTTTCGGCTCTGAACTTTTCGGTGTGGAGGTTGTCGGCTCCAAACTTTTGGGTGTGGAGCGTTTCAGCTCTGAAGCTTTAGGCTTGGACGATTTTGGTTCCGAGTCTTTTGTCTTGGAGGGTTTCGGCTCCAAGGTTTTCGGTGTTGAAGATGTTTTCTGGGCCGATGGCTTGGGAAGTGGCACATGTTTCTCCTTATGTTTCGGTGCCGAAGGTGTTGGTTCTGTACCGGAAGGCTTGTGTTTCTGTTTCATGGACATCTGAAAACTTTTCCCCAGTGTTGACTGGAGCCAGAGGGCGAGGGTGATACCGGAACCTTATCTTTTGCTTGAGTGGGTACATGGGTATCTGTGCTCACGGTACGTTGACCTGGGGTGACGTTCAGGTCTTCCTCCATGTCAGAGTCGGCTTCGGACATGGAGACCAGTTCTTCTTCTTCTGCGGCAGGAAGGTGGTGTTCTTCTTCGCAGAAGATGTCCGGTACGGAGCCGCTGCCGTGTTGCATCTCGTGGGGTCGAGCCAGACAATCACGGATGGTCTTCTTGGATCGGAATAATCGACACGCTTCGCAGGATTTTTCTTTGTGTTCCGGGTATAAGCACAGGTTGCAGACCTCATGCAAGTCAGTGCGTGGAAACTTAGCATGACACTCGGGACATAGCTTGAACGAAGTCCGTTCCATCGACTGCTGACGTGGTCGGCATGGGTAGGCCCGACGGCCTGCCTCGAAGTTCCCGATCGAAGGTTTTTACACTGTACACGATACACGTCAAATGGGAAACCGCGATCGAAAGACAAATACCGTTGAGGGTAGAGAATTGCGCGTCCAAGGGGTTAAAAAACTAAACTGTAGCACAGCAATACACATCCGATCCCGACGGCGGAAAAAAACTATCTGGGGATGGAGTCGATGTCCATGTGCACTATCACCTAAAGGAGGAGTCACCTACCTCGTGATTACAAAGACTTCTTCGAAGAAAAGCAAAGTGCAAACATCCGGGCCCAACACCAGATGGCGATCTATGCTAAAGCATATGATCTACAGCTCATATGTCTCAAACCTACATTTACATACACCTATATGTTATGTTATGTGTATTTGTGAAGGGCACTATGTTAGTGCTGAAAATACACACATAGATCAACAACAAAACAGCAGATGAAAATTAAACCTTAGAAGAGGACTAGGTGGTGCGAGTTAAGGTACAAGAGGTAAAACCGGGGGGTAAAAAATGTTTTATGTGGGTTGTAGGTCAAGTTACAAATATTAAACTCTAACAAGTATTTGGTAGCATGTGTGTGATGAGTTGGAGTATCACTCCACTTCCCGGCAGAAGGAGGACTCATGTGCAATATAACAAACCCCTATTATTATTTTCTTCATGGGCGGCCTTCCCTCAGAGGCCTAGGACTTGTGATTGTCAACTGAGCTCTTCTTCGGTGGCCCACCAAGCCTGGAGTCGAAGGCATCTTGGTAGATTAACATACAGGTGCCTGTGCTGCCTCTGCCCAATCAGTCCTCGGATCAGGCACTTTTCCAAGGATTTGCACACATGCATGTTGTGACTGTGCACATAAGAAACAAGCATTTGCAATGCAATTGGTCTCACATTTGTGAAAATTAGAGCTCTTGGTGTTGAAAGTGACAATTTTTTTTATTTTATTTATTTGGTATGCAGTGGAGTGATGATATTTGCATAGCGCTATAGCTATTTGTAGGACCTTGTGGCACTCGAGAAAATGGGAAATAGGTTATATGGGGAGACAAGAGTACATGCAGACTGGGAAAAAAAAGTAACAACATCTTGAAAAAAGCAAACACTTATATGGAAATTCAGGATTAAGTAAAGCATGTGAAATGGAAGCAGGAACAATATGGTTACCTTAACAGTTTTACACTTATTTCAAAATCAATGTTTTTGCTTGAAAAGTTAATGAAAGAAAATTAAACACAGATTTATAAGCGCGCACTACTACCCTGGGGTGTCTAGCCGGGCTATAAGGACATGAATATAGGGGAGATGATGTGATCGTTTGGATTTATTGCGAATGGACTATTTATTTAAATGTTTTGTAAATATTTAGGGGCAACAAAAAGCAGAACTATTAAAAACAGCTTCCTAGGGGGACGTGGCCTAGGGAGCCATCATGGTGGACGTGTGCTAGGAGAGCTCCGTCCAGCCCGCTTCAAACTCCTGCATCATCCTGCTTCCCCAGTCTATTTTCACGCTCAACTTATGCTCCAAAGGCACTGTGGACTGCTGATTGCCGCCCCTGTTAAGTTACAGATTGCTCCGTGGCTCGGAGCGGGTGCAGACATCCACGTTCCTGACTGGGCCTGCCATCCCTGAGATCGGGCGGTCTGCAGTGGGAGCCGCGGCGCCGGCACTGTGTGGAGCTGGCGGCTGGGGCGCTGCCTTGGTGGTTTGGCAATCTCGGCAACTTCTGAGGCGGGATAGATCCCCCAGGCCTGCCCCTCGCCCACCGGGGCGGATTGCTGCCTTCCACCGGCCCGCTGTGCTGTGGTGAGTGATACTGCTCGGCGGCCGCATCGGGCCACGGGGAAACGCGTTGGGGGTGAACGCGGCTGGGCTCAGGCTTACATCGGGGGTCTGCAGGGCCGCGGCTGAAGATTGCATAGAAGTGGCCCCGGTGGTGGTGCTCCCTGCCGCCCTCCCCCGCCTAGGTGGTGTGGCTGGTCTCGGCGACCTCTGTGACGGGACGGACTCCCCGGGCCTGCTGCTCGCCGGCCGGGGGTGGATTGCTGCCCTTCCCCCCGCCTGCTATACAGCAGTGAGTGAAATTGCTCGGCGGCCGCATCGGGCTGCGGGGAAACGCGTTGAGGGTGTACGCGGCCGGGCCCAGGCACACATCGGCGCGATCTTCTGCCGTGGCCCACGCGGCCCGGCAGAAGATCGCGCAGTAGTGGTCCCGGGGACGGTGCTTCCCCCCCTCTCCGCTGAGATTTGTGTGCTATTGACCGGCGGCTGTGTCGGGATGCGTGGGGGGGGGCTCTGCGTGACGCACATAATTTCCTCCCCCCCCCATGTGGAGAGGTGGGCTCACCTCGGCGGTCGATCGGGTCACGTGAGCTCATCATCGGTGCTCTGTTGGGGCTGCAACGACGCTATTCACCTACTGAGTGGAGGCTCCTGGGGGGCTGTGGAGGGGCTATTGTGTGCCCCCCCGTGCTCTCGGCTATGAGCGGGGCCCGGTGGGGACAGTTAGAGCGCGTACGGACCTGGTGGGTGGCGTCCCTATCATTTGCGGCCCTTGGCTGTGTGAGACTCAGGAGCTTCCCCCTATCTGGCCCCCTTTTCCTCATTTTGTGGGCAGTGGGCTGGCCAAGCCACCTGGAGAAGACCCCTCTGATGGTCATTGGCCTGGTGAGTTGGGGGCAGGTTCAGCTGCGGTGGAGCTGCGCATCGCCATCGCCCCTGGTGCAACTTTGAGGCCCTTTACTAGTTGGACTGAACCACATACAGGGCAAACACCGCACCCCTTAATTCACGGGGCAATCTCGGATTCACCATGACGAGGGAACGGCCGGGTGGGGGCTCGTCCAAGCAAAGTACCATCAACAAATTCACGGGCCCTGGGGCCTCTGCAGTGGCGTCAGGCAGGGGGGGGGGGGGGGGGGGGGGGGGGGAGGGGCACCCGGAGATGTGCCTGATAATGCTGCCCTCCTGGCCGCAATCACACAGTCGAGAGACGCTCTAGATGCCAAAATTGGAGTAGTGGAATCCGATGTCATGCTATTGCGCCAAGATCTACGCAACGCGGTGGCACGGATCACAGAAACCGAAACAAGAATTTCTGGTGTGGAGGATGTGGTAGACACCCTGCAGAAGCAGGTGGCCTCTCTGGAGACAATCCAACGAGGGCTGGCATCCCAGGTGGAGGATGCTGAGGGGAGGGCCTGGCGTAATAACCTCCGTTTCATTGGTTTCCCGGAGGGATGCGAGGGGGGTGGCATGGAGCGGTTCCTCACCCAGTTGCTCGAGAGTTGGCTCCCTCCGGGGTCATTGTCAGCATGTTTCGTTGTGGAACGCGGCCACAGGGCACTGACTCAGAAGCCCCCGCCTGGTGCCCGCCCATGACCTGTCATTGCAAAACTATTGAACTACCATGACCGAGACGTTATCCTGAAACAGGCGAGGGCCAAGGAACCGCTCCTCTTTAACAACGTTCGTATTCTCATATTTCCGGACAACACTAAACTGAACCATCAATGGCGGCAGTCATTCATGGCGGCGAAGGCCCGTCTACAAGAACTTAACCTCCCTTATGCCATGCTGTACCCAGCCAGACTGCAGGTGGTCTATCGATCCCGCACTCATTTCTTTGATTGCCCGGAGGAGGTCTTTCAATGGACAGATGAAACAGTACGTCTTCGCCCGCATACGCCGCCCTGGAGGGACTCTGACTCCTCGTCTGGCGAGATGGTGCGGAAACCAACTGCGCAGAAAGGAAAGGGGAACAGATGCTCCAGGTCCAGACGTCAATCTCAATCATGTGGCACCGCATCTCGAGCTGCATCGGCACAGCGATTGCCTACCACCTCAGACTGATGGGGGGGGTACTCTATGTTCACAGCTCCTTGACATGTTTGCCGTGACCGGGGAAGCACAATTTAGGGCCGATTTCCCCACAACATATGGGTTGACAAGGGAAGGGCCAGCTGACTATGGGCTGTAAGTTGGGGATCCATTGGTGGGCGGGGGAGGGGGCCCCCGGTTGGGGTCGGCCACTCACGCTCGCCGCAACAGATACTTCATCGTTTTTGAGGTATAGTGTGGGGGGGTGTTGTTAGGATGTTTGGGGTAGGGGGGTTTGTTGTTTGATCGCACTAGCCTACATTGTTTCCTAGCCACTGTTTTCAGACCACATACTCTGGTTTAGTACGCTTTTCTGCATCCCACACTTCCATGATGGGGTCATCTAGTGGAACGCGGAATCCCTCTGGGACCCTTCAAATAATGAGTTGGAATGTCAGAGGGACGCTCAAATCGTGTGAATCAGCAAGCGTATTCTTTTTCGAAGTGGTATACGCTAATTTTCAACTCTGAAGTCAGTTGAAATACTCAAGTTTTGTTAACGAAAGCAGCAAGAATAAGGAGAGAGGGAATCAGAAGAAGCCAACCCGGCAGAATAAGAGGCCCCTTGTGCAGATTAAACTCGTTACAAGCCCGTTCCCCTTTGATTGACTACAAGAGGTGGCAACTGCAACACTATTGGTTACATCTGTTCAATCACCTATATCCTAGGCTGGTATACAATTCTTGTGTCCTGAAGAAGACCCGATATGACTACTTACAACTAGCGGTTGATGTAGGGTCGAAACGTTGACGGTTCTCCAGTCCCTTATTAATCTGATTTCCTTGTTGACAATAAAAAGATAGGACATGTGTCTTACAAGGTTTATCGCATACCCATGAGGAAACTAAGGACTTTTTCAAAATAAGGAACTTTGTACATATTCTTGTTACATTGTGTAAATACGTACATATACTGTAATTATCTGCACTGTCACTTATTGCACCAAGTCACTTTATTCACTTGTTCACTGCGTCATTTTCTAAAAACATTGTATATACAGCCTTAGCTTTATCTTTTTCAATTTTCGGATTTTGCTTACCCCAATTCAAAATATAAAGAATAAATTGCTATATCTAAAATTGTATAATTGATTATTCGATTGATTTATATATGCTGTGATTCTTGATTTATTATGATTGAAAGTAATTGTTTCCCTATGGAACCATTGTTTATATTTTGTTGTATTTATGCCCCAGCGGGCGACTCGCCACAATATTCGGCGCACACACATCGCAGTGGCGACTGTCCAGGGGTTAGGGGAGCGGGCCGCGTTATTGCTCGCAGACATGGATAGGGTGTTTGACTCTCTTAGCTGGGTCTACCTATTCGCGCTTCTCCATAGACTAAATTTTGGTCCTCGCTTCCTGTCATATCTGACTTCTCTATACAGACCTGACTGCTTCGGTATGAGTCGGGGGCGCTGTTTCCTCCACGTTCTCTATCGGGCGGGGCACTAGGCAGGGCTGTCTGCTCTCCCCTTATCTATTTGCGTTGGCAATGGAACCCTTAGCGTCCTGGGTACGGATTGACACCCAAGTAACTGGCCTGGAGTGGGCGGAGGGTCTGTCGGATCGCATTGCTTTGTATGCAGACGACGTACTTTTTTTTCTTACGAATATAGACAGGACCGGACCGCGCCTACTACGCATCATGCAGATTTTTGGTGAAAATTCGGGTCTCTATATGAACTCTTGCAAATCTACTTTATGGGTCCAGGGGGGAGGGAAGGGTCCGTGTTCCTGGGTCTCCTCCGTTCAGGTGGTAACTGGGGGTTTGAAATATCTGGGAGTGTTTTTATCGAACTCGCCAATCACCTCTTGGGAAGGAATCTAGTCCCTGTATGGGATCGCGTACGGGAGGATATTAAAACCTGGTCCCTTATGCCCCTCTCAATCTACAGCCGGTCGGCCATTTTTAAGATGGTGTCTCTTCCCCTCCTCCTTTACCAATTACAGAATCATCCCTACCCGATCTCTCCTGGATGGGTCCAACGGGTCAATACGGCCCTGAGCCAGTTTCTATGGACTGGCGGAATGGCAAGAGTGGCCTTGCGGACATGCTTCCAGTCCACATACTGGAGGGTGACCATGTGGAAGTGGTCTGACTGAATGTAGAGATTTAGCTGTCTGAGGTCTAGTATAGGCCTGAGAGAGCCGTCCTTTTTTGGAATTAAGAAATCCAGGGAGTACACTCCGGTCCCTTGATGATGTAATGGGACTGGTTCTATAGCATGTTTTTGTAACAGAGAGAGAATCTCTTGTTTTAAGAGGGTGAGATGTTCTGGTGACATTGCATGTTCTCTTGGAAGAATAGTTGGGGGAGTGCAGTGCAGGTAAGTTCCAGGTAGTAACTATACTGGATAATTTGTATTACCCACTTGTCTGAGGTGAATGACTTGCAGACAGGTAGGAACTGTGAGCGATGTCCCCCAACAGGAGTGTGATAATCGGGGGTACCGTAATGAAGTCAATGTTTGTTGGCAGTGGAAGTGCGGCTGGAGTTACGTCTGCCTCTTCACTTGTTATTATTTCCTCTGTAGTCTCCTCGAATATAACCTCTGGAGGCGGTAGATTGGTTGTTACCCTTATAAGACGAGGAGGGATTCTCTGTGGACACTGTTTTTGAGCGACCCCTGTAAAAGGAGCGGCAAAAGGAACCCCTGCTAGAAGGTAATTGTAAGGACCCCATGGACTTTGCAGTTTCAGTGTCTTTCTTCATCTTTTCTAAGGAAGTGTCGACAGCTGGCCCAAAAAAATGCTCCTTATCAAAAGGCTGATTAAGTATGGAGGATTGCACTTCCTGCATGAATCTAGAGATTCTAAGCCAAGCGTGTCTGCACAAAAGTATGCTAGTGTTGATGGCATAAGTTGCTGTGTCTGTCGCATCTAGTGCGCAATAGATGGAAGTGTTGGTTACGAGCTTCCCTTCCCGAATGAGGTTGTTAGCTTTGGTTTTATACTCATCTGGCAAATGTTGCATGAGTTTTCCAACTCATCGTAGTGAGCGTGCTATGAGAGCCTGAGCATTGGAAATACGCAAATGGTTAGCCGCCTGCAAAGCCACTCTTTTGCCTGAGGCATCAATGAGATTAGACTCCTTATCAGGAGAAGGGGCGTCACCAGTGGTTTGAGAGTTAGCTCTCTTGTGGGTGTTCGAAACCACAAGAGAGTCTAGGGCAACCAACCTTTTATATATACAGGGTCTGTAGGAGCAAGTTTGTATTTTTTATCTACTCTAGGTGTGCGTATTCTGGATCTAACGGGGTCTTTGAATACCTCATCTGTGTGTTTTAACATGCCCTTGAGCATTGGTAAAGTATTGGAGGACCTTTATGAGTGTGTTAGTGTCTCAACAAGGAAATCCTTTTCTAGAGGGTCTGTATGAAGTTCTACCCTGTGATATTGAGCAGCTCTGTTGATAAGCTGAACATAGCAAATGTCATCAGGTGGGGAGAGTCTGGAGGGATACAGGTCGGGGTCATTGTCTTGATCTGGTTCCTTATTATAATTCTCCCAGGGGTCAGTGTCATGTGGTATGTCCTGATCTTGTAGCATACCCTGCTGTTCATCCTCATCCCCATCCCCATAATCTTCATCCTGTCAATCAGGTGATTGTGGAGGTGGTGGTGAATTTGATGGTTTAATGATTACATTTAGGTTAGAAGGAGGAGAGGGAGGTATGTAAGGAGGAGAAGGGTTAGTACCCACGTCCTTATTCTTTAAAGGTATAAGGCAATCGTCTGAGAGATCCAGCTTCCGTTTCTTAGGAAGAGTGGCTAGGAGGTGTCCAGTTTTAGTGTCTATACTTAGTCGCTTTTGTTTTGGATCCAAAGGTGGGTCCTCGGAGAGAGGCTCTTTGGAGTATCTTTTCCTTTAGGAGTTGATTTTGGCGTCGCAGATTTGGGCTGAGAGTCTTTGAGCGTCTAATGTTTTTAATCCGAGTGCTTGGTTTTAGCCGGTTTGGGCTCTAAAGCTTTTGGAGTGGCAGGTTTCGGCTCCAAACCTTTCTGAGTGGAGGATCTCGACTCCGAGCCTTCAGGTGTCGAGGATTTTGGCTTTGATGCTTTTGGTTTGGACAATTTCAGCTCCAAAGCTTTAGATTTGGAAGGTTTCAGCTCCGAAGCTTTAGGTTTGAAGGATGTCGGCTCAAAGGCCTTCGGTGTCGAAGGTGTCTTCGGTGCCGGCGGCGTGGAGACTGGTAAATGGTTTGTCTTATATTTCGTGCCGAAGGTGTTAATTCGGCTCTGGAATGGGGCCGGCTTGAGTCCAAGCCGGAAGGCTTGTCTTTGGGTTTTATAGGTGGGCTAGAGGGCGAGGCATCTGAAACTTTTTCTCAGTGCCGACCTGAGCCCGAGGGCGAAGGTGATACCGGAGCCTTAGATTTCGATTGAGTGGGCACATGGGGATCTGTATTCACGGTATGTTGACTCGGAGTGAAGTTCAGTTCTTCCATGTCGGAGTCGGCTTCGGACACGGAGACCAGTTCTTCGTCCTCGGCTTCTGCAGCTGGACGGTGGAAATCTGATTCTTCGCTGAAGATGTCCAGTATTGAGCTGCTACCGCAATGCATCTCGTGGCGTCGAGCCCCACAATCACGAATGGTCTTCTTCGATCGGAATGATCGACACGCTTCACAGTCCTGTTTGTTGTGTTCCGGGGATAAGCTGAGGTTGCAGACCTCGTGCAAATCAGTGCATGGAAATTTAGCACGACACCCGGGACATAGCTTATATGGAGTCCGTTCTATCGCCTGCTGGCGTGGTTGGCACGGGAAGGCCTGACGGCCCACCTTGAAGCTCCTGATTGAAGGTTTTCTCAGTTTACACAATACGCGTCGAATGGGAAACCGCGATCGAAAGACAATACCGTCGAGGGTAGAGGATTGCGCGTCGAAGGGGTTCGAGAACGATACCAAACCGGAGCACAGCAACACACATCCAAACCCGATATCGGGGAAAAAAACAATCTAGGGATGTAGTCGATGTCCATGCGCACTATCACTGAAAGGAGGAGTTACCTACCTTGTGACTGGAAAGACTTCTTCAAAGAAAAACAAAGTGCAAACATCCGGGCCCAACACCAGATGGCGATCTATGCTAAAGCATATGATCTACAGCTCACATGCCTCGAACAGCGGCTTTCCTTTTGTTGCAGTGCGTTCTGGTGGGAAGAAGGCTGCACTCTAGGTGTGCACACCTGAATGTGTAGGTTCAGAGACTAGTTGGGAGAACTGGAGGCCCCTGAGTCTGTAGTAAGGGCTCGAGTTCAGTCAGGCAAATCCAGATGCTGTTGTAGCTTATGGTGATGCTGGAAATGGCTTCTAGAAAGACATAAGTGAAGGTAAGGTCCCACATCTGTGAATGCTCTGTTGGTCACCAGTTGGCTGTATTTATGCAGGAATGAGAAAGAGACGATACAAATGAGTGAGGAAATAAAGAAAAGTGGTGTGCACTCGATTGTAATAAAAGACCTGATTTGTGTGTTGGTGGAAAGGGTACTGCAACGGCGTACCCTTTCCGCCAAAATAATAGTACACCCTCCAGATTTAAAAGCGTGCAGAACTTTGGTATAACGACGCTGAAAACCACTCTGTCTCTGCCACAGTTAAACCCCTCTGATGGTCTGATGCAGTACGGGCCATAGGAGGTTGACCTATAGGGCCACCCAACTAATTTAGATGAGCGGACATATCAGTCAGTTTTCACCGCCTGTCACTGACCCCCCCCCCCCCCCTCCCAATCAGAGGAGAGAACTGCCATGGCAAGGGAGGCACTTTTTTATTTTCGAAAACAGAATCCTGCTTTGGGGTTCTGTTTCTGAAACTAAAAACAAAATGGAACCTTGCTCCTCTATTTTCGAATGAGCCGCACGGCAAAGCTACAATGCATCGCCAGGGACCACCTTGACAGCCGTGCCAGTTAATGCATTAAATGTCCCCCGGCCCAATGTGCATTTCTAAAAATGAAGAATTTATGTCAGTTGGTGTTCCCAGAGGTGCCTTGCCTTTCAACGACTTACCCTAACTTTTGGTTTTGTTGGTGCTCTTTGCCGTTTTTGTTGAAAAAAAGAATAAATAATTGTTTCTCAAGGAGACACTGCAATGGCAAAATGTGAGCTGATGAATATACGTGTGGGATGATGCTACGGTGTCACAAGTGCTTATATACACCACTGCTGACACCGATCCTGGAGTGGTAAATTAAAAAACAAGCATTGTCATAGCCAATAGGTCTCGCTTTTGGGATCTTATAAGTATTTAGTTATGCAGCACAATATCCTTGGTGCAACAACATCAACCGTTTCTTGGCTAAACACTTATAAGGTCCCCAAGGCGAGACCTATTGGCTATGCCCATGCTTGTATGTATTTGAATCTTATACCTGGCCATTTGAGGTATTTTTTTGTAATGTGCCTCTTTCACTGGCGCCTATTACCGCCAACTTACTTTCTCTAGAATGCTCAGTCAATAACTTCTTGATAATCCAATAACTACCACTATTCAGAAAAGTAGAGTTCTATGAAAAAAACTGCGAAATCACTAAATTGTTCCACGAATCATGTATGATGAATGCTTATCGATCTGTTGTTACTTAGAGAGTAAAACCATGACACTTGTCCCACTCCCCTACCTACCTCCATAATGGAGACAGGCAAAGCTGTGGAGACTGGAAGCTTATAGGGAGCCAGCTCATTTTAAACCAAAAAACAAAGCAATGATTCCTTTTAAAATGTTCTACTCCTAAAACTCTTCTTTGCAAGAAAAGATAACGCTATGGGCGCTATGGAACGCTGACTCATCCTTTCTGGGATTGTGGGGACCGTGCACGCTCACAAGCCTCACCTCCGCCCTATCTCTTCCTGCACTACCTTCTTCTCAGTAGTCTTCTGTTTGTGGACAGTCGGTCATCCAGGAGCCTTTGGGAAGGTGTGAGGGACCAGTAACATAACAAGGATGCCAGGGGGCCTGGTGCACGAAAGACGAATGGCCCCTTTGACTGCTGTTGGGGATTAGTAAAATACAGCAATTATCAGGGTTCACTGTGCCCCTCAGGTTTCTGGGCCCTGGTGCAACTCCACCTGCAACACCAATGGTAGTTACGTCCCTGGGAGAGACATGGGACCACAGCAAATGGCGGTGGCCCCGGTGGCAGCAGGCACATCTTCAAAACGACAGCCAGTGAAAAAGGTAGGAGTTCGAAAGACCTTTGATGAGGACAGAGGATAAAGGTTTCTTGCCTGCCAGTGACATTAGTCTCATCCTTCAATCGGACAGGAGCCCAGCTAAACAAGCAGGGGCAAAGTCAGTATGTCTGACCTTGGCAAGCTGGAAAAGGGGTATGAACAAATGTTACTTACCTGTAAACTGTGGTTCTCCAGTATTGGTGTCTTTCATAGATTCACATGCTTGAATATTCCCCGTCGTCGAAGTGGGAGTCCCACGGTATATATAAAAAGCAATAAGTATCATGTATATATACATATACACATACCTAACCACATAAGAGTATATACATACCCAAATAAACATATATATATAGTTCAAATAACATATCAAGTTAAAAATACCATAGGATAGCATTGAGACATAGGAAAGCATAGAGAAAAAGAATCACTTTGCTAACATATCACTGTCACTTTATAGTCCAAACTCCAGCCATTCAGGCGCTAGCACCCTCTAGAACCTTCTCCTCAGAGGCTCAGGCCCTCAGATTTTCGAGCACGAGAGTGACCATAGAGCCGAAAGAGGAGAAGAGAGCCTCTGAGGGGAGGAGGGTGGGTCGCATGTGAATCTATGAAAGACACCAATACTGGAGAACCACAGTTTACAGGTAAGTAACATTTGTTCTTCTCCAGTATTTGGGGTGTCTTTAATAGATTCACATGCTTGAATAGAATAGTAAGCAGTAAACAGTATTCGGCTGACCAAGCCGTATTGATATTGCATGTAATACAAACAATGTATTTAAAGCGCAATAATAATAATAATACCCCAGGAGGAGGGAAGTAGCAGAGGCTCACCTTATTTAAACAGATTTCGTAGAACTGCCTGTCCCACAGCCGTGTCTGCTTCGTTAATGGATTCCAGACAGTAGTGCTTCGTAAACGTGTGCCTGCTGGACCACGTAGCTGCCCGGCATATTTGATGGATGGGCACACCAGCGAACAGGGCAGTGGAAGATGACATAGCCCTCGTTGAATGGGCTCTCACTCCCGAAGACAGAGGCTTACCAGCCTTTTGATGGCAAAAAGAGATTGCTGATGAAACCCAACGGGCAATAGTAGGTTTGGTGACAGATTGTCCTTTGCAAGCACGCCCGTAGGCCACAAACAACTGGTCAGATTTGCGAAAGGATTGAGTCCTGCTAATGTAGAATTTTAGACATCTCTTCAAGTCCAGAGAGTGTAAGCTTTGCTCCGCCGGGGTTTGTGGATGCGGGAAAAAAGTCTTTAAGAGCACTGGTTCGTTAAGATGGAAATCGGATGGCACTTTAGGTATAAAAACCGGATTAGTGCGGAGGATGACACAATCCGATCTGAATTGAAGGAACGGAGGCTTTATTGTAAAAGCGTGAATGTCACTGACTCTGCGGGAAGAGGTCAGAGCAAGGAGGAGGGCCACTTTCCAAGTTAAAAATTTGACATCCGCTGAGTGGATAGGTTCGAAGGGCGCCTTCATAAGCTGAGCCAGCACGATGTTCAGGCGCCACGTGGGTGGAGGACGCCGAATGGGCGGGAACATGCGGAAGAGACCCTTGAAAAATTGTTGTATGACTCTGGATGAATAGAGAGAGGACGAGCCATCTTGTCGGAAGCGAGATATTGCCGCTAGAAAGACCTTTAAGGTAGAGTGCGATAATCCAGACTGCGCTAGTTGTAGGAAGAACGCCAGAATGTGTTCTGGAGGAGCGTGCACAGGATGAATGTGGGCAGAAGCACACCAATGACAAAATCGCTTCCATTTGAGCTTATACGTTTTCACTGTGGATGGAGCTCTTGCCTTAGCTAACACCTCCCTGCAGGCTGGAGGAATGTTCAAATGAGCAAATTCAAGGTGCTCAGGTTCCAAGCCGACAAGCTGAGAGATCTGGGATTCGGATGGCATATCCGACCATCGTTCATTGTGAGCAGATCCGGCTTCAGGCGGAGAAGGATGGGCTCGCGTTGGGATAGGAGAAGCAACTCCGAAAACCATGCCTGCCGAGGCCACCGTGGAGCTATTAGAAGTACATGGCACGGTTGTTGTCTCATCTTCCGCAGCACTCGTGGAATCAACGGAATCGGCGGAAAAGCGTACGCAAATATCCCGTACCAATTGATCGAAAGGGCATTTCCGCACGACCCTTCGTGGGGAAACCAGCTTGCGTAGGACTGGCATTTTGCATTCTGCGGGGTTGCGAAGAGGTCGATTGTCGGGTGACCCCAAAGGTTGAAGACGAATTCCAGCGTCGGTTGATGTAACTCCCACTCGTGGGTTGATGATGCTGACCGACTGAGTGCATCCGCCAGAGTATTGGAAATGCCGGGCAGATGAATTGCTTGTAACGTCATCTGATGGAGTATGGCCCAACTCCAAATCCTCTGCGCCAGACGGGAGAGCAGTGGAGATCTTGTCCCGCCCTGTTTGTTCAGGTAGTGCATGCACGTGGTGTTGTCCGTCTGAATGAGGACTGACTTCCCTTGGAACTGCAGGCGGAAGGATTTCAACGCCAAGAAAATGGCCATCAGTTCCAGTCTGTTGATGTGCCAGCAACGCTGAGCCGCTGACCATAGGCCCTTGACGGATAGATCTTGAAAATGTGCGCCCCAACCCTCCATGGATGCGTCCGTGGTAAGGACGAGTTCTGGGGTTGACGACAGAAAGGATGTTCCTGCTGCGATGTTGGCAGGACAAGTCCACCAATGCAGCGCTTGAGCCATGCGGGGTGACACCACGACCTGATCGTTGAAGGAACCGGAAACCTGGCGCCACTGCTTGTCTAACTCCTCTTGGATGATGCGACTTTTTAGTCTGCAGAGAGGGATCAAAGCGATGCATGAGGACGCCATTCCCAGAAAGGATTTTAATATGCGGACTGAAACTGACTGCTTTGCTGCGATGGAGCTCGCAAGCTGTTGAATCCGTTCCTGACGTTCTGCTGAAGCGAAGGCCATGGTTGTGCTCGTATTGATACAAGCGCCGAGAAAAGTCTTGCACGTAGTCGGCGTGAGTTGAGATTTTTGTACATTGATCGACAACCCCAGGGACTGAAACAGATCGAGACAGCGCTGGGTATCGAGGGCCGCCTGGTGAGAGGATTGAGCTTTGATGAGGCAATCGTCCAGGTAGGGGTATATCTGAATACCCTCTTGTCGTAAGTGAGCCACCACCGGGGCTAGGAATTTTGTAAAGACCCGCGAGGCTGAGCAGAGTCCGAAGGGTAGGACTTTGAATTGGTAGTCCCTGTGGCCCACTCGAAACCGTAGGTATTTCCTGTGGCGTGGTAGAATGGGCACATGGAAATATGCGTCCTGCAGATCGATCGTTGTCATGTAATCCTCCTGAGAAAAGAATTGGAGGATGTCCTTCAATGTGAGCATCCGAAAGGACTGAGTCTTGAGAAATTTGTTGAGCAATCTGAGATCGAGGATCGGACGCCATTCCCCTGATTTCTTTAGTATGAGGAAAAAACGGGAATAGAATCCCAACCCTCTTTGATATTTCGGAACCACTTCGATGGCACCCTTGTTTAACATTATTTGGATTTGTTTGAAAAGTTCTCTGAGATGGGCGGGTGGTGGCCCGGATGGAGGTGTGCGTGGAGGAACCTTCACAAACTCTAGGGCGTGGCCCCTTGAAATTATATCCAGGACCCAGCGGTCCGAAGTGATTAAGGACCAGGTTGAAAAGAACTGGGAGATTTTTCCTCCAACAAGAACTAGAGGACAACTGGGAAAAGGAAGTTCTTTCCGTACAGAGTCACTGCTTCTTGGTTGAATTTCCTCTGTAATTCGACTTTCCTCTGTATGACTTGCTAGTTTGCTGTCTGTAGGACTGCTGCGGTTGTGAATAGTACCGCTGTTGCCCCTGATTGTACGAGCGGTATTGGGACGAGGAGCCACGAAAGGATGATGATGAGGAGGTGCCGCGGCCGCGCGCACCTCGAAAGGGCTGCTTCTTAAACTGTAGAGTGCCGAGGGAACGAGCCGTATCCGTATCCTTTTTAATGGTTTGCAAGGCATCTTCTACATGCTGGCCGAATAATGACTCCCCGTCATATGGCATGTCCAAAATCTTAGCCTGGACCTCTTGCCGAAAAGAGGTTGACCGAAGACAGCCCTGTCTTCTTAGGACGGCTGCTCCCGCCAATTGGCGAAAACCGGTGGATGCGATGTCAACAGAGCAGTCAATGATCTCGGATGACGCCCTTTCTCCCTCTTGCAGGATTTTCTGAGCTTCCGCTCTTGAATCCTCCGGTATAAGTTTGACCAATGCAGCCATGTCCGACCACATCTGTCTATCATAACGGCCGAGGATAGCCAAGGAATTCGCAGCCCGGACCGTTGTTGACGCCATGGTTGAAAACTTCTTGCCTATAGCATCCAGGCGACGGCCGTCGCGGTCCGGAGGCGCCGACATTGGAGATGATGGATTCTTGGAGCGGCGCTGTGCCGCTTGTGTGATCACTGAGTCCGGCTTAGGTTGAGACACCAAGCAGGCTGGGGAAGAATCCGGAGCTTTATATTTTTTCTCCAGGCGTGGGAGCACCGCCGGAATAGAATTAGGTGTCTTCATTAATTTTAGGCCTTCATTCCATATGAAGTCTATGATTGGCACAGCTCGTACTTGTTTCTGAGGCTGGGACTTGAAGTCATATAAGAAACAGTCCTCTTCCCTAACCACCATGGGAAGGTGAAAGCGTTGTGCTGCTCTCTCCATCAGCTGATGGAACCCTGTTATGTCGACAGGTGGCGAGTTGACTGGTGACCTTGGCGGTGATGCGGGCGAATTGATTTGGTAATCATCCCAGTCCGCCATAGTGTCGTCCTCTGGGAGCTCGCCCTCTTCCGTATCCGGATTGTCCATATTATCATCCTCTGCATTGAAAGGCAGTGCAGGTGTGGAGGGCGTGGGTATCGTTGGCAATATAGGAGGTGGAACCTCAGATGGCGCGTCACGTGGAGTACTTTGAGGGGATGCTGGAAAACGACGATTATAGTCTTCCAACATATATTGGAGGTTGTAAACAAGCTGCACAGGAAGCTGCATCATAGGAACCGGAGCAGAGGTATTTTGCTCTTCTTCCTGTTCATAAAATTCATCCTCCTCAGACTCTTGGCATTTTATATGGAGCTCCGAAGGACTATGAGCATCCCGAAAAAGAGACTGATCGCCTTCATCCGAATCGTCCTCATCCCCTGAGGGAAATAGTTGACGAGGTGGCCGTGGTCCAGGTGGTAACATAACTGGGTCTAGCATGGCCTTACGACGAAGCATTAAGGAGCTGTCCACAGACCCCGGTGCTGGTGTTGACATTGGCACCAATGGCATTGTCGCAAAATTTGACCCTACCGTCGTCGAGGCGACCGTCGACGAAGCAATCGTCGACGGAGCTGCCGTCGACGAGGTTGTTGCCGTCGACGGGACTGTCGTCGACGGGGTGGCTGCCGTCGACAGGGTGGCTGCCGTCGACGGAGTGGCTGTCGTCGACGGTGTGGCTGTCGTCGACGGTGTGGCTGTCGTCGACGGTGTGGCTGTCGTCGACGAGGCTGTCGTCGACGAGGCTGTCGTCGACGAGGAAGATTTCCTCTTCTTCTTTTTACCCATCGTCGACGGAGTTGTGGACGTCGACGGAAGCGCCAGCTTCCCAGTCGTCGACGAAGAAGTGAGTGGTATCGTCGACGAGACAGTTCTAAGAGACACACATACTATCGTCGACGGAGAAGACGTCGACGAAGTCAGTGTCGTCGACGAAGGATATCTACTCGATACCGTCGTCACCGTCGTCGACGAGGCTGATGAAGTAGCCGATCTCGTCGACGGAGGGGCCCGTCGACGGTTTTGAAAGTTTCTGACTGGAAACATGTGCTGACGGAGTCACAGACGCCTGAGAGCTACGTCTCGGGGGCGCAGACGTGGAGACAGAGACTTTGCCTGTAGACACTTCCTCAAGGTGAAGTCTCTTCTTTTTCAGAAAAGGAGATGGCAAGTCCTGGACACTTCCACGCTTTGAGGAGACTCCTGTTTTGACAGAGGCTACACTTTCCACCTCAGAAAGTGGGTTGTCTGTGTCCTTTAGTTTTTGAAGCCATATTAAAAGGCGACCTTCTCTATCTTTCAAAGTTTTGTGAGAGAAAGTTCTGCAGATCTTACAATTAGCCACCTTATGATCAGGATCCAGACAATAAATACATTTCTCATGGGGATCCTCAGAGAAAAGTCTTGACTTTCCGCAAGATGAACAAGGACGGAAAAGAGATTTCTTACTTGCAGACATGATGAGAGATAAAAAACCTCAAACCAGATGAAGAACTGAGCAGAGCTCAGGGAGACTCCCTTCACACGACGTGCGGTAGAAAATCTGAGGGCCTGAGCCTCTGAGGAGAAGGTTCTAGAGGGTGCTAGCGCCTGATTGGCTGGAGTTTGGACTATAAAGTGACAGTGATATGTTAGCAAAGTGATTCTTTTTCTCTATGCTTTCCTATGTCTCAATGCTATCCTATGGTATTTTTAACTTGATATGTTATTTGAACTATATATATATGTTTATTTGGGTATGTATATACTCTTATGTGGTTAGGTATGTGTATATGTATATATACATGATACTTATTGCTTTTTATATATACCGTGGGACTCCCACTTCGACGACGGGGAATATTCAAGCATGTGAATCTATGAAAGACACCCCAAATACTGGAGAATCTGTTTTATTGCATGCATATGCCACAAAATAAAAAAAGAATATAAACCATCACTTAAACTTGCCCGCCTCACGCTTGCAATAAAACATTTTCATTTAAAAAATATTCATCGATTGGGCTGTTTAACTAGCGATATTTTTTTTTAAATAACAAGCCTATGAGCTGCACCATTCATTTTATTAATATTGTTTGATTAGGAGACAAGAAAAACTCACCACCTAACTGAGCACTCAAATGGCAGGCAGATGTAATGTTACGATATGACTTACACACTTAACAAGAGAAACTTCAACATTAATAAAAATTTATTTGAGACCTATTGGCTTTGTCAATTGTTTTAGCCAAGCTGTATAGCACCCACAAGACTGTGCAGCATTGCTTTTCTAAAAAGAAAAAAGGCTGTGGCTTGACTGGCCACCTCATTTTGTAGGTGTGTGCACGAAGCATGAGCATGCCTATAAAATTACGCAGGCACCTTTTTCTTTATGTTTGCCGATCACAGTTGTATTTGTAAGAAGGAAAACAAGTATCTGAAAAAGGCAGTACGGTTTGGTATCAAAAGCCACTGGGCGATGAAGAAGCGTTTCATTGACAAATGTAATCCACCCAGCCTCCCGCTCCTCGTTACGACAGTAAACAATGCCTCTAAAGGACAAAACGCAATGTTAGCTGAGATTTCGAAACACTCAACACGTTCTGTAACACTCCGCTCATGGTAAACTATAAATGCATAATTTGCGGCTCTCACTTCACACCGCTATGTACACAGAGAATTTGAAAAGAATAACACTTGAAACCCTCTCCTGCCCGTGTTTCAACCAGTAAATAGTGGCAGGATAATTAACTGCGTGACTTATTACACGTTTACCAGTAGGTGTTATTGCAATGCGCTTCGAAGAGTAGTACTTACAAAATAATCACATCGATTACCACAACGAAAGATGCTATGCAGATGTTGAGCAAATCACAAAATGCAAAAAACAGATTACAAAAAAAAAAAATCACAGTGAAAATGTAAGTAATGACAACATTATGGTAATTGAAAGTCACTCTTTTGCAAATATATTTACATTAAATTATCGCAATCAGTCACCATGAACTTTGCTTTCTAGCCAGCAAAATGCAAACTAAAGTACGACGAATGCTCTTCACCGCCACATCATGTAATTTAAGAAATCGTGACGTTAAAACTGAAAAAAGGACTCAAATCAGTTCAGGATATTGAGCCCTGTAGCAGCAAGCACCCAACATTGCATCAACAAGCATTGGCCACGCGCGCGCCTCACGCTCAGTATAGAGAGGCGGGGGGCGCTGAGAACAGCAAAGCGGCCGCGAAAGTGATCGCGATCAAGCGCGGCGAGCGATGCGCTTAATGAGCATGTCGAGGAAAGCCATATTGCGTATCTGTTCGTAAGCGCGCACCCACGCACATGCACGCAAGCTGTAGACCGGCCAAGGTAGCATTTTTGAGGCCCTTACTAAAAGTCTCGCCAGACCTGCGCATGTGCTGGGTCAGGCGAGACCTAAAAAGTAGAATTAATTAATAAATGCACCAAAGAGTATTTTTTGTTGAAAGCAGTGACCCAGTAGTAAATAAAAAAAAACTGGAGACAATGTTACATTAGCCCATGATTTTGGGGTGAGTCAGATCTTTTTGGTCTCTACTAGGGATCCTGCTCAATTTTGGACTGATTTTTGCTGCACATTTAAGATGTAGTCTATTTCTGTTTTTGCCTACTATTCTGCACTATTCAGATTACTGAGAGCCTTCATGGCAATGACCTTTGGTATTAAAATGAGATTATTGCTGCATCTGCACTGTACTATTTCTGTACTGTAGCTTTTGAATCTTGTAACAAACCTTCATGTTTTTTTCTAAATCTGCTCTAAAACTCACTTTTTGAGTCAGACCTTTCCTTATTTGACTGTATTTTGAAACTCTTTTGTTTTGAACCTTGTCTCCGGGATTCGAGGGCAACACAGTCATCGATCCACCCAAAATCTGGGTGTGCCCTTTCTGATGCAGATTATTTCTATGGCTCCTGTGCGCCCATACAGTCGTCAAGAGGATGCTGATGTTTAGATCAAAAGCTATGTCAGGGAGGAGGTTTTTTGTGTGTGTTTTAAGTGGTGCTGTGAGCAGGAGGAACCAGTGCAATAGCATATTTGTTTCTCAGCAATAGTTGAAAGGGTTAAAGAATGCTACTGTGGTAGTTTACCTTTTCATGTTTCGTGGGTGAAATTAGTAAGGAGTTGTTTGTAGACTGCTTTGTTGTAAAGCAGAGGTCAGAAGACCCTGGGCGATATAATGCAAGAAATATAAAGAAGTGAGTAGAAACCATTCCTGGGCACACGTTCAAAGCAGTGGTTCAAAATGTCAATGCACAAATTACAGTACATAATATGAAGGAATTAACAAAGGTGGACACCAGTGGATTCTTGTAGTAGGTAATATTTATACAAGTCTTGTAGTATTTTAGAATAAGAGCACCAGCCGACACGTGTTTCGTCACCTGAATGCGGAGAGCAAGTCGGGTCCCAGGACCTACCTCCTGCTTCGTTCAGGACCCATTGTACACGGACGCACCCGCCCGTTGTTCTTTCCTTGGATTCACAACTGATGGGGCCCAGGATCTACCCTTCCTCCCCTACTCACTATCCTCGTGGCCACTCCACCTTCATTTATTAATAACCGACCTCGACCGGGTTGGATTTATCACCGGTCCAGCGATCACGCACGTACTATATTGCTACAGACAGCCCTGAAGAGTCACAGGTTACCACCCAGGTGACGAAACACGTGTCAGCTGGTGCTCTTTTTCTAAAATACTACAAGACTTGTATAAATATTACCTACTACAAGAATCCACTGGTGTCGGACCTTTGTTAATTCCTTCATATTATGTACTGTAATTTGTGCATTGACATTTTTAACCACTGCTTTGAACCTGTGCCCAGGACTTGGTTTCAATTTTCTTTGTGGGTTCACACCCACATACTCAGAGGGGTTATCTGGGTTTTCTCCCTGACCTGGTAGCACCGTAACCACTTATTTTCCTCATACTCCGCCGTTAACCAGCTTGAGATCCATTCTTCCTGCACATTCAAAACCCTTCGCAGACCCAATATAAAGAATTGAGTACTCCTTTCTAATTTACGTCGCAAGGGTTAGAATAACCAGTGCCACTTTTGGTTATGAGGCAAAGCTTACCCTATCCACAGTTATTTTCTGTTCGGGTGCTATGTTTGGGAGTGGCTGATCCTGTGTGATTTGGGATAGGTTCCGCCTTTCTTTAGGGGTAGTATTTACAAAAAAAAGGTGTTGAGTAGTGATCTTCCTGTTGTTTGGAGATGGTGATATGATTATCATCACCAGCGTCATTTTGTAAATGGGAGTGCAATGACTGGAGGGGTATAAATGTTGCTCTTTTGTCCTCGTGCTCCGTTTAATTTCGAGAGCGGTTATAGAAGAGGATTAACAAAAAAAGATGGTTGTAGTGCTTTTCTTTGCTCCATCATCTAAGTTCTAGATCATCAGCTCTAGAGCTGTGATGCCATCACATAATAAGTAATACCACAGGGAGGGTCTGGTAGTTAGTGTAACCAAGGAGAGAGGCTAAGCTGGTAAGTTTGTTCTTTATGGGGCATCCTGTTTTCTAAGGGCCTAATACGGACACTATTTCTATATGTATGAAGACAGCATGGTTCAAGGAGAAAAAATGAATTTCATAATACTGCAAAGGGACACCTTTCTACAATGGGGCCCAGCCAGTGAGCAGCGTTCCGTCATGTATAGCCTAGTTAGTGTAAACACGCAGCAACAAAGGATAGGTTTTTGGTACACCGTAGTAAGGTGTTTAGTTTAAAGAGTGTTATATTACCCTGTGTTCTACGTGAGAAGTATTTGTGTGTCCCCACATCACTTTTACTCTACCACTAGATCATTATGTAATAATAAAGTTCACTAGCTCAAGTTCTTGCAGGTCCAATCCTAAGCCCTTATTCCTAGAACTCGGTATCTCTAGCGGTTTGTGAATTATTAGAAGCACCAGGCTCCAGAATGTTTGTAATCTAGAACAGGTCACCAATTCTACATCGTATACGAGCTATTACAGATGATTATGTCTAGGTTTTCAGTGAACTATCATCTTTAAAAAGCTGCTAAATATTAGTTTAATCGCTCGGTTACTTACTTGAGTCTATTGCCTTCTCTCCCGTCCTCGTTCTGCAGGTCTTCTGCATAGGAGCTATTTTCAATATCCTCAACACCCTCGGTGTCCTGAAAATCCTCAGGGGTAACGGTCTTATCTGAAGGCATTGCTACGAGTGGTTTCTTTTCGAGTTGTATTCCGTGCTTTTCGAAATCTTACTTTCTGTTATTAAATTCTGTACGTTTGACCATGCACCTTTTGATCTGTTGAGAAAGCACAGCACAGAATTATCAGCATGCATGAATGAAGCACTCTGGAATGCAAAGTTAGCATATTTCCTTCTAGGAGAGGCGAACATTTTCTTGTCAACTTTACAAAGGCGGCAGCTGGGGGGCTGGGAGGGAGGGTTCAAAAACTGGCAAAGCCAATTGGTCTATGCTCTTTTAGGTGACTGTTCTTTGTTGCAACAGGTTTAGGTTGGATCGCTGAAGGATGTTAGCCTCATGCCACTGGATAAGAGAACAAGAATTGCCATGATTCGTCAGGCTGTCCAACGAAAAATCATTAGCATAGAATAAGAAACTGCAACCTATTTTGTTCAAAGTTGTTTAAACTGCTCATGAGCATTAGCAGTGACCTGTCAATGAAGGGCCTGCTAAGTTTCATGTTGTGAGAAAGTGCCATCCTTCTTGCATGGTATGCCCCCACTTTTTGCTGAATTGCTGAATGTACTTTGACTGAGTGTGCCCTGGGCTCCTGCCAATCAGGTGCCCAGGGCCTATGTTCCTTCCCTAAACACCTAAAACCCAAATTGGCAAACCCTGGCCACATGCCAGCCCCTGGTAAATGGTACCCTAGGTGACCAGGGAAGGACTCTAAGGGCTGCAGCATTGTGCCACCCTTAGAGGCCATGTACCGTAACACTCACACACTGCCCTTGCAGGCTGAGTGTCTGGGTACAAGACAAAACAAAGAGTCGACATGGCACACAGGATGTGTGCCATGCCCACCACCTACACTGCCCTGGCATACATCAGCCACCCCTCTAGCTGGGTGCCCTATGCCAGTGGTGTGGGCACAGGAGCAGGAGCCCTGTGCCCCTACAGTACCCAGGTCCATTCCTGGGCACTGTAAGTGCAGTGCTGCCACTTAAGAGTACATGGTGCTGAGAGCTCGTCAAACACGAACTCCACAGCACCATAATGGCAACACTGAAGACTGAGAAGTTTGGTATCAAACTTCTAAGCACATTAAACCCACACTTATGCCAGTGTGGGATTTAATGTACCAAGCACCCCAGAGGGCATCTTCTTAGAGATGCCCCCTGAAACCTAACCTACAATCCACATCTGGTCTGACAGGCTGCCTAGGCTGCCACACAGCAGACATGTTGCTGGACCCCTGGGTAGGAGAGCCCCTGCTCTCCTGGGCCTGCAACAATGCACATCCTGGGGGAGGTGCTAGATCTCCTCCCCCAGGATGGGCAGGGGGAAGCTTCAAAGGCATACTGACTCTGTGAGCTTCCCCAGGCCACTGCAACCCCCCACTCTGGTGGGAAGCTTGGCCGGAAACCCCAAATAAGGATAGGGGATGTGCCAGTCTACCAACCCCACCCCTCAGGTGGGGGAGGTGAGGTGAAGCACATCTCCGGGCGCTCGCCATCTTGAAGATGGGAGGCTATACCCAATCAGGACTAGGCTACTGCCCCCCTCCCCCAGGAGAGTGGCAGAAAAGGGGGTGTACCCACCCCAGGACAGGGACCCATTGGTCCCTGCCCTTTACCTACCTGTAACGCCCCTAAATCTAGTATTTCGGGGCACCCTGAACCTTCCTTCCCTAGATTCCAGATTCCAAAATACAGAGAAGAGCAAGAAGAAAGAAGACCTGCCCTGCAGCTGCTAAGAAGAGGAAGACACCAACTGCTTTGGCCCCAGCCCTACCGGCCTGTCGACTCTCGAACCTGCTCCTGCTACAACCCGGCATCTCTTGTGGCCAGCAACCTCACAAACCCCGGAGGACCTGGCTACCTTTTGGCTCTAAGCCCCTGGGGCTCCCATGAGTAGAGGCTCTACTCAAAATCTACTTCTAATCCCTGGCATCAGCCCGGAACCGCGAACCCCTCACACTCTGCACCCGCGAAGCCTGGCCTGTGCCGGAGTGAAAAAAGACCACAAGGACGACCCCAAGGCGACTGTGACCCCGAGTCCGGGAACCCAAGGACTTCCCTCGACGCTCCTGAAGACGCCTGCAGCCTCAGAACCAGGTGCACCCCCCAACCGCGATCAATAGAGGGTAAGATTTCCCGACACCAAAAGGCACCCCTGCACCAGTGCCCCGCGGCCCCCTGTGCCCAATACCGGGGTACCTACCTATCCTCCAACTACCCAACTTACCTCTCGAAGTTGTGGTGGCACCTGAAGAATCTTCGTCCCCGAGCTTGCAGTCTTTTTCTAAACCGTAGCTTTCCCATTGAAACCAACTGAGCGCACAAAACCTCAAAAGCACCCTGCACCCAGCTGCCCGAGTGGCCCTGGCAGTGTACCCTCTACAACTATCTACTTCCCCATTTGCCCTGAGTAAGTGACCAGGAGCCCAGCTCCCACAGCCGCGTGGCCTGCTAGTCAGCAGCCACCAACCAAGGCCCCCCTGCCTCCCATAGGATAACATTGGGCCTAACTCGCTCTGCACCCGGCTGCCCCTGTGCCGCTGAGGGTGTAACAACTGTACCTACCTGACCCTGGGAGACCCCTGAGTCTATGCCCAGAACCTTAACTCTGCCAGTCGAGTACTTACCTTAAAGCCGATAACTCAATTTTCTCCATAGGGTAACATTAACTGCTTTTTCCTGAAATTTCTTCTAAGGGTGGACTTTTCAAAACTTTAAATATTCACCAAAAATCAGCCGAGTAACGAAAACGAAAATACTCACCTGCTATTAGGTGAGCTCCCAGTGCTGGATCTTGGTACCCAGCACTGACTCTGAAAAATATTCACAACCATACTTACCAGTAACCCAATGTTCTTCCATAGGAAACCATTGACTGTTTTTCTGTGAAATTTCTTTTAAGTGTCGATGTCTGCAAACTTTAAATATTCTTTAAAAATCGTATAAATTGTGAAAACGTAATTACTTACCTGTTTTGGATAAAGGTCCCAGTACTGAGTCTAGGCACCCAGTACTGAATTACAAAAGTAAAGAGAACATACTATACCTGCAACTTGAATTTTCTTCCATAGGGAATCATTGACTGTTTTCTATGAAATATTTTCTAAGTGTCAACTTTTAAAATAGCAAAATATTGTCTAAAAATCATAACAGTAACTAAATTGACTTTCATCACTTGTTTCTAAGTACTGTCCCAGGACTGAATCTAGGATCCAGTCCTGGAATCCCAAAAGTAATCCTAAAAGTAATCTATTGAAAAAAACTTGAAACTTCCATTGAACTCAATGCAGGATTGTGTTGCCTATTGCAACCACTTGTAACTTTCTACAAAAGTCAATTGCATATTACAAAAGTATTTATATAAAGCATCTCATTCTGAGAAAGTATATTTTAATACCTATTGTTGGTTCTAAAATAAAACAAGCATATATTTTTTTTATATAAACCATTGGCCTAGAGTTCAGTTATTGAGTGTGTGAGACCATTTGCTGACTGAGTGTGTACAACAAATGCTTTACACTGTCCTCTGATAGTGCCTTACTGCTCGACCAAGCTACCACTTTAGAGAGTAAGTGTATATCTAACTTTAGCCTCTGCCAAACCTCTGGGGACTGTGGACTCTGTACACCCTGTACCTCCTTGGGAACAGTATATACAGAGCCACTTTCTCACACAAGTGAACTGTTGGAGTAAGTTTTCTGCAGATGACTTGTCAACACTGATGTTTTAGTATTAGTGAGTGGCAATTTACCAAGTAGAGCCCATTTGCAGGTACATTTTGAATACTCATGACACAACTAATACTTGAGGTAGAGGCCACAACCCGCAAAAATATCAGTTTTATAGGTTAGTGAGATGGTAAAGCAGAATTGTGTGAAAACAAAGAAGTCTTTGCAAATATGGCAGTGTGGCGCAGTTCTTCCAGAGTAAGCAGAGCGCATCCCTGATCTTTCAAAATAGGCAACATTTCTGTAGGTCAGACTGTACAGTATATGCACGGAGGCTTGTAAAACTTTATGGTGAGTCCACTGGAAAGGAAATAGACGAGTGCCTGAAAACAGCACCAAATCATTAATGGCAGGATACAATATTTCTTGTAGGGGTCCACTATGGCATTTCTAGAGCGCATGGCTACCCTCGAGCATCCCTGGTATGGTATGGTAGAGGTTTTGTATTGGAATGCGTCACCTGTCCCGCATTCTCTATGACAGACTGCCTGACTGGTTTCTAACGTGCTGTAACGCTGGCGAAATCAATTTAATTTAAGGAAAAGTATCATAGATATTAATCTACCCTCCCAAAGCCTAATTAACGTTAAGCACAAACTAGTGACGACTACTTCACATCAGCTGCTCTGTACAAGCCATAGAGTTCCGGAATGTCAGTGCCTATGACCTACCAACATTCAAGCTCTTGGCTTGCCACACAGCCTTGAGGCCCAGCAGCGATAACAATATTGATTAGGATTTGGTACACTCAGTCTTTCACATGCCTGTTTGTATTTAAGAATTGCTATTCCCTGGAATGTGCTCTGATGCCCTTGTAACAAGAAATCACCATCTTGAACACATCTTGAGTGCATAGGAGTGATGTCCTTCCCTCTACCGACTTAAAACACATCTGCTTTTATTACTTTGGTGACTGCACTTTCAATTCAACATGCTGCAGTAAGCTTTAATTTCTGTGCACAAAGCAATGCTGTTATGTTATATATTTGAAAAGTCAGACATATAAACCGGTAGGAGACAGAGCTTTTCTTTCTCCTAAGTCGGGCTTTATTTCCAATCTTAACTATTTTGAGTGATTGCTAAGCCCAAAAAACTCCAAAAATCTAACAACATAGACCATGTAAGGTGAAAATATAAAGCACTGCCTAGTCAATCGGGCAACAGCTGTAGAACTTACAGCAACAGTCACAGTATGTTTTAAAATTCTTAGTTAGTGTTTTAGAATGTTTTCTGAAACATCTCTGGACAGCAATTTAGGATTTAGCATCTGGTGCCAACATAAGTCTAACATAAGACATAAGAGGTCTAATAACCCAGCATGGGTGAACCCACATGCAAACTTTCCCATGTAGATACGTTGAGAACTAAAGACATGTTATTTACACCAAAATGGCAAAGAGTGTTCCAGTGTTATTGATGCTCACGCTTAGCTGGGGAAGATGCTTCTGGTGAACTGTGGCGGAAATATCACTGGCCACCAAGAGGGTGTAAACATTTTCCTCCCTGGAGGGTGGTAGACCCTCACCCTCATTTCAGAGTGGTATGCTGAATGTCATTTCAGTAATGAGCTTAATTTATTCTCTCGGATAAGAAACTAGAAAATGATAACCATACATTTCAAGGATACACTCAAATGTGCATCTTTACCATTTGCATAATTAAATCAATTAACAGGACACCTGAAATATGCAACACGAGGATCCTTGCTACAAACAAGGTACCCAATACCAATCCCTTTGCAAACAAGAGTTTGCACAGGGATCAGAATCTCAAGTTGTGTGATACTTTTCAAAACCTCACAGTTTCTCGCTAATAGATTCTGTTAGGTCAAACCTTCCACAATGTTTCAGGGAAAGAGACACGTAAGAAAGGCAAATTGTATGGAATTCTGTGAAATAAATACAGATTCTACATGATCTGTCTCATTTTGAAATTGAAACGTAGGGCCTGATTCACAAAGATAACTACACCTTCCAGAAAGTTTACAATTTTGAGTAAGTTTACCATGTTTTGGTATTCACAAACTGCACTTTTGTAGTATACTTACACTTTTGTAGTAATCCCAAGAGCCAGGTCTTGAGTCCCTTCCTAAAGTGGGTCAGCAAGGGCGGGGTTCGGGGGTGAAGGGGAAGAGCCTACTCCAGAGCGGCAGCCACGGATACGTGTTGTCTGAGCGAGGACAAGGTGTGCAGAGCAGAGATTTCAGGTTAGTTGGTGGAAGAGCAGGCGGTGGTTCATGTAGGCTGGTCCTTGGTTGTCAAGGGCCTTGTAGGCGTGGCGTAGCACTGCACATGGCAAACCACTGGTACTGCAAAACCCTTCCATAGAAAATAATGGCGGTAGGGACTTACTACAAAAGTGCACTTTGTGTACAGCGCCATGTGGCTGAAAAATACACTAGTAAACACTGAAAAACCCTTGGGTCTAAATTACCAAACAGAGGAAAAAACCCAGAGATTATTTTATGATGCTTGTGGAGAGATCCCTTTGTTAGGACAAAATCCCTCACCCACCGTAGGTGGCATGCTTCATCATTGGGATTCTCCTTGTGACGGGAAAACCTAGAACCTAGTCCCGCCACAGGCTACAACCCCCTCACAGAGAGGGAGGAGCTCAGGGACGTTTTGTTCCTAATTTTTAGGATATACTAAATCCTGCAATGAGAAGAAAGCTGTTAGGTAGAGGGCGCATTGCAAAAAAATGTATATAAACTGTGGAGGTAGTGATGTTAAAACTAGCTACCAGGTACGAAAGAAATGATTTTGACTCGTTCCTGGGGCCCGGATTAAAAACAGAGCACCGGCAGTGGTAATTTATAACTGCAGGTAATGGACAAAAACAGGTCTACATGTTTCAGCCTATAAACCCAGAAAGGTATCACAGCTTTTGTCAGGATCTAGTTTTGCTACTGCTAAACAAACAAAGGGATCTCTCCACAAGCGTCATGAGATAATATCTGTTTGTTTTCAGCTGTTTGGTAATTTAGACTCAAGGGTTTTTCAGTGTTTATTATTCATTGTTTGGGGGAACCAACCCTTGCAGGTCTTTAAACTTCCCTTGGACCCCCACCCCCTTTATATATTTTTTTGTGTGTACAGTGAAAAATGCAATAGCCATCTTAGTTTGGGATAAAGCCTATTGAGTGCTATGAGGCCGGATGTGACGATTTTTTTTTCACGCTCGTGCCATGTCTATCTGTCCACACAAGGCTGCAATCCTGTTCCCAGTCTCACCGCTTGTATTCCACAGAAACAGCTGCCTGGAGGGTTGGTGTGCAATGCACATGAGGTGACTGGAGAAGGACTTTTAGTTCTCCCCGTGCATGCCCCTTGGCAATGTGGCTGCAGACAGTAATAGAACAAAATTCTGCCACTCATACTGCCTGACATGGCAACCAACTAATTGCAGTCTTATGGGCTGTCCTAACATGCAAATGTCAGTGATAGCTGACCTATGGGCTATTGCTGTCCTGTGGGTTGATGCAAAGTGTGCATGACAAACAAATAAGCCAATGGCTGAAAGGGGCTGAACAAAAGCCCTTCTCTATTTAAATAATGTTCTGTATTATTTTTCATTACTTTTTACAAAGACGTCCTCTGGGAATATTTTATATTCAAACCTCAACTCACACTCATGATCAAAGTCACATACATTTAGATCCAATCATACCGACCACATCCAAACCTTGAGTCTGCTAAGTATTAGCACAAAAACCTGTTAGTGAGATGATGGTTGCAATTTATTTAAAACAAAAATGTTTTTCAAGACATTACACAATAAAAAACAAATCTATCCAAGAAATCACACTAGAGCAATTACAATACATTCAATAATAGAACTAATGAATCCTGGTTAAAATACAAAAAGTGTTATACAAGAGTTTAAAAGCAGACGGTAACCTTTGTCATCAATTGCCACAATCAAAAAACAGGATTTCACCACATAAACCGTGATGCCTCACAAGTCATATACATCTTAGGTAATGTTCAAACAGATGGATTTGTGGCTACAATTGGAGTGGACACGTTTCGAAGGTATGTTCACGTAACACCTTCTTTTTCAAGACAGTGGTATTGTTACTCCCGTTCTTATTTTGAAAATCTATAAACATAAACAAATATATTTAAAATACAACAGCAATGTCTACATCAAATTTACAGCCATCTTTATAATACATTCAGTTCTCTAAGTATTACATGAACATATGCGTATATATAGGAACAGGATGGAATATTTTATGCCAATACCGCGAACCCACAAACATCCCCATTACGTTTTAAGCATCATAAGCGATCGATCACACATACTCTACCATTCTCCGCTCCTGGGGTCATAAGAAAGTATGTGCCCCTTATCTCGCATGTGTTCTATAATTCATAAATATCTATACCCTCCATTCATAAGTTATATAGAATGGTATATTATAACTTACTTGAAGCGATGTTAAACAAGTCTGCCCCAGAGTCATGCGGACACTATAGTCTCTGAAGTACTTCCAATGAAGAAATCCCGATTAGTCACTTTATTATCTGGGGACATACAGAAAGACAATTTTTTCCTTTTACATTATTTAATCCATATATTTTGGAACTCTATTTTACTATCCCTTGTTGTTGTTGATAGCCTTTATTGAAAAGTGTTCCTCGGAACTTACTTTATAAAATCTGTACGGAAATCGGGCGTTTCATTCACAGCGGCAGACTGGCCTTGATTTCGTGATCACAGCAACCGCATAGGTCCTGGTACTTACTGCATGAATAAAATTTATGATTTAAATTAAACTCGTATCTTATTATATTTTAGCTTATTATATATCCTAATTAATCATGCGTCCATTATGTTGAAGCCGATGTCTACCGGCCCATTGGTTGAATTTCCTCTACTCCTTGTAGGCAATGTTAAAAAAGAACATTTCCTTTAAAATTCCGTTTTAAAGGGAAGCCTTTGACTATCTCACAGCGGTCTTAAATCCCACTCAGCTAGGGTGTGTGCTTCTATCACGGCAATTTCATATTAAAATAACGGTGAAAAAGATTTAGTTTCCGTTCCTGCTCCCAATCCTACAGATGCAGAAGTGGTAGGATCTCTCCATATTTCGAATTTAGTTCTATCTTTATCTTATAACTTTAACGGCCTCCCGTGGGGGTCTTACTAACTCCCTTCCGTCCCTCTTCGTAAAACCCCACGCATTGAGGAAAAAGGGCCTCGCCTTTCATTATTTGCTCACCTTTCTAATGTAGGATGGAAAACCGGCGGCGTGTCAATACGTCCGTCCTGGTGCCGTATTAAAGTTTCTAAAAGCTATGCAGGTCGCGCGTTCTTTAAACACTTCTTCTGGCGTGATTTGAATCACGTGGGTGACATGCCTACGTCATCTCTACGTTATGGGATGCTGAGTGTTACCAGAGCAACGCCTCCCCGTTTGTTCTACCCCTCTCCTGTTTGGCTGTTATTTATCAACAAGGAAAACTTTATTAGAAATATTGATAGATACAATGCTCATATTTCCACCTTGATTTCTCTCTTGTTCCATTACTTCCTATATTCCGTCATTATTAGCACCATGTCTATGATTTTACTCCTCCATATATTTGAGACATGTCGCTATAATGAATAAGCACCTCACAATATTTTGACATATAGATGAGGTATGTAGTCCACGATTTTACACTGGGCTTCTCTCTACGCCCATCCTATATTCTATTACCCTAATAAGTGGCCCTATGTCATAAACTATCATCTTCTATATATTTGAAAAAAGTTCTCATTTTTAGGGATGTTGACCTGACCACTCAGGGTGGTACACAGACTTATCTATACCTAGTCTGTTGTCGATCCTATTGTGAGCAGAAGCACTGTGTGATTATATTAGCACTGACAATATGGATCCTAAATGGACAAATTATATACAGGTATATATTGTCAAGAATTCCTGTCATGCGAGGGGAGGAAAACGGTAACCAGCGTAAACGGACTACATCTCCCAGGATGCTTAGCGGTTGCGAGGTTATGTAAACAGGAGAGCTGTTACATAACTCAAGGAAAACACGCCCTTATGTAAACAGGAGAGCTGTTACATAACTCAAGGGAAAACACGCCCTTATGTAAACAGGAGAGCTGTTACATAACTCAAGGGAAAACACGCCCTTATGTAAACAGGAGAGCTGTTACATAACTCAAGGAAAACACGCCCTATAAAGGGAGGAACCGGGAGGTACAAGGCTGTCGGATATTGTGTTTACACCGACGTACCTGCTTCGTGAAGAGCATTGTTCCGGAGTGGTGCTCCAGTAAGGCAAGAACGGAGGTAGGTCGAGTCGTTACTCCCTGGGCCGTGTCTTGCCCCATCATCACCTGTGAAGGACCCGGAAGCTCTACCGGTCAACCATTGAGCTTCGCTTTTTGACTCGGCTGAGTCAAAGCGCAGTGGCGCTTTTGCTGGTTGGAGTCGTAACTCCCAGCCCGACCAGAGATACAGGGACTGCCAGCTGTAACGCACACCAGGAGGTGTTTGCCGCGTTACAGACTCGGAAGTCCACAGGATCGATCGAGCGGCTGCTCTCGGTTCAGTCTTCTTGCTTTTGATTGGGGTATCGGTGACGCATCACCAGGAGGTGACTCCGCGTCCCGGTGCAGTCTGAGGAAGAGGTTGAGCGGCTGCTCCCTTCAGGTAGAGACCCCGGCTGGGTGTTTCCCTGACTCCTCGATTCTCCCCAACACTCGTCGTGCCCCTCACAGCCTACCGATTGGCATTGTCGGCCATTTCATTTCTGCCCTCTGTTGGCATACGCCGGGATCGGCGTATATGCAGAGGACGGTTAGGACCATCCGTGCTGTGGGCTGGTAACGTACTTAGCCTGGAGGATTCCAGTGACTATAACTTTTGTTTATTCGTTGTATTGTTTTTGCCTTCATTAAAATAACTAACCCTTCACAAGTGGTTGCGTCCTCATTATCGTGTCTGTTAAACGATCCTGAGACGTTCAGGGCGTTACATATATCTCCTATTTTTTTATCATAGGAGTACTTTTATTCTTTTGTTCTTTTACAGCTTTCGTTTACCTGTATGGACGTTCTTTGATTACTGACATCCAATCTTCGCGGGAATTTAGACCATTTTGAACAGTGTTAAGTTTACAGATAAACCATTGTTCTCTAAGTTTCCTTTTTTTGTTCAGGTCTCCACCCCTCAGGTTCCCGGATATCTTTTTGAGTATAAACCACCGCAAATCATTGCAGCCGTGACCTAAACTCGAGAAGTGCTCCGTTAGGGGGGCATTTTCTTTACCTTTTCTCAGTGCTGATTTGTGTTCTTGTACCCGGAACCGGAGTGCTCGACTAGTTTTGCCTACGTAACCTAAACCACACGGGCAGATCAGCAAATATACTAGGTTCTTACTCCGGCAGTTATTCAAACTGCTGCACTTAATCTCTTGGTCATTGAATGTGATGTTTTTAGCAACTATACAATGTTCACAAATTGAACATGTGCCACACTTGTGGTTGCCGATCGCCTTCGTGCCCTGTAATGTACCCTGCACCTCTTTGTTGCAGCCCCTGTAGGTTTTAACCAAGCTATTTCTGATATTTCTATTCTTCCTATAGGCAAAGAGTGGCTTCTCTAGTTCAGATTTTGCCCATCATTGAGAATTTTCCAGTTCCTGTTAAGGATGTTCTTTATCGGATTACTCCTTTCACAGAACTGGCTCACAAATACAATTTTCTGGTCCTCATTTTTGACCCTACTTTGATCCAACATGTATTCGCGATTATAATATGTTGCTCGTTTGTAAGACTGGTTGATTAATCTCCTCAGGTAACCTAGATCTTTCAATTTTTGTTTAAGAGTTTGAGTGCTTGTTAAAATCACGTATGGAGGAATAATTCCTGCGAAATGGCAAGAATTGTCCAAAAGGAATGTTGTCCCTTTGTGCTTTGGGATGAAAGCTCCCATAGTGTAACAAGGTATGTTTATCGGTAGGCTTGCTGTAAAGTTCAACCTCCAGATGACTCTCATTTTACTTAATGCAGATGTCTAAGAAATTAACCCGGTCCCTGCTGAATTATGAAGTGAATTTTAGGTTGGGGTCCCCTAAGTTAAGCCAACTAATGAACTCCTCAAGTTCTTCCTGACATCCTTCCCAAATAAAAATAATGTCGTCAATGAAGTGGCACCATGAACTCACGTTCTCAAAGTATGGTGCCACTTCCTTGAAGACATGTTTGTCCTCAAACTCGCCCACGTAGAGGCAGGCCAGACTGGGAGCACACGTGGCTCCCATGCTGGTCCCCTTTACTTGTTGGAAAAGGTCTTCCTCAAATAGAAAGAATATTTTTCAAAACCATAGCTCACACTGTAAAATAAATTCCATGCTGCCACCATGAAGATCTACTCTCTCTCTAACAAGGACCTAATAACTTCTATGGTGTCATCCTGTGGTATATTGATGTAAAGGGCCTCAATATCCAGGGTGACCCAAAATTGGGTCACCCTGTTGTAGCCCTTCCCCTCAAACACCGAGATAGCGTGGCCTGAATCTTTGAGGTATGATTTGTGCGGTTGTACAAGTGGTTTAATAAAACAATCAGCAAATCTACTAACAGGCTCTAGTAATGATCCAATATTACTCTCGATTTGTCTCATTGGGGGATTTCTAAGGTCTTTATGGACCTTGGGCAGACCTTATATGGCCGTTGTGATAGGAGAGCTAGTACACAAAAATGTAGATCAATCTTCACATATCCAGCCTTCGGTCCTTGCTGTATCTAGCAGGTTGTCAATTTCACTCTTCAATTTCTGAATCTTGCTATGGGGGACTCTCTTATGTTCCGGGACCATCAATAAACCTAGCATCCATTTCCTATAGTCATTTGCGTCGAACACCACAACCCCTCCCCCCTTATCGGCGGGTTTGATCGTGATGCCCAAATCGTACTGTGATGATCTCAATGCTTTTCTTTGTTGCTTGGAAAGGTTATTGTTAAAAAAAAAATCTAGTTCTTGGGTTTTCTAGTACTTGTTTCAATTCCATTTCTATCACTCTTTCGAATATTTCAATGTTATTATCTACCAAATTTAATGGAGGGAGTGAATGTAGATTTAGATTTAAGGCCAGATCTATTTTCAGTGTCCTGATAATCCCTGTTTTCAAAGAACCTTTTGAGTCTTATCTTTCTTAACCGTGCTTTCAAATACTTTTCAAATTCAAACCTATTTAGTGTTGTACTCGGCGCAAAACTAAATCCCTTTTCTAAAACTTCAATTTCACTACTGGTTAAAGTCTGTCTCGAAAGATTAATTATTGGAAATGTATCTATCGCCAATATCTTTGATTGCGCGTTTTTAGATAGTCCTGTTGGGGATAATTCCTGCCTTGATCTTGTTGCGGAAATATCCTCCCTTGGTCCCCTCTTTGTATGTTCCGATAATTCCCTCGGCCTTTCCTCTGTCTCTGGCCTAAAAAAGACTCATGTTCAGGGTTAATCCCTTCTCTCCCCTGTTGGTCCTTATTGTAATCATCTTCCTTGCTGCTAGACCCGGACGCTTCTGAGAAAGTGACACTTTGGTTTCTTCCTCTGAAGTAGACTGGTCTTTGCGGATGTGGTCTTTCCCACCTTGGATTTCTCTGGTTGTAGTACTCTTTACCGAGGTATGGGTCAACCTGTTCTACATTATATCTCTCTATGTCTTTTTTAAGTTTGTTACTCTTTTTATTGATTAACTACTCCCTATACCCACTTACTTCCTGCTCCAACTCCTCGAGTTTCTTTTTAGCGTCCTCAAGACCTGTGTTGGCCCTTAGTTTGGATTCTAGCTCTTCAATTTCATTCCTTTCTATGATTAAAACCTCCTGTGCTGTTTCAATAATCAAAATAATCCAATCTCGGCTACAGCGGTTAGCAATATGCGTCAAGGTTTCCAAGAATTTTCTGTTCCCAATAAACAGGCCTGGTTCGTTGCAAAACCGAAGGCCAATAGGAATCACCCCTGATTTCAAATACTCGACTAGGAATTCGGCATGTAGCTCTGTCCTAATCATTTTTTTCTTTAAGTTGAGTATTTTAAGGAGTTGATCACTACTTAATGCACTGGTGCTAATGTTGCCATTCGTGCGAGGATTTTGATTTATGAATTTATTAAATTGATCCTCTGAAAAGCCAAAGGTTTTAAATGCATCCATTTTACGTGTATATATTTACTTTACACACCTGGCTACCTGGCTCTAGTAACAACCTGACCTCTCCAACCTCCCGGTTGTGCAGAAGAATATATAAAGAGAGAGAGGAACCCTTGGTAACCCAAAGGACTAGGGTTCAGACAAGAACTTTTTACAAAGATGTGGGGGGGGGGTTTACGAAGAGGGATGAAAGGGAGTTTGTAAGATCCCCACGAGAGGCCGTTAAAGTTATAAGATAAAGACAGAACTAAATTCAAAATATGGAGAGATCCTACCACTTCTGCATCCATAGGACTGAGAGCAGGAACGGAAACTAAATCTTTTTCACCGTTTTTTTAATATGAAATTGTCGTGATAGAAGCACACACCCTAGCTGAGTGGGATTTAAGACCGCTGTGAGATACTCTGCAGCTCGTTTGTTTTCTATATTAAAACAAACAAATTACTCACAAAGGCCTCCCTTTTTTGTTTCAAAGCTTGATATTTTCAAAAAGCTCCACTTTAAAAAGGAATTTTAAAGGAAATGTTCTTTTTTTAACATTGCCCACAAGGAGTAGAGGAAATTCAACCAATGGGCCGGTAGACATCGGTTTCAACATAAGGGAAACATGATTAATTAGGATATATAATAAGCTAAAATATAATAAGATACAAGTTTAATTTAAATCCTAAATTTTATTTATTCAGTAAATACCAGGACCTACGCGGTTGCTGTGATCCCGAAATCAAGGCCAGTCTGCCGGTGTGAATTAAACGCCCGATTTTCGTACAGATTTTATAAAGTACGTTCGGAGGAACACTTTTCAATAAAGGCTATCAACAACAACAAGGGGTAGTAAGATAGAGTTCCAAAATATGTGGATTAAATAATGTAAAAGGAAAAAATTGTCTTTCTGTATGTCCCCAGACAATAGAGTGACTAATCGGGATGTCTTCATTGGAAGTACTTCTGAGAATATAGTGTCCGCATGACTCTGGAGCAGATTTGTTTAACATCGCCTCAAGTAGCTTATAATATACTATTCTATATAACACATGAATGGAGGGTATAGATATTTATGAATTATAGAACACATGCGAGATAAGGGGCACATACTTTCTTATGACCCCAGGAGCGGAGAATGGTAAGTGTGATCGATTGCTTATGATGCTTAAAACGTAATGGGGATGTTTGTGGGTTTGCGGTAGTGGCATAAAATATTCCATCCTGTTCCTATAAATATGCATATGTACATGTAATACTTAGAGAAATGAATGTATTATAAATATGACTGTAAATTAGATGTAGACATTGCTCTTGTATTTTAAATATATTTGTTTATGTTTATAGATTTTAAAAATAAAAACAGGAATAACAATAGCACTGTCTTGAAAAAGAAGGTGTTATGTGAACATACCTTCGAAACACGTTGACGCTCCAATTGTAGCCACAAATCCATCTGTTTGAACATTACCTTAGATGTATATGACTTGTAAGGCATCAAGGTTTATGTGGTGAAATCCTGTTTTTTGATTGTGGCAATTGATGACAAAGGTTACTGTCTGTTTTTAAACTCTCGTATAACACTTTTTGTATTTTAACCAGAATTAATTCGTTCTATTATTGAATGTATTGTAATTGCTTTAGTGTGATTTCTTGGATAGATTTGTTTTTATTGTGTAATGTCTTGGAAAACATATTGTTTTAAATACATTTCAACCATCATGTCACTAACTACAGGTTTTTGTGCCAATACTTAGCAGACCCAAGGTTTGGATGTGGTCGGTAGGATTGGATCTAAATGTATGTGACTTTGATCATGAGTGTGAGTTAAGGTTTGAATATAAAATATTCCCAGAGGACGTCTTTGTAAAAAGTTCTTGTCTGAACCCCAGTCCTTTGGGTTACCAAGGGTTCCTCTCTCTTTTTATATATTATTTTTCATTACATCAAGTCTAGAGAGACAGTTAAAGCTGTCTCTAGCCCAGACCTAATAACCTGCCAGACCCAGTGTGCTTTATGTAGGGAAGTGAGAACAAGTTACAATTAAAATGGAACAAATGTAAAAAGGTGCTAAATCAGACAGCACCTAGCTGTCTAAGGATGCAATTTGGGTAAGGTATAAAAGCCTGAACCTCAAACAATTCAGTTTGGAGCACACTGAATATGCAGCGTGTGATAAATAAGACCTTAATGTCCGTATCTAAAACCCTTGGATCCATGCGTAAATAATACTGATAATGTAAACTTTTTCTTGGTTTTGCTCCAGACTATATTTGCGAAAGGTGTTTTTGTACAGTCCACATTTAATTTGGACTCAACAGCAGCTGTTTGGAGCAAGTATTGGCATAGCTAGAAAGTATTGGCATAGCTAAAACGTCTTGGCAATTCGAGAGCTGCTGTCAATGTGAATGTTTTTTAGCCATTCTGAATAGCAACATGGCTGAAAGTCATGTTAAAATCCGAAGCATATTGTGGCCACTTCGGTTTTTTCACTGAAGTAACACACGCACCAAAGCCCCAGTGCTGCTGTCTCTGAAAGTGAGAGGCAAGTCAGGGCGGAGCTGGGGTCAGGCCAGATTTATCTTCTGTTCAGCAGGCACAAAAAAGCAGTAAAAGATGGGGAGGGAGGCACAAAAAGAGAAATGAAAACAAAAAAGGTGGACTGTGTAGTTTTTATGTTTATATTCTGTTGGCAGAGGATGGGGCATAATGGCTAGAGCGGCTGACTTTGAAGCTAGGAAACTGGGTTCGAGTTTCGGCAGGAGGATCAACATCTTGTGATTCGTGGCAAATCACTTTATCTCTCCGTGCCTAACAACGAATGTGCCCATCAGTAATGCAATTGGTGCTCATGTGAAGCGCTTCGATTCCTTCGGACCGAGTTTGTGCTCTATAATACTAAAAAAATAAAAACTAACACCAGCTTGCAATTTTGCTAATTTGCAGTTAGTGCAGTTTAACAATGCATACATAGTTCGAAATGAAGCCCTGGTGGGAGGAGAACAAGGAGCTTGTAAAAATGAGCACTCTTGTGCACTGCCCAAACAAAGAAAAAAGTAGATCCTAAAACGGGAACAGTGGATGGACACAAGTACTTTGTTCATGTTCTGGGGAGGGCGAAACAGAAGAAGAGGTATAACGCATGCAAGCTGTGGACAAATGGGGAGAACAGATAGGAGAGGGAGGATGGAATGAGCTAATGGTAAGCGTATGGGCGGGCTGAAGCACACAGATTGAGCACAACAAATCTCTTTGAGGCAGCGCATTTGCTGTCTAGCTGGACCTAAAAACGGAGGGTATGGGTTTAATGCAAGACTTTCTAAAACATACTTAAAATCTTTATTTTTATTATTTTGTTTCTAACAAAAGGAAAAACCAGTTACTTACCTGTACACTGTGGTTCTCCAATTTTTATATCTTTTATAGAATCACATGCTTAAATCTTCCCCGTCGTCATGGTGGGAGTAGCACGGTAACAGTAATATAAGCAGTGCTAATACATTAGCATTAAAACATCTGATTGAAAACAATAGACATTGTAGCCAATCCACACTGTTTTAATACATCCAAACTTCAACCAATCAGAGCAGAGACACTGAAGCACTTATCCCGTGCAGAGTCACCATATCTCACATTTTACGCACAAGTGTAAATAAAGGAAAAAAGAGGTATGAAAGTGGTGAGCCTTAACAGGAAGGAGGGAGAGTCGCATGTGAATCTATGAAAGATATCAATATTGGAGAACCACAGTGAACAGGTAAGTAACCTGTGTTTTTCCCCCAGTACTGTATCTTTCATAGATTCACATCTTGATCAGACTAGCAAGCAGTACCAAGGTAATAATGGAGGGGGGAAAGGCAAACCTTCCCACTATGATAAAATTAACGCAGCAAGAATAAACGCATTAGCATGAATTCCATACAATGATCTGAATAAACATTAAGTTACAAAGCCACACTTAAGATAATAGATACAGAGAGCATCATAAACAATAATGCATGCAAATATGGCCAACAGTTGCATACCTTAGGAAAACAAGCGCCTTAATACAGCCTCTCCAACTGCCACATCACCTTTCTCAAGGAATCCAGGCAGTAGTGCTTCGTGAAGGTGTAGGCATTAACACACATCGCTGCACCGCAGATCCCAGGCAACAATACCCCTACAAACAGGGCTGAAGAAGCAATGTCGAGTCAGCCTAATGAAATGGTTATTGGTTCAAAAGGAGCTCTTATGAGCTGAGATAAGACTGTGTTGAGCTGCCAAACCACAGGAGGGGAATTCACCAGAGCGTAGACTCGAAACAGGCCCTTCATGAACTCCTTAACCAGCTTGTTGTAACATAATGAAAGTTCTCCTGACTGCCTCCTAAATCTGGAGACAGCAGCCAGATGGACCTTAATAGATGAGTGAGTCAGTCCGGAGTCTGCTAGTTGCATCAGACAAGGGAGAATCTGCTCTGGAGAGGAAGAGAGGGAATGCAGAGACTACACCAGGTGCAAAACCTTTTCCATTTTGCAGAATAACATGTACTTGTGGAGTCAGCAAGAGTGTCCAGGAGAATCGATCTGCAATCTTCAGGCAGGTTAAGTGTCCCAAACTCATTGTAGTGAGGAGTCAAGCTGACAAGCTGAGTGAACGTATTTGGGGATGGATAACCTGCACCTCGTTCATCAACAGCCTTCGATGGTTGGAATGGAAAATGCATACCCTGTGATAGGCAAAGAAGCTTGGTGAACCAGCACTGCCTTGGCAACACTGGAGCTATAAGTATGAGAAGGCAAGGTTCCTGCTTTATTTTGCGAATGACCCTGTGGAAGAGCAGAAAAGGAGGTAAAGTATACACGAACATCCTCGACGCTAGGTGGAATGTATTTCTCCAAGAACCTGGTTGCTGGTATCTGCTGGCGTACAGCCAGAATTTCTTGTTGTAAAAAGAAACAGAGATCCAGGTTTGGAAAGCCGCAATATTGAAAAACCTGCATCAATTGTCATTGATTGAGTTCCCACTTGGGGCACTGTTTGTCTGTCCTGCTTAAGGAATCTGCCCATTTGCTCATCCCTCAGGAGACTGCTTCTTAGCCACAGCATGGCAGATTTTTATGCAGAGAACGACCCAGCGAGAAATGGTCCTTTTCTACACTGCCCAACATTTCCTTGCTCCCACATACCCCACAAAGAGTTGGAAGTCCACCTGGAACTCTTTTGTGCTGTCCAGTTAGAACAACAACACTCTTTTTAGGTCCAGATGGTGGAGATGCTCTCTATTTTGGAGGGATGCGGGGGAGCAAAGACGGTGGGCAGTGTTCTTGATTAACCCATATGGAATGAGGTCACCATCGTCGGCAAGAATGAAGCACAGGTGCAAAGCACCACTTTATCTGGAAAAGTCACCATGTAGAGGGGCTTACATGATAGCGCCTGCAACTCACTCACCCTCTGGGCAGATGTTATTGCCACCCGAAAGGCTGTCTTGATGGTAAGCAGCCATAGGGTTATATTCACTGAGGGGTAGCTGTTCCTAAAGAAGAGAAGATAGGCCAACCTATTCTGGTTGGGGAAAGTGTTCGGTGATCTCTCAATAAAGTTGGGTAGAGGTGAAGGTGGGGGAATTCCTCCTTTTTTACTTAGTGGCCTCACACACCCTTGCGAGTGTTATGCTTCATCATCGGGCGTTGCTCCTGGTGGGGGTGGCGCTGATGTCCTCCACGGGCCCAGCGAGAAGGCTCTTTAGCGGAGATCTTTTAAAGGAGATGCTGCAGTTGTGCATGTGGTTGCGTGGGCCTGGAGAAGTGAGTGAGTGAGTTAAAATTATCTTTTGTGGTACCCAGAACCTAATTTTAATCAGGGGTCCACAAGATAAGGTTAAAAGATATACTGGATATGGAGACCCTCCTTAGAACAAATGTGGTGGAGTAGTGAGTATTTTGCCGCTGCTCTCACATCCATGAAGAAAAAATGTGAGTTTAAAAAAAAAAAAAAGTGCAATTCGGTCAACATGTTTCGCGCTACAGCAGGTACCTAGTCGATCCAAGAGCACTTCATCAGGACCGTGTGGTGAAGTGAAGTGAGTATAAAATATAGGAGTCAGGGAAGAGGCGCACAATACTCCTAATGTACCTACAATCTGGTGTCAGTGCATCTTAGTGCTGACTGGAATATCTCATTTGAATTCCATAACCCAACCTCTATCTTAAGGATGGGTGGCCTCACTGGCGTTCAACGGTAAGTGCGCATGAATATAATAAGTCACCTCGCAGGGAGCCGTATGCCTACCCCTCCGTTCTCGCCGCCAGACCGGAGGGGTAGGCATACGACCGAAAGTTAACCCTTTAGAGTGCCCAGAGCAGAGCCCTGCTGGGCAAAAGATAGGATGAAAAGAAAGATGTCAGAAAGGGAGGCAGGCAGACATCGTCAGGCGTATATCGACTTAATCGAGGTACTCCTGGCTGCCATAATAACTTTGCATACTTCGGGAGGAAAGTTGAATGCGGTCAACTGTCGCCACTCAATCTCCACTCAAGGAGGTGGAGGGTTAACAGGTTTGAGTGGAGGGCCCTCCCCTGCTGCTGCGACACAAGATCCTCCCTTAGAGACAGCCTGATCGGAGGATCAACACTCATCTGCAGAAGCTCGGGATACAAAAAACCTCCGTGCTCAGTCCGAAGCCACAAGAAATACTGGTCGCTCCTGATCTTCTTGTGCACTCTGGACGCGATTGGTATGGGCAGGAAGGCGTACAAGAGGCCTGAGCACCGCTGGAAACGAAAAGCGTTGCCGAGCGAGAGCCGCCTTGGAAACTCCAATGCGCGAAACTGCTGACATCGCACGTTCTTGACGCAGGTGGACAGATCTCCACACTGCTTAAAGAGTCATTGTGCCAACTTCGGATGGAGACGCCATTCGTGATCCGCTAGGCACCAACGGCTAAGTTTGTCCACCCTGGTGTTCAGAGAACATGCCAAGTGTTGAACCACCAGGGTTATGCCCTTCTGTTCCAGCCATGTTTAGAGACGCAAGGCCTCTTGACAAAGGTTAGCGACCCCACCCCACCCTGCTTGTTGGAGTACCACATGGCGGTGGTGTTGTCCAAGGACACCTGCACTAACTTCCTCTTGACAGAGGGAAGAAATGTTTTCAATGCCAACTGAATGGTGTGAAGCTCCAACAAATTGATGTGGAGCCCCGACTCCGCCAGAGACCAGTGTCCCCTGATCTCCACCTCTCCCAGATGGCTGCTCCATCCAGAAGTGACGCATTTGTCATTACTGTGTGATTTGGTTAGGGAAGGAAGAGGGGTCTGCCTTCGACCCAATTGCGGTTCCTTAACCATCACTCCAGATCCTTCACAGATTCATCCAAGATCCGGCCCACGTCGGTGAGATCTCCCCGATGCTGTGCCCGCTGGAACTTCAAGTCCCACTGCAGAGACCGCACATGCCACCTGGCATGTTTTACCAACAGGATGCAGGAGGCCATGAGGCCCAACAGCCACACAGTTAGTCTCACTGAAATCCAGGATAGAGGCTAAAACATCGGAATTATTACCTCAATATCCTAGGCTCGCTGTTCGGGAGGATAGGCCTGAAAGTGCACAGTGTCCAGAACAGCTCAGATGAAAGGGAGCATTTGAGAAGGAGTCAGGTGTGACTTCTGCACGTTTATAGAGAACCCCAGCAAATGCAGGAGGTTTGCCATACTCTAAAGGCGTGAGAAGACAGCCTGTGGTGAGGACGCCTTCAAAAGCCAATCGTCAAGGTAGGGGAAACCCACAACCTGCGGAGATGAGCTGCAACCACTGCCAATACCTTGTTGAACACCTGAGGGGCACTGGTAAGGCCAAAGGGGAGCACGGTAAACTAAGTGCTCGTGTCCTACCTTGAAACGCAGGTAACGGCTGTGGCCAGGCAGGATGGTGAAAATACGTAGGTCTGACGCTACCATCCAGTCTTCTTGGTCTAGGGCAGACAAGACCTGAGCTAAAGTAAGCATCTGGAACTTCTCATTCTTGAGGAAGAGATTGACAGTCCGAAGATCTAAAATGGGCCATAACCCTTTGCTCTTCTTCGGTGTCAGAAAGTAGCGGGAATAACAGCCACTGCCTACTTAAGGGGCAAAAGCTAGACTGGCCACGAGGTGTTTTAGAAAGGCCCAAGAATCTGGCCATAGCACGAGAATCCTTGAACCATTCCAGGGCTGAATCTGCTTTCTCACCAAAAAGATGAGAACGCTTAAGGGGCATATCCATCCAATTAGCCTGGACATTATCCAAGGAGCCATATGTTCTAAGCCAGGCATGGCGTTGTAAGGCCACCATAGATGAAATTGCTTTGCCCAGCAAATCAGTTGTGTCAAGTCCACACCTGATGGCGAATTTTGCTGCATCTCTACCGTCCTTAACCGTTTGGGAGAGCACTGCCCAGGCCTCCCCTGGGACTCAGGAAGCACTTGCGCAACTGTCTCCCAAAGGAAATTTGAGAAATGGCCCAATAAGCATGCGCTATTCACAGACCGCAAAGCCAGGCTGGAGGAAGAAAACATCATCTTCCCAAGTGATTCAAACATTTTGGATCCCCCGTCGAGAGGGGTGGCAGGGAAGGCGCCCTGGGAGGTAAAAGCTTGCAACAAATGCTTTCAGGGATGGGGTGATGGCTGAGAAACTTTGGATCGCACGGTGCCAGGCGATGGCGGCGTGCAATTGCCCTATTCACATGAGCCCCTGTGCTAGGTTTGGACCATGTGCCTAGTTGGACATCAGTAAGTGCCTCATTGACAGGAAATAGGGTTTCAGAGTTGGAAGCCCCCGGCTTAAGTACTTGAGTCATGAGATTAGTCCTGACCTGTACAGGGAGTAACTCCAGTTCAAGGACCTCAGCTGCCTTTCTTATCTTTCTTTCAGAGTTTTATATAGCGCGAACTTGCCCCGAATCGGTTATCAGAGTGCTTTACATAGCAACAATTGCATTACATGAGGACACATTCATTTTTGGTAGGCACGGTAGATTAAGCGATTTGCCCAGAATCACAGGATGTTCAGCGTCATTGCCGAGACTGAAACCCAGTTCCCCAGATTCGAGGTCGACCGCCCTGGCCGTTAGGCCAACTCCTCTCCCCACTCTTCTTACCACCATGGCATAGGAAGCCCCCTCCTCCATAGCCACAGTAGATGGGAGAGAGCATGCCAGTATCTGGGGATGTGTCCAGTCCACTGGCCTCCCCAAGTTCCTCATACCAGTCCATCTGCTCTGTGCCTTGGTGCTCCAAATGGTCCATAGACTCCTCCCCAGTCCTCTCCTGTGCGTGAAACATCAAGAAAATGCTCAGGTGACAACATGGAACCCCTGGTCTCAACCGGCGCCGGAATCTGCGTTGTACGATGCCGATCAGACTCTGTGTTGCCGGGGATAAGGACAGGACTTGAACAGCCGGTGGGCATCGGCTGTTCCCTAGGCACCGACTTCAGGTCTGGTGCTGGGGAAGGTCACGTTGGCATGACCGGCGCCGTCCTGGATCCGGAATCTGACCCCCGAGGCCCAACCAAGCCGGAGCTGACACTGAATCCAATGGGCCCTCTCCCGACCCCGTGGGACCCAAAAGCTCACCAGAGGGGTCAGCCCGTTCAAATGCGTGGTGCATGGCTTCATAAAACTCTTTCATTTGAGATGGGGTCCCTCCAGCTCCTGGAAATGGAGGGAGACGCGGAGTCGACTCTGGCTCCGGCTCCGCAGAACCGTGCCTAGAGCTTCAGTGTTACTTACCTTGTTCATTGACGGACGACAGTAGAGGCGCACATGGAGTCCGCTTAGACTTCTTTATTTTCTTGTGCCTCTTCCCTGAATGTCCTGAGGACCTAGAGTGGGAGGCAGAGAACTTAGAGCTCCAGGAGCGATCCTATGACCTCCTCTTCTTCGATTGGGATCTCTATGAAGTCTCACTGGATTGTGTTGACTGCCGGGCCGCAAGGAGCTACATGGCCCGCTGCTCGACAGTCCGAGCATGACTCAAATCGTGGTCGCGCTCAAGACACCAAAGGATCGATAACTGACATGATGCTGTGACAGGCACCGCACGGTTGAAAACCTGTATTCCTAAAAAAACTTCCTCGACAAACGATTGAAAAAACTTTAAAAATAACCAAAAAGTTGATAAATGCGTGCCAAAAACTGACAGTAGGGCTAGGTCTTCCCGGATTGGTGCTTAACTGGTGCGAAAAGAACTGATGTCCGCGCGCCTCGGTGGCACCTATATAGGTGACCGTGACGTCATAACCGACACTGACGATGTTACACGGACCCGAATGAAGCCACCCGACAGCGAGCCCAAGGGGTATTGCTCGAGCAAAGGTTTCTGGATCCAGCGTGACGCCTGGGACATTTTAAGGTATGGAATCTGCAGATAGAAGTCTCTTTCAAATATATGGGACAACGCAGAAGGAGCATGACAAAGCTCTCAAACAAGTGTGCCAGTTACTTACAAATGCTGGTCTCACATTAAATGTAGAAAAGTATGTATTTCACAAAACCAAACTAAAGTTCTTTGGACAAATATTCTCTGATGACTCCTGACCCAGAAAAAGGACAAGCACTGTCAGCTACTAAACCCCCACAAGATATCACCATGCTAAGATCCTTCTTATGCTAGACTAGCTATTGTTCATTGTACATTTGTGACTTTGCTACGGTGAGTGCCTCACTGAGACCTAACTAAACAAAGTGCCCAATTTCGATGGTCCTCTATATGCGACCAAAGCTTTAAAAGGTTAAATCATACAATCGAAATGCAACTGTGATGGTCTACTTTGGTCCTAAATTACATACTGAAATAACTGTGGATGTGAGTCCAGTGGGGCTGGGAGCAATCGTTGCTCAGCATAACAGAAATCAAAATATTTAGAGACACATTGTGGCGGATGCCAGCCGTAGTCTGTTTAACACAGAACGTGCTTATTCTCAGCCAGAAAAGGAATGTCTGGCTGTGGTGTGGGCCTGCAAATACTTTCATGTGCTTCTTTACGGAAAGCATTTCATGGTTATTACAGACCACCAAGTACTGCTCACTATAGTCGGGAATCAAAAAGCCAAGATGCTCCCTTGCATTGAGAGGTGGGGGGTCGTGTTTACAAGAGTATGACTATACAATAGTACATAAACTACGCATGAACCAAAACCCTACGAATTACTTCTCATGTGTAACATTACATCGGCAGGCTCAACTTCGAAAACAGCTGAAGAGTACATCAACTTCATTGTAAGATCCAGCATGCCAGCGGCCTTTTCCATTGAACGGATTATTGTTGCTAGAAATGCCAATTAGGACATGCAT